>NW_028270150.1:54278405-54580905 GCF_037043375.1 Chiloscyllium plagiosum
AGAGAGAGAGAGAGCAGGTGCGTGTGTGAGAGAGAGAGAGAGCAGGTGCATGTGTGAGAGAGAGAGAGAGAGCAGGTGCGTGTGTGAGAGAGAGAGCAGGTGCGTGTGTGAGAGAGAGAGCAGTTGCGTGTGTGAGAGAGAGAGAGAGAGAGCAGGTGCGTGTGTGTGAGAGAGCAGGTGCGTGTGTGAGAGAGCAGGTGCGTGTGTGAGAGAGAGCAGGTGCGTGTGTGAGAGAGAGCAGGTGCGTGTGTGAGAGAGAGAGAGCAGGTGCGTGTGTGAGAGAGAGAGAGCAGGTGCGTGTGTGAGAGAGAGAGAGAGAGCAGGTGCATGTGTGAGAGAGAGAGAGAGAGAGCAGGTGCGTGTGTGAGAGAGAGAGCAGGTGCGTGTGTGAGAGAGAGAGCAGTTGCGTGTGTGAGAGAGAGAGAGAGAGAGCAGGTGCGTGTGTGTGAGAGAGCAGGTGCGTGTGTGAGAGAGCAGGTGCGTGTGTGAGAGAGAGCAGGTGCGTGTGTGAGAGAGAGCAGGTGCGTGTGTGAGAGAGAGAGAGAGAGAGAGCAGGTGCGTGTGTGAGAGAGAGAGAGAGCAGGTGCGTGTGTGAGAGAGAGAGAGAGAGAGCAGGTGCGTGTGTGTGTGAGAGAGCAGGTGCGTGTGTGAGAGAGCAGGTGCGTGTGTGAGAGAGAGCAGGTGCGTGTGTGAGAGAGAGCAGGTGCGTGTGTGTGAGAGAGCAGGTGCGTGTGTGAGAGACCAGGTGCGTGTGTGAGAGAGCCGGTGCGTGTGTGAGAGAGAGCAGGTGGGTTTCTGAGAGAGAGAGAGCAGGTGCGTGTGTGAGAGAGAGCAGGTGGTTTGTGAGAGAGAGAGAGAGAGCAGGTGGTTTGTGAGAGAGAGAGAGAGAGCAGGTGGTTTGTGAGAGAGAGCAGGTGCATGTGAGAGAGAGAGAGAGAGAGCAGGTGCGTGTGTGTGTGAGAGAGCAGGTGCGTGTGTGTGTGAGAGAGCAGGTGCGTGTGTGTGTGAGAGAGCAGGTGCGTGTGTGAGAGAGCAGGTGCGTGTGTGAGAGAGCAGGTGCGTGTGTGAGAGAGCAGGTGCGTGTGTGAGAGAGCAGGTGCGTGTGTGAGAGAGAGCAGGTGGTGTGTGAGAGAGAGAGAGAGCAGGTGCGTGTGTGAGAGAGAGAGAGAGCAGGTGCGTGTGTGAGAGAGAGAGAGAGCAGGTGCGTGTGTGAGAGAGAGAGAGAGCAGGTGCGTGTGTGAGAGAGAGAGAGAGAGCAGGTGCGTGTGTGAGAGAGAGAGAGAGCAGGTGCGTGTGTGAGAGAGAGAGAGAGCAGGTGCGTGTGTGAGAGAGAGAGAGAGCAGGTGCGTGTGTGAGAGAGAGAGAGAGCAGGTGCGTGTGTGAGAGAGAGAGAGAGCAGGTGCGTGTGTGAGAGAGAGAGAGAGCAGGTGCGTGTGTGAGAGAGAGAGAGAGCAGGTGCGTGTGTGAGAGAGAGAGAGAGCAGGTGCGTGTGTGAGAGAGAGAGAGAGCAGGTGCGTGTGTGAGAGAGAGAGAGAGCAGGTGCGTGTGTGAGAGAGAGAGAGAGCAGGTGCGTGTGTGAGAGAGAGAGAGAGCAGGTGCGTGTGTGAGAGAGAGAGAGAGCAGGTGCGTGTGTGAGAGAGAGAGAGAGCAGGTGCGTGTGTGAGAGAGAGAGAGAGCAGGTGCGTGTGTGAGAGAGAGAGAGAGCAGGTGCGTGTGTGAGAGAGAGAGAGAGCAGGTGCGTGTGTGAGAGAGAGAGAGAGCAGGTGGTTTGTGAGAGAGAGAGAGCAGCTGCGTGTGTGAGAGAGAGAGAGAGAGCAGGTGCATGTGTGAGAGAGAGAGCAGGTGCATGTGTGAGAGAGAGAGCAGGTGCATGTGTGAGAGAGAGAGCAGGTGCATGTGTGAGAGAGAGCAGGTGCATGTGTGAGAGAGAGCGTGTGCGTGTGTGAGAGAGCGTGTGCGTGTGTGAGAGAGCGTGTGCGTGTGTGAGAGAGCGTGTGCGTGTGTGAGAGAGCGTGTGCGTGTGTGAGAGAGCGTGTGCGTGTGTGAGAGAGCAGGTGCGTGTGTGAGAGAGAGCAGGTGCATGTGTGAGAGAGAGCAGGTGGTTTGTGAGAGAGAGAGCAGGTGCGTGTGTGAGAGAGAGAGCATGTGCGTGTGTGAGAGAGAGAGAGCAGGTGCGTGTGTGAGAGAGAGAGAGAGAGCAGGTGCATGTGTGAGAGAGAGCAGGTGCGTGTGTGTGTGTGAGAGAGCAGGTGCGTGTGTGAGAGAGCAGGTGCGTGTGTGAGAGAGCAGGTGCGTGTGTGAGAGAGAGCAGGTGCGTGTGTGTGAGAGACCAGGTGCGTGTGTGAGAGACCAGGTGCGTGTGTGAGAGAGCAGGTGCGTGTGTGAGAGAGAGCAGGTGGGTTTCTGAGAGAGAGAGAGCAGGTGCGTGTGTGAGAGAGAGCAGGTGGTTTGTGAGAGAGAGAGAGAGAGCAGGTGGTTTGTGAGAGAGAGAGAGCAGGTGCGTGTGTGAGAGAGAGAGAGAGAGCAGGTGCGTGTGTGAGAGAGAGAGAGAGAGCAGGTGCATGTGTGAGAGAGAGAGAGAGAGCAGGTGCATGTGTGAGAGAGAGAGAGAGAGAGAGCAGGTGCATGTGTGAGAGAGAGCAGGTGCGTGTGTGTGTGTGAGAGAGAGCAGGTGTGTGTGTGTGAGAGAGCAGGTGCGTGTGTGTGTGTGTGAGAGCAGGTGCGTGTGTGTGTGTGAGAGAGCAGGTGCGTGTGTGTGTGTGAGAGAGCAGGTGCGTGTGTGTGTGTGAGAGCAGGTGCGTGTGTGAGAGAGAGCAGGTGTGTGTGTGTGTGAGAGAGCAGGTGCGTGTGTGTGTGTGTGAGAGCAGGTGCGTGTGTGTGTGAGAGAGAGCAGGTGCGTGTGTGTGTGTGAGAGAGCAGGTGCGTGTGTGTGTGTGAGAGAGCAGGTGCGTGTGTGAGAGAGAGCAGGTGGTGTGTGAGAGAGAGAGAGCAGGTGATGTGTGAGAGAGAGAGAGCAGGTGATGTGTGAGAGAGAGAGAGCAGGTGATGTGTGAGAGAGAGAGAGCAGGTGCATGTGTGAGAGAGAGAGAGAGCAGGTGGTTTGTGAGAGAGAGAGAAGTTGCGTGTGTGTGAGAGAGAGAGAGAGCAGGTGCATGTGTGAGAGAGAGAGAGCGCAGGTGCATGTGTGAGAAAGAGCAGGTGCGTGTGTGTGTGTGAGAGAGCAGGTGGTGTGTGAGAGAGAGCAGGTGCGTGTGTGTGAGAGAGAGAGAGAGAGAGAGAGCAGGTGCGTGTGTGAGAGAGAGAGAGCGCAGGTGCATGTGTGAGAAAGAGCAGGTGCGTGTGTGTGTGTGAGAGAGCAGGTGGTGTGTGAGAGAGAGCAGGTGCGTGTGTGTGAGAGAGAGAGAGAGAGAGAGAGAGAGAGCAGGTGCGTGTGTGAGAGAGATAGCAGGTGTGTGTGTGAGAGAGAGAGCAGGTGGTTTGTGAGAGAGAGAGAAGTTGCGTGTGTGTGAGAGAGAGAGAGCAGGTGCATGTGTGAGAGAGAGAGAGAGAGAGAGCAGGTGGTTTGTGAGAGAGAGCAGGTGCATGTGAGAGAGAGAGAGAGCGCAGGTGCATGTGTGAGAGAGAGCAGGTGCGTGTGTGTGTGTGAGAGAGCAGGTGGTGTGTGAGAGAGAGCAGGTGCGTGTGTGAGAGAGAGAGAGAGAGAGAGCAGGTGCGTGTGTGAGAGAGATAGCAGGTGTGTGTGTGAGAGAGAGAGCAGGTGGTGTGTGAGAGAGAGCAGGTGGTTTGTGAGAGAGAGAGAGAAGTTGCGTGTGTGTGAGAGAGAGAGAGAGCAGGTGCATGTGTGAGAGAGAGAGAGAGCAGGTGGTTTGTGAGAGAGAGCAGGTGCATGTGAGAGAGAGAGAGCGCAGGTGCATGTGTGAGAGAGAGCAAGTGCGTGTGTGTGTGTGAGAGAGAGCAGGTGCGTGTGTGAGAGAGAGCAGGTGCGTGTGTGAGAGAGAGAGAGAGAGAGAGCAGGTGCGTGTGTGAGAGAGATAGCAGGTGTGTGTGTGAGAGAGAGAGCAGGTGGTGTGTGAGAGAGAGCAGGTGCGTGTGTGTGAGAGAGAGAGAGAGAGGGAGAGCAGGTGCATGTGTGAGAGAGAGCAGGTGCGTGTGTGAGAGAGAGCAGGTGCGTGTGTGTGAGAGAGCAGGTGCGTGTGTGAGAGAGCAGGTGCGTGTGTGAGAGAGCAGGTGCGTGTGTGAGAGAGAGAGAGAGCAGGTGCGTGTGTGAGAGAGAGAGAGAGCAGGTGCGTGTGTGAGAGAGAGAGCAGGTGCGTGTGTGAGAGAGAGAGCAGGTGCATGTGTGAGAGAGAGTAGGTGCATGTGTGAGAGAGAGCAGGTGCGTGTGTGTGAGAGAGCAGGTGCGTGTGTGAGAGAGCAGGTGCGTGTGTGAGAGAGAGAGCAGGTGCGTGTGTGAGAGAGAGAGCAGGTGCGTGTGTGAGAGAGAGATAGAGAGCAGGTGCGTGTGTGAGAGAGAGAGAGAGCAGGTGCGTGTGTGAGAGAGAGAGAGAGCAGGTGCGTGTGTGAGAGAGAGAGAGAGCAGGTGCGTGTGTGAGAGAGAGAGAGAGCAGGTGCGTGTGTGAGAGAGAGAGAGAGCAGGTGCGTGTGTGAGAGAGAGAGAGAGCAGGTGCGTGTGTGAGAGAGAGAGAGAGCAGGTGCGTGTGTGAGAGAGAGAGAGAGCAGGTGCGTGTGTGAGAGAGAGAGAGAGAGCAGGTGCGTGTGTGAGAGAGAGAGAGAGAGCAGGTGCGTGTGTGAGAGAGAGAGAGAGCAGGTGCGTGTGAGAGAGAGAGAGAGCAGGTGCATGTGTGAGAGAGAGAGAGAGCAGGTGGTTTGTGAGAGAGAGAGAGCAGGTGCGTGTGTGAGAGAGCAGGTGGTGTGTGAGAGAGCAGGTGCGTGTGTGAGAGAGCAGGTGCGTGTGTGAGTGAGCAGGTGCGTGTGTGAGAGAGAGAGAGCAGGTGCGTGTGTGAGAGAGAGAGAGCAGGTGCATGTGTGAGAGAGAGAGAAGAGCAGGTGGTTTGTGAGAGAGAGAGAGAGCAGGTGGTTTGTGAGAGAGAGAGAGCAGGTGGTTTGTGAGAGAGAGAGAGCAGTTGCGTGTGTGAGAGAGAGAGAGCAGGTGCATGTGTGAGAGAGAGCAGGTGCATGTGTGTGAGAGAGCAGGTGCGTGTGTGAGAGAGCAGGTGCGTGTGTGTGAGAGAGAGAGCAGGTGCGTGTGTGAGAGAGAGAGAGAGAGCAGGTGCGTGTGTGAGAGAGAGAGAGAGAGCAGGTGCGTGTGTGAGAGAGAGAGAGAGCAGGTGCGTGTGTGAGAGAGAGAGAGCAGGTGCGTGTGTGAGAGAGAGAGAGAGCAGGTGCGTGTGTGAGAGAGAGAGAGAGCAGGTGCGTGTGTGAGAGAGAGAGAGAGCAGGTGCGTGTGTGAGAGAGAGAGAGAGCAGGTGCGTGTGTGAGAGAGAGAGAGAGCAGGTGCGTGTGTGAGAGAGAGAGAGAGCAGGTGCGTGTGTGAGAGAGAGAGAGAGCAGGTGCGTGTGTGAGAGAGAGAGAGCAGGTGCGTGTGTGAGAGAGAGAGAGAGCAGGTGCGTGTGTGAGAGAGAGAGAGAGCAGGTGCGTGTGTGAGAGAGAGAGAGCAGGTGCGTGTGTGAGAGAGAGAGAGAGCAGGTGGTTTGTGAGAGAGAGAGAGCAGGTGCGTGTGTGAGAGAGAGAGAGAGAGAGCAGGTGCATGTGTGAGAGAGCAGGTGCGTGTGTGAGAGAGCAGGTGCGTGTGTGAGAGAGAGAGAGAGAGCAGGTGCGTGTGTGAGAGAGAGAGAGCAGGTGCATGTGTGAGAGAGAGAGAGAGCAGGTGGTTTGTGAGAGAGAGAGAGAGAGCAGGTGGTTTGTGAGAGAGAGAGAGCAGGTGGTTTGTGAGAGAGAGAGAGCAGGTGGTTTGTGAGAGAGAGAGAGCAGTTGCGTGTGTGAGAGAGAGAGAGCAGGTGCATGTGTGAGAGAGCAGGTGCGTGTGTGAGAGAGCAGGTGCGTGTGTGAGAGAGCAGGTGGTGTGAGAGAGAGAGCAGGTGGTGTGTGAGAGAGAGCAGGTGCATGTGTGAAAGAGAGCAGGTGGTTTGTGAGAGAGAGAGCAGGTGCGTGTGTGAGAGAGAGCAGGTGCGTGTGTGAGAGAGAGAGCAGGTGCGTGTGTGAGAGAGGGAGAGAGCAGGTGCGTGTGTGAGAGCAGGTGCGTGTGTGAGAGAGAGCAGGTGCGTGTGTGAGAGAGAGCAGGTGCGTGTGTGAGAGATCAGGTGCATGTGTGAGAGAGAGTGTGCAGGTGCGTGTGTGAGAGAGAGAGCAGGTGCGTGTGTGAGAGAGAGAGAGAGCAGGTGGTTTGTGAGAGAGAGAGAGCAGGTGTGTGTGTGAGAGAGAGAGAGCACGTGCGTGTGTGTGTGAGAGAGAGCAGGTGTGTGTGTGAGAGAGAGAGAGCACGTGCGTGTGCGTGTGTGAGAGAGCAGGTGCGTGTGTGAGAGAGCAGGTGGTGTGAGAGAGAGAGCAGGTGGTGTGTGAGAGAGAGCAGGTGCATGTGTGAAAGAGAGCAGGTGGTTTGTGAGAGAGAGAGAGAGCAGGTGCGTGTGTGAGAGAGAGAGCAGGTGCGTGTGTGAGAGAGAGAGCAGGTGCGTGTGTGAGAGAGGGAGAGAGCAGGTGCGTGTGTGAGAGCAGGTGCGTGTGTGAGAGAGCAGGTGCGTGTGTGAGAGAGAGCAGGTGCGTGTGTGAGAGAGAGCAGGTGCGTGTGTGAGAGATCAGGTGCATGTGTGAGAGAGAGAGTGCAGGTGCGTGTGTGAGAGAGAGAGAGAGCAGGTGCGTGTGTGAGAGAGAGAGAGAGAGCAGGTGGTTTGTGAGAGAGAGAGAGCAGGTGTGTGTGTGAGAGACAGAGCAGGTGCATGTGTGAGAGAGAGCAGGTGCGTGTGTGTGAGAGAGAGCAGGTGCGTGTGTGAGAGAGCAGGTGCGTGTGTGAGAGAGCAGGTGCGTGTGTGAGAGAGAGCAGGTGGTGTATGAGAGAGAGAGAGAGCAGGTGCGTGTGTGAGAGAGAGAGCAGGTGCGTGTGTGAGAGAGAGAGCAGGTGCGTGTGTGAGAGAGAGAGCAGGTGCGTGTGTGAGAGAGAGAGCAGGTGCGTGTGTGAGAGAGAGAGAGAGAGCAGGTGCGTGTGTGAGAGAGAGAGAGAGCAGGTGCATGTGTGAGAGAGAGAGCAGGTGCATGTGTGAGAGAGAGAGAGAGAGAGCAGGTGGTTTGTGAGAGAGAGAGCAGGTGGTTTGTGAGAGAGAGAGCAGGTGGTTTGTGAGAGAGAGAGCAGGTGGTTTGTGAGAGAGAGAGCAGGTGGTTTGTGAGAGAGAGAGCAGGTGGTTTGTGAGAGAGAGAGCAGGTGCGTGTGTGAGAGAGAGAGCAGGTGCATGTGTGAGAGAGAGAAAGAGAGCAGGTGCATGTGTGAGAGAGAGAGCAGGTGCATGTGTGAGAGAGCAGGTGCGTGTGTGTGAGAGAGAGCAGGTGGTGTGTGAGAGAGAGCAGGTGCATGTGTGAGAGAGAGCAGGTGGTTTGTGAGAGAGAGAGAGCAGGTGCGTGTGTGAGAGAGAGAGAGCAGGTGCGTGTGTGAGAGAGAGAGAGCAGGTGCGTGTGTGTGAGAGAGAGAGCAGGTGCGTGTGTGTTAGAGAGAGAGAGAGCAGGTGGTTTGTGAGAGAGAGAGAGCAGGTGGTTTGTGAGAGAGAGAGCAGGTGCGTGTGTGAGAGAGAGAGCATGTGCGTGTGTGAGAGAGAGAGAGCAGGTGCGTGTGTGAGAGAGAGAGCAGGTGGTTTGTGAGAGAGAGAGAGCAGGTGCGTGTGTGAGAGAGAGCAGGTGCGTGTGTGAGAGAGAGAGAGAGCAGGTGCATGTGTGTGAGAGAGCAGGTGTGTGTGTGTGAGAGAGCAGGTGTGTGTGTGTGAGAGAGCAGGTGCGTGTGTGAGAGAGAAGCAGGTGCGTGTGTGAGAGAGAGCAGGTGCGTGTGTGAGAGAGAGCAGGTGCGTGTGTGAGAGAGAGAGAGCAGGTGCGTGTGTGAGAGAGAGAGAGAGCAGGTGCGTGTGTGAGAGAGAGAGAGAGAGCAGTTGCGTGTGTGAGAGAGAGAGAGCAGGTGCGTGTGTGAGAGAGAGAGTGAGCAGGTGCGTGTGTGAGAGAGAGAGAGAGCAGGTGCGTGTGTGAGAGAGAGAGAGAGCAGGTGCGTGTGTGAGAGAGAGAGAGAGAGCAGGTGCGTGTGTGAGAGAGAGAGAGAGCAGGTGCGTGTGTGAGAGAGAGAGCAGGTGCGTGTGTGAGAGAGAGAGAGAGCAGGTGCGTGTGTGAGAGAGAGAGAGAGCAGGTGCGTGTGTGAGAGAGAGAGAGAGAGCAGGTGCATGTGTGAGAGAGAGAGCAGGTGCATGTGTGAGAGAGAGCAGGTGCATGTGTGAGAGAGAGAGCAGGTGCATGTGTGAGAGAGAGCAGGTGCATGTGTGAGAGAGAGCGTGTGCGTGTGTGAGAGAGCGTGTGCGTGTGTGAGAGAGCGTGTGCGTGTGTGAGAGAGCGTGTGCGTGTGTGAGAGAGCGTGTGCGTGTGTGAGAGAGCGTGTGCGTGTGTGAGAGAGCGGGTGCGTGTGTGAGAGAGAGCAGGTGCATGTGTGAGAGAGAGCAGGTGGTTTGTGAGAGAGAGAGCAGGTGCGTGTGTGAGAGAGAGAGCATGTGCGTGTGTGAGAGAGAGAGAGCAGGTGCGTGTGTGAGAGAGAGAGAGAGAGCAGGTGCATGTGTGAGAGAGAGCAGGTGCGTGTGTGTGTGTGAGAGAGCAGGTGCGTGTGTGAGAGAGCAGGTGCGTGTGTGAGAGAGCAGGTGCGTGTGTGAGAGAGAGCAGGTGCGTGTGTGTGAGAGACCAGGTGCGTGTGTGAGAGACCAGGTGCGTGTGTGAGAGAGCAGGTGCGTGTGTGAGAGAGAGCAGGTGGGTTTCTGAGAGAGAGAGAGCAGGTGCGTGTGTGAGAGAGAGCAGGTGGTTTGTGAGAGAGAGAGAGAGAGCAGGTGGTTTGTGAGAGAGAGAGAGAGAGCAGGTGCGTGTGTGAGAGAGAGAGAGAGAGCAGGTGCGTGTGTGAGAGAGAGAGAGAGAGCAGGTGCATGTGTGAGAGAGAGAGAGAGAGCAGGTGCATGTGTGAGAGAGAGAGAGAGAGAGAGCAGGTGCATGTGTGAGAGAGAGCAGGTGCGTGTGTGTGTGTGAGAGAGAGCAGGTGTGTGTGTGTGAGAGAGCAGGTGCGTGTGTGTGTGTGTGAGAGCAGGTGCGTGTGTGTGAGAGAGCAGGTGCGTGTGTGTGTGTGAGAGAGCAGGTGCGTGTGTGTGTGTGAGAGCAGGTGCGTGTGTGAGAGAGAGCAGGTGTGTGTGTGTGTGAGAGAGCAGGTGCGTGTGTGTGTGTGTGAGAGCAGGTGCGTGTGTGTGTGAGAGAGAGCAGGTGCGTGTGTGTGTGTGAGAGAGCAGGTGCGTGTGTGTGTGTGAGAGAGCAGGTGCGTGTGTGAGAGAGAGCAGGTGGTGTGTGAGAGAGAGAGAGCAGGTGATGTGTGAGAGAGAGAGAGCAGGTGATGTGTGAGAGAGAGAGAGCAGGTGATGTGTGAGAGAGAGAGAGCAGGTGCATGTGTGAGAGAGAGAGAGAGCAGGTGGTTTGTGAGAGAGAGAGAAGTTGCGTGTGTGTGAGAGAGAGAGAGAGCAGGTGCATGTGTGAGAGAGAGAGAGCGCAGGTGCATGTGTGAGAAAGAGCAGGTGCGTGTGTGTGTGTGAGAGAGCAGGTGGTGTGTGAGAGAGAGCAGGTGCGTGTGTGTGAGAGAGAGAGAGAGAGAGAGAGCAGGTGCGTGTGTGAGAGAGAGAGAGCGCAGGTGCATGTGTGAGAAAGAGCAGGTGCGTGTGTGTGTGTGAGAGAGCAGGTGGTGTGTGAGAGAGAGCAGGTGCGTGTGTGTGAGAGAGAGAGAGAGAGAGAGAGAGAGAGAGCAGGTGCGTGTGTGAGAGAGATAGCAGGTGTGTGTGTGAGAGAGAGAGCAGGTGGTTTGTGAGAGAGAGAGAAGTTGCGTGTGTGTGAGAGAGAGAGAGCAGGTGCATGTGTGAGAGAGAGAGAGAGAGAGAGAGCAGGTGGTTTGTGAGAGAGAGCAGGTGCATGTGAGAGAGAGAGAGAGCGCAGGTGCATGTGTGAGAGAGAGCAGGTGCGTGTGTGTGTGTGAGAGAGCAGGTGGTGTGTGAGAGAGAGCAGGTGCGTGTGTGAGAGAGAGAGAGAGAGAGAGCAGGTGCGTGTGTGAGAGAGATAGCAGGTGTGTGTGTGAGAGAGAGAGCAGGTGGTGTGTGAGAGAGAGCAGGTGGTTTGTGAGAGAGAGAGAGAAGTTGCGTGTGTGTGAGAGAGAGAGAGAGCAGGTGCATGTGTGAGAGAGAGAGAGAGCAGGTGGTTTGTGAGAGAGAGCAGGTGCATGTGAGAGAGAGAGAGCGCAGGTGCATGTGTGAGAGAGAGCAAGTGCGTGTGTGTGTGTGAGAGAGAGCAGGTGCGTGTGTGAGAGAGAGCAGGTGCGTGTGTGAGAGAGAGAGAGAGAGAGAGCAGGTGCGTGTGTGAGAGAGATAGCAGGTGTGTGTGTGAGAGAGAGAGCAGGTGGTGTGTGAGAGAGAGCAGGTGCGTGTGTGTGAGAGAGAGAGAGAGAGGGAGAGCAGGTGCATGTGTGAGAGAGAGCAGGTGCATGTGTGAGAGAGAGCAGGTGCGTGTGTGTGAGAGAGCAGGTGCGTGTGTGAGAGAGCAGGTGCGTGTGTGAGAGAGCAGGTGCGTGTGTGAGAGAGAGAGAGAGCAGGTGCGTGTGTGAGAGAGAGAGAGAGCAGGTGCGTGTGTGAGAGAGAGAGCAGGTGCGTGTGTGAGAGAGAGAGCAGGTGCATGTGTGAGAGAGAGTAGGTGCATGTGTGAGAGAGAGCAGGTGCGTGTGTGTGAGAGAGCAGGTGCGTGTGTGAGAGAGCAGGTGCGTGTGTGAGAGAGAGAGCAGGTGCGTGTGAGAGAGAGAGAGAGCAGGTGCATGTGTGAGAGAGAGAGAGAGCAGGTGGTTTGTGAGAGAGAGAGAGCAGGTGCGTGTGTGAGAGAGCAGGTGGTGTGTGAGAGAGCAGGTGCGTGTGTGAGAGAGCAGGTGCGTGTGTGAGTGAGCAGGTGCGTGTGTGAGAGAGAGAGAGCAGGTGCGTGTGTGAGAGAGAGAGAGCAGGTGCATGTGTGAGAGAGAGAGAAGAGCAGGTGGTTTGTGAGAGAGAGAGAGAGCAGGTGGTTTGTGAGAGAGAGAGAGCAGGTGGTTTGTGAGAGAGAGAGAGCAGTTGCGTGTGTGAGAGAGAGAGAGCAGGTGCATGTGTGAGAGAGAGCAGGTGCATGTGTGTGAGAGAGCAGGTGCATGTGTGTGAGAGCAGGTGCGTGTGTGTGAGAGAGAGAGAGAGCAGTTGCGTGTGTGAGAGAGAGAGAGCAGGTGCGTGTGTGAGAGAGAGAGAGAGCAGGTGCGTGTGAGAGAGAGAGAGAGCAGGTGCATGTGTGAGAGAGAGAGAGAGCAGGTGGTTTGTGAGAGAGAGAGAGCAGGTGCGTGTGTGAGAGAGCAGGTGGTGTGTGAGAGAGCAGGTGCGTGTGTGAGAGAGCAGGTGCGTGTGTGAGTGAGCAGGTGCGTGTGTGAGAGAGAGAGAGCAGGTGCGTGTGTGAGAGAGAGAGAGCAGGTGCATGTGTGAGAGAGAGAGAAGAGCAGGTGGTTTGTGAGAGAGAGAGAGAGCAGGTGGTTTGTGAGAGAGAGAGAGCAGGTGGTTTGTGAGAGAGAGAGAGCAGTTGCGTGTGTGAGAGAGAGAGAGCAGGTGCATGTGTGAGAGAGAGCAGGTGCATGTGTGTGAGAGAGCAGGTGCGTGTGTGAGAGAGCAGGTGCGTGTGTGTGAGAGAGAGAGCAGGTGCGTGTGTGAGAGAGAGAGAGAGAGCAGGTGCGTGTGTGAGAGAGAGAGAGAGAGCAGGTGCGTGTGTGAGAGAGAGAGAGAGCAGGTGCGTGTGTGAGAGAGAGAGAGCAGGTGCGTGTGTGAGAGAGAGAGAGAGCAGGTGCGTGTGTGAGAGAGAGAGAGAGCAGGTGCGTGTGTGAGAGAGAGAGAGAGCAGGTGCGTGTGTGAGAGAGAGAGAGAGCAGGTGCGTGTGTGAGAGAGAGAGAGAGCAGGTGCGTGTGTGAGAGAGAGAGAGAGCAGGTGCGTGTGTGAGAGAGAGAGAGAGCAGGTGCGTGTGTGAGAGAGAGAGAGCAGGTGCGTGTGTGAGAGAGAGAGAGAGCAGGTGCGTGTGTGAGAGAGAGAGAGAGCAGGTGCGTGTGTGAGAGAGAGAGAGCAGGTGCGTGTGTGAGAGAGAGAGAGAGCAGGTGGTTTGTGAGAGAGAGAGAGCAGGTGCGTGTGTGAGAGAGAGAGAGAGAGAGCAGGTGCATGTGTGAGAGAGCAGGTGCGTGTGTGAGAGAGCAGGTGCGTGTGTGAGAGAGAGAGAGAGAGCAGGTGCGTGTGTGAGAGAGAGAGAGCAGGTGCATGTGTGAGAGAGAGAGAGAGCAGGTGGTTTGTGAGAGAGAGAGAGAGAGCAGGTGGTTTGTGAGAGAGAGAGAGCAGGTGGTTTGTGAGAGAGAGAGAGCAGGTGGTTTGTGAGAGAGAGAGAGCAGTTGCGTGTGTGAGAGAGAGAGAGCAGGTGCATGTGTGAGAGAGCAGGTGCGTGTGTGAGAGAGCAGGTGCGTGTGTGAGAGAGCAGGTGGTGTGAGAGAGAGAGCAGGTGGTGTGTGAGAGAGAGCAGGTGCATGTGTGAAAGAGAGCAGGTGGTTTGTGAGAGAGAGAGCAGGTGCGTGTGTGAGAGAGAGCAGGTGCGTGTGTGAGAGAGAGAGCAGGTGCGTGTGTGAGAGAGGGAGAGAGCAGGTGCGTGTGTGAGAGCAGGTGCGTGTGTGAGAGAGAGCAGGTGCGTGTGTGAGAGAGAGCAGGTGCGTGTGTGAGAGATCAGGTGCATGTGTGAGAGAGAGTGTGCAGGTGCGTGTGTGAGAGAGAGAGCAGGTGCGTGTGTGAGAGAGAGAGAGAGCAGGTGGTTTGTGAGAGAGAGAGAGCAGGTGTGTGTGTGAGAGAGAGAGAGCACGTGCGTGTGTGTGTGAGAGAGAGCAGGTGTGTGTGTGAGAGAGAGAGAGCACGTGCGTGTGCGTGTGTGAGAGAGCAGGTGCGTGTGTGAGAGAGCAGGTGGTGTGAGAGAGAGAGCAGGTGGTGTGTGAGAGAGAGCAGGTGCATGTGTGAAAGAGAGCAGGTGGTTTGTGAGAGAGAGAGAGAGCAGGTGCGTGTGTGAGAGAGAGAGCAGGTGCGTGTGTGAGAGAGAGAGCAGGTGCGTGTGTGAGAGAGGGAGAGAGCAGGTGCGTGTGTGAGAGCAGGTGCGTGTGTGAGAGAGCAGGTGCGTGTGTGAGAGAGAGCAGGTGCGTGTGTGAGAGAGAGCAGGTGCGTGTGTGAGAGATCAGGTGCATGTGTGAGAGAGAGAGTGCAGGTGCGTGTGTGAGAGAGAGAGAGAGCAGGTGCGTGTGTGAGAGAGAGAGAGAGAGCAGGTGGTTTGTGAGAGAGAGAGAGCAGGTGTGTGTGTGAGAGACAGAGCAGGTGCATGTGTGAGAGAGAGCAGGTGCGTGTGTGTGAGAGAGAGCAGGTGCGTGTGTGAGAGAGCAGGTGCGTGTGTGAGAGAGCAGGTGCGTGTGTGAGAGAGAGCAGGTGGTGTATGAGAGAGAGAGAGAGCAGGTGCGTGTGTGAGAGAGAGAGCAGGTGCGTGTGTGAGAGAGAGAGCAGGTGCGTGTGTGAGAGAGAGAGCAGGTGCGTGTGTGAGAGAGAGAGCAGGTGCGTGTGTGAGAGAGAGAGAGAGAGCAGGTGCGTGTGTGAGAGAGAGAGAGAGCAGGTGCATGTGTGAGAGAGAGAGCAGGTGCATGTGTGAGAGAGAGAGAGAGAGAGCAGGTGGTTTGTGAGAGAGAGAGCAGGTGGTTTGTGAGAGAGAGAGCAGGTGGTTTGTGAGAGAGAGAGCAGGTGGTTTGTGAGAGAGAGAGCAGGTGGTTTGTGAGAGAGAGAGCAGGTGGTTTGTGAGAGAGAGAGCAGGTGCGTGTGTGAGAGAGAGAGCAGGTGCATGTGTGAGAGAGAGAAAGAGAGCAGGTGCATGTGTGAGAGAGAGAGCAGGTGCATGTGTGAGAGAGCAGGTGCGTGTGTGTGAGAGAGAGCAGGTGGTGTGTGAGAGAGAGCAGGTGCATGTGTGAGAGAGAGCAGGTGGTTTGTGAGAGAGAGAGAGCAGGTGCGTGTGTGAGAGAGAGAGCAGGTGCGTGTGTGAGAGAGAGAGAGCAGGTGCGTGTGTGTGAGAGAGAGAGCAGGTGCGTGTGTGTTAGAGAGAGAGAGAGCAGGTGGTTTGTGAGAGAGAGAGAGCAGGTGGTTTGTGAGAGAGAGAGCAGGTGCGTGTGTGAGAGAGAGAGCATGTGCGTGTGTGAGAGAGAGAGAGCAGGTGCGTGTGTGAGAGAGAGAGCAGGTGGTTTGTGAGAGAGAGAGAGCAGGTGCGTGTGTGAGAGAGAGCAGGTGCGTGTGTGAGAGAGAGAGAGAGCAGGTGCATGTGTGTGAGAGAGCAGGTGTGTGTGTGTGAGAGAGCAGGTGTGTGTGTGTGAGAGAGCAGGTGCGTGTGTGAGAGAGAAGCAGGTGCGTGTGTGAGAGAGAGCAGGTGCGTGTGTGAGAGAGAGCAGGTGCGTGTGTGAGAGAGAGAGAGCAGGTGCGTGTGTGAGAGAGAGAGAGAGCAGGTGCGTGTGTGAGAGAGAGAGAGAGAGCAGTTGCGTGTGTGAGAGAGAGAGAGCAGGTGCGTGTGTGAGAGAGAGAGTGAGCAGGTGCGTGTGTGAGAGAGAGAGAGAGCAGGTGCGTGTGTGAGAGAGAGAGAGAGCAGGTGCGTGTGTGAGAGAGAGAGAGAGAGCAGGTGCGTGTGTGAGAGAGAGAGAGAGCAGGTGCGTGTGTGAGAGAGAGAGCAGGTGCGTGTGTGAGAGAGAGAGAGAGCAGGTGCGTGTGTGAGAGAGAGAGAGAGCAGGTGCGTGTGTGAGAGAGAGAGAGAGAGCAGGTGCATGTGTGAGAGAGAGAGCAGGTGCATGTGTGAGAGAGAGCAGGTGCATGTGTGAGAGAGAGAGCAGGTGCATGTGTGAGAGAGAGCAGGTGCATGTGTGAGAGAGAGCGTGTGCGTGTGTGAGAGAGCGTGTGCGTGTGTGAGAGAGCGTGTGCGTGTGTGAGAGAGCGTGTGCGTGTGTGAGAGAGCGTGTGCGTGTGTGAGAGAGCGTGTGCGTGTGTGAGAGAGCGGGTGCGTGTGTGAGAGAGAGCAGGTGCATGTGTGAGAGAGAGCAGGTGGTTTGTGAGAGAGAGAGCAGGTGCGTGTGTGAGAGAGAGAGCATGTGCGTGTGTGAGAGAGAGAGAGCAGGTGCGTGTGTGAGAGAGAGAGAGAGAGCAGGTGCATGTGTGAGAGAGAGCAGGTGCGTGTGTGTGTGTGAGAGAGCAGGTGCGTGTGTGAGAGAGCAGGTGCGTGTGTGAGAGAGCAGGTGCGTGTGTGAGAGAGAGCAGGTGCGTGTGTGTGAGAGACCAGGTGCGTGTGTGAGAGACCAGGTGCGTGTGTGAGAGAGCAGGTGCGTGTGTGAGAGAGAGCAGGTGGGTTTCTGAGAGAGAGAGAGCAGGTGCGTGTGTGAGAGAGAGCAGGTGGTTTGTGAGAGAGAGAGAGAGAGCAGGTGGTTTGTGAGAGAGAGAGAGAGAGCAGGTGCGTGTGTGAGAGAGAGAGAGAGAGCAGGTGCGTGTGTGAGAGAGAGAGAGAGAGCAGGTGCATGTGTGAGAGAGAGAGAGAGAGCAGGTGCATGTGTGAGAGAGAGAGAGAGAGAGAGCAGGTGCATGTGTGAGAGAGAGCAGGTGCGTGTGTGTGTGTGAGAGAGAGCAGGTGTGTGTGTGTGAGAGAGCAGGTGCGTGTGTGTGTGTGTGAGAGCAGGTGCGTGTGTGTGAGAGAGCAGGTGCGTGTGTGTGTGTGAGAGAGCAGGTGCGTGTGTGTGTGTGAGAGCAGGTGCGTGTGTGAGAGAGAGCAGGTGTGTGTGTGTGTGAGAGAGCAGGTGCGTGTGTGTGTGTGTGAGAGCAGGTGCGTGTGTGTGTGAGAGAGAGCAGGTGCGTGTGTGTGTGTGAGAGAGCAGGTGCGTGTGTGTGTGTGAGAGAGCAGGTGCGTGTGTGAGAGAGAGCAGGTGGTGTGTGAGAGAGAGAGAGCAGGTGATGTGTGAGAGAGAGAGAGCAGGTGATGTGTGAGAGAGAGAGAGCAGGTGATGTGTGAGAGAGAGAGAGCAGGTGCATGTGTGAGAGAGAGAGAGAGCAGGTGGTTTGTGAGAGAGAGAGAAGTTGCGTGTGTGTGAGAGAGAGAGAGAGCAGGTGCATGTGTGAGAGAGAGAGAGCGCAGGTGCATGTGTGAGAAAGAGCAGGTGCGTGTGTGTGTGTGAGAGAGCAGGTGGTGTGTGAGAGAGAGCAGGTGCGTGTGTGTGAGAGAGAGAGAGAGAGAGAGAGCAGGTGCGTGTGTGAGAGAGAGAGAGCGCAGGTGCATGTGTGAGAAAGAGCAGGTGCGTGTGTGTGTGTGAGAGAGCAGGTGGTGTGTGAGAGAGAGCAGGTGCGTGTGTGTGAGAGAGAGAGAGAGAGAGAGAGAGAGAGAGCAGGTGCGTGTGTGAGAGAGATAGCAGGTGTGTGTGTGAGAGAGAGAGCAGGTGGTTTGTGAGAGAGAGAGAAGTTGCGTGTGTGTGAGAGAGAGAGAGCAGGTGCATGTGTGAGAGAGAGAGAGAGAGAGAGAGCAGGTGGTTTGTGAGAGAGAGCAGGTGCATGTGAGAGAGAGAGAGAGCGCAGGTGCATGTGTGAGAGAGAGCAGGTGCGTGTGTGTGTGTGAGAGAGCAGGTGGTGTGTGAGAGAGAGCAGGTGCGTGTGTGAGAGAGAGAGAGAGAGAGAGCAGGTGCGTGTGTGAGAGAGATAGCAGGTGTGTGTGTGAGAGAGAGAGCAGGTGGTGTGTGAGAGAGAGCAGGTGGTTTGTGAGAGAGAGAGAGAAGTTGCGTGTGTGTGAGAGAGAGAGAGAGCAGGTGCATGTGTGAGAGAGAGAGAGAGCAGGTGGTTTGTGAGAGAGAGCAGGTGCATGTGAGAGAGAGAGAGCGCAGGTGCATGTGTGAGAGAGAGCAAGTGCGTGTGTGTGTGTGAGAGAGAGCAGGTGCGTGTGTGAGAGAGAGCAGGTGCGTGTGTGAGAGAGAGAGAGAGAGAGAGCAGGTGCGTGTGTGAGAGAGATAGCAGGTGTGTGTGTGAGAGAGAGAGCAGGTGGTGTGTGAGAGAGAGCAGGTGCGTGTGTGTGAGAGAGAGAGAGAGAGGGAGAGCAGGTGCATGTGTGAGAGAGAGCAGGTGCATGTGTGAGAGAGAGCAGGTGCGTGTGTGTGAGAGAGCAGGTGCGTGTGTGAGAGAGCAGGTGCGTGTGTGAGAGAGCAGGTGCGTGTGTGAGAGAGAGAGAGAGCAGGTGCGTGTGTGAGAGAGAGAGAGAGCAGGTGCGTGTGTGAGAGAGAGAGCAGGTGCGTGTGTGAGAGAGAGAGCAGGTGCATGTGTGAGAGAGAGTAGGTGCATGTGTGAGAGAGAGCAGGTGCGTGTGTGTGAGAGAGCAGGTGCGTGTGTGAGAGAGCAGGTGCGTGTGTGAGAGAGAGAGCAGGTGCGTGTGAGAGAGAGAGAGAGCAGGTGCATGTGTGAGAGAGAGAGAGAGCAGGTGGTTTGTGAGAGAGAGAGAGCAGGTGCGTGTGTGAGAGAGCAGGTGGTGTGTGAGAGAGCAGGTGCGTGTGTGAGAGAGCAGGTGCGTGTGTGAGTGAGCAGGTGCGTGTGTGAGAGAGAGAGAGCAGGTGCGTGTGTGAGAGAGAGAGAGCAGGTGCATGTGTGAGAGAGAGAGAGCAGGTGCATGTGTGAGAGAGAGAGAAGAGCAGGTGGTTTGTGAGAGAGAGAGAGAGCAGGTGGTTTGTGAGAGAGAGAGAGCAGTTGCGTGTGTGAGAGAGAGAGAGCAGGTGCATGTGTGAGAGAGAGCAGGTGCATGTGTGTGAGAGAGCAGGTGCATGTGTGTGAGAGAGCAGGTGCGTGTGTGAGAGAGCAGGTGCGTGTGTGTGAGAGAGAGAGCAGGTGCGTGTGTGAGAGAGAGAGAGAGAGCAGGTGCGTGTGTGAGAGAGAGAGAGAGAGCAGGTGCGTGTGTGAGAGAGAGAGAGAGCAGGTGCGTGTGTGAGAGAGAGAGAGCAGGTGCGTGTGTGAGAGAGAGAGAGAGCAGGTGCGTGTGTGAGAGAGAGAGAGAGAGCAGGTGCGTGTGTGAGAGAGAGAGAGAGCAGGTGCGTGTGTGAGAGAGAGAGAGAGCAGGTGCGTGTGTGAGAGAGAGAGAGAGCAGGTGCGTGTGTGAGAGAGAGAGAGAGCAGGTGCGTGTGTGAGAGAGAGAGAGAGCAGGTGCGTGTGTGAGAGAGAGAGAGCAGGTGCGTGTGTGAGAGAGAGAGAGAGCAGGTGCGTGTGTGAGAGAGAGAGAGCAGGTGCGTGTGTGAGAGAGAGAGAGCAGGTGCGTGTGTGAGAGAGAGAGAGAGCAGGTGGTTTGTGAGAGAGAGAGAGCAGGTGCGTGTGTGAGAGAGAGAGAGAGAGAGCAGGTGCATGTGTGAGAGAGCAGGTGCGTGTGTGAGAGAGCAGGTGCGTGTGTGAGAGAGAGAGAGCAGGTGCATGTGTGAGAGAGAGAGAGAGCAGGTGGTTTGTGAGAGAGAGAGAGAGAGCAGGTGGTTTGTGAGAGAGAGAGAGAGAGCAGGTGGTTTGTGAGAGAGAGAGAGCAGGTGGTTTGTGAGAGAGAGAGAGCAGGTGGTTTGTGAGAGAGAGAGAGCAGTTGCGTGTGTGAGAGAGAGAGAGCAGGTGCATGTGTGAGAGAGCAGGTGCGTGTGTGAGAGAGCAGGTGCGTGTGTGAGAGAGCAGGTGGTGTGAGAGAGAGAGCAGGTGGTGTGTGAGAGAGAGCAGGTGCATGTGTGAAAGAGAGCAGGTGGTTTGTGAGAGAGAGAGAGAGCAGGTGCGTGTGTGAGAGAGAGCAGGTGCGTGTGTGAGAGAGAGAGCAGGTGCGTGTGTGAGAGAGGGAGAGAGCAGGTGCGTGTGTGAGAGCAGGTGCGTGTGTGAGAGAGAGCAGGTGCGTGTGTGAGAGAGAGCAGGTGCGTGTGTGAGAGATCAGGTGCATGTGTGAGAGAGAGTGTGCAGGTGCGTGTGTGAGAGAGAGAGCAGGTGCGTGTGTGAGAGAGAGAGAGAGCAGGTGGTTTGTGAGAGAGAGAGAGCAGGTGTGTGTGTGAGAGAGAGAGAGCACGTGCGTGTGTGTGTGAGAGAGAGCAGGTGTGTGTGTGAGAGAGAGAGAGCACGTGCGTGTGCGTGTGCGTGTGTGAGAGAGCAGGTGCGTGTGTGAGAGAGCAGGTGGTGTGAGAGAGAGAGCAGGTGGTGTGTGAGAGAGAGCAGGTGCATGTGTGAAAGAGAGCAGGTGGTTTGTGAGAGAGAGAGAGAGCAGGTGCGTGTGTGAGAGAGAGAGCAGGTGCGTGTGTGAGAGAGGGAGAGAGCAGGTGCGTGTGTGAGAGCAGGTGCGTGTGTGAGAGAGCAGGTGCGTGTGTGAGAGAGAGCAGGTGCGTGTGTGAGAGAGAGCAGGTGCGTGTGTGAGAGATCAGGTGCATGTGTGAGAGAGAGAGTGCAGGTGCGTGTGTGAGAGAGAGAGAGAGCAGGTGCGTGTGTGAGAGAGAGAGAGAGAGCAGGTGGTTTGTGAGAGAGAGAGAGCAGGTGTGTGTGTGAGAGACAGAGCAGGTGCATGTGTGAGAGAGAGCAGGTGCGTGTGTGTGAGAGAGAGCAGGTGCGTGTGTGAGAGAGCAGGTGCGTGTGTGAGAGAGCAGGTGCGTGTGTGAGAGAGAGCAGGTGGTGTATGAGAGAGAGAGAGAGCAGGTGCGTGTGTGAGAGAGAGAGCAGGTGCGTGTGTGAGAGAGAGAGCAGGTGCGTGTGTGAGAGAGAGAGCAGGTGCGTGTGTGAGAGAGAGAGCAGGTGCGTGTGTGAGAGAGAGAGAGAGAGAGCAGGTGCGTGTGTGAGAGAGAGAGAGAGCAGGTGCATGTGTGAGAGAGAGAGCAGGTGCATGTGTGAGAGAGAGAGAGAGAGAGCAGGTGGTTTGTGAGAGAGAGAGCAGGTGGTTTGTGAGAGAGAGAGCAGGTGGTTTGTGAGAGAGAGAGCAGGTGGTTTGTGAGAGAGAGAGCAGGTGGTTTGTGAGAGAGAGAGCAGGTGGTTTGTGAGAGAGAGAGCAGGTGCGTGTGTGAGAGAGAGAGCAGGTGCATGTGTGAGAGAGAGAAAGAGAGCAGGTGCATGTGTGAGAGAGAGAGCAGGTGCATGTGTGAGAGAGCAGGTGCGTGTGTGTGAGAGAGAGCAGGTGGTGTGTGAGAGAGAGCAGGTGCATGTGTGAGAGAGAGCAGGTGGTTTGTGAGAGAGAGAGAGCAGGTGCGTGTGTGAGAGAGAGAGAGCAGGTGCGTGTGTGAGAGAGAGAGAGCAGGTGCGTGTGTGTGAGAGAGAGAGCAGGTGCGTGTGTGTTAGAGAGAGAGAGAGCAGGTGGTTTGTGAGAGAGAGAGAGCAGGTGGTTTGTGAGAGAGAGAGCAGGTGCGTGTGTGAGAGAGAGAGCATGTGCGTGTGTGAGAGAGAGAGAGCAGGTGCGTGTGTGAGAGAGAGAGCAGGTGGTTTGTGAGAGAGAGAGAGCAGGTGCGTGTGTGAGAGAGAGCAGGTGCGTGTGTGAGAGAGAGAGAGAGCAGGTGCATGTGTGTGAGAGAGCAGGTGTGTGTGTGTGAGAGAGCAGGTGTGTGTGTGTGAGAGAGCAGGTGCGTGTGTGAGAGAGAAGCAGGTGCGTGTGTGAGAGAGAGCAGGTGCGTGTGTGAGAGAGAGCAGGTGCGTGTGTGAGAGAGAGAGAGCAGGTGCGTGTGTGAGAGAGAGAGAGAGCAGGTGCGTGTGTGAGAGAGAGAGAGAGAGCAGTTGCGTGTGTGAGAGAGAGAGAGCAGGTGCGTGTGTGAGAGAGAGAGTGAGCAGGTGCGTGTGTGAGAGAGAGAGAGAGCAGGTGCATGTGTGAGAGAGAGAGAGAGAGCAGGTGGTTTGTGAGAGAGAGAGAGCAGGTGCGTGTGTGAGAGAGAGAGAGCAGCTGCGTGTGTGAGAGAGAGAGCAGGTGCGTGTGTGAGAGAGAGAGCAGGTGCGTGTGTGAGAGAGAGAGAGAGAGCAGGTGCATGTGTGAGAGAGCAGGTGCGTGTGTGAGAGAGCAGGTGCGTGTGTGAGAGAGCAGGTGCGTGTGTGAGAGAGCAGGTGCGTGTGTGAGAGAGCAGGTGCGTGTGTGTGAGAGAGAGCAGGTGGTGTGTGAGAGAGAGCAGGTGGTGTGTGAGAGAGAGCAGGTGCATGTGTGAGAGAGAGCAGGTGGTTTGTGAGAGAGAGAGCAGGTGCGTGTGTGAGAGAGAGAGAGGAGGTGCGTGTGTGAGAGAGAGAGAGGAGGTGCGTGTGTGAGAGAGCAGGTGCGTGTGTGAGAGAGAGAGAGGAGGTGCGTGTGTGAGAGAGCAGGTGCGTGTGTGAGAGAGCAGGTGCGTGTGTGAGAGAGCAGGTGCGTGTGTGAGAGAGAGCAGGTGCGTGTGTGAGAGAGAGAGAGAGCAGGTGCGTGTGTGAGAGAGAGAGAGCAGGTGCGTGTGTGAGAGAGAGAGAGAGAGCAGGTGCATGTGTGAGAGAGAGAGAGAGAGCAGGTGGTTTGTGAGAGAGAGAGAGCAGCTGCGTGTGTGAGAGAGAGAGCAGGTGCGTGTGTGAGAGAGAGAGAGAGAGCAGGTGCATGTGTGAGAGAGCAGGTGCATGTGTGAGAGAGAGCAGGTGGTTTGTGAGAGAGAGAGAGCAGGTGCATGTGTGAGAGAGAGAGCAGGTGCGTGTGTGTGTGAGAGAGAGCAGGTGTGTGTGTGAGAGAGAGAGCAGGTGTGTGTGTGTGAGAGAGAGCAGGTGGTGTGTGAGAGAGAGCAGGTGGTTTGTGAGAGAGAGAGAGAGCAGGTGCGTGTGTGAGAGAGAGAGAGCAGGTGCGTGTGTGAGAGAGAGAGAGAGAGAGCAGGTGGTTTGTGAGAGAGAGAGAGCAGGTGCGTGTGTGAGAGGTGTGTGTGTGAGAGAGCAGGTGCGTGTGTGAGAGAGAGAGAGAGCAGGTGCATGTGTGAGAGAGAGCAGGTGCGTGTGTGTGTGTGAGAGAGCAGGTGTGTGTGTGTGAGAGAGCAGGTGTGTGTGTGTGAGAGAGCACGTGCGTGTGTGTGAGAGAGCACGTGCGTGTGTGAGAGAGAGCAGGTGCGTGTGTGAGAGAGAGCAGGTGCGTGTGTGAGAGAGAGAGAGCAGGTGCGTGTGTGAGAGAGAGAGAGAGAGCAGGTGCGTGTGTGAGAGAGAGAGAGCAGGTGCGTGTGTGAGAGAGAGAGAGCAGGTGCGTGTGTGAGAGAGAGAGAGCAGGTGCATGTGTGAGAGAGAGAGAGAGAGAGCAGGTGGTTTGTGAGAGAGAGAGAGCAGGTGCGTGTGTGAGAGAGAGAGAGCAGGTGCATGTGTGAGAGAGAGAGCAGGTGCGTGTGTGTGTGTGAGAGAGCAGGTGAGTGTGTGAGAGAGCAGGTGAGTGTGAGAGAGAGCAGGTGAGTGTGAGAGAGAGCAGGTGAGTGTGTGAGAGAGCAGGTGCGTGTGTGAGAGAGCAGGTGGTGTGTGAGAGAGAGCAGGTGGTGTGTGAGAGAGCAGGTGCATGTGTGAGAGAGAGCAGGTGGTTTGTGAGAGAGAGCAGGTGCGTGTGTGAGAGAGAGAGAGCAGGTGAGTGTGTGAGAGAGCAGGTGCGTGTGTGAGAGAGCAGGTGGTGTGTGAGAGAGCAGGTGGTGTGTGAGAGAGCAGGTGCATGTGTGAGAGAGAGCAGGTGGTTTGTGAGAGAGAGCAGGTGCGTGTGTGAGAGAGAGAGAGCAGGTGCGTGTGTGAGAGAGCAGGTGCGTGTGTGAGAGAGCAGGTGCGTGTGAGAGAGAGCAGGTGCGTGTGTGAGAGAGAGAGAGCAGGTGCGTGTGTGAGAGAGAGAGAGAGCAGGTGCGTGTGTGAGAGAGAGAGAGAGAGCAGGTGCGTGTGTGAGAGAGAGAGAGAGCAGGTGCGTGTGTGAGAGAGAGAGAGCAGGTGCATGTGTGAGAGAGAGAGAGAGAGAGCAGGTGCATGTGTGAGAGAGAGAGAGAGCAGGTGGTTTGTGAGAGAGAGAGAGCAGGTGCGTGTGTGAGAGAGAGAGAGAGCAGGTGCGTGTGTGAGAGAGAGAGAGAGAGCAGGTGCATGTGTGAGAGAGCAGGTGCGTGTGTGAGAGAGCAGGTGGTGTGTGAGAGAGAGCAGGTGCATGTGTGAGAGAGAGCAGGTGGTTTGTGAGAGAGAGAGAGCAGGTGCATGTGTGAGAGAGAGAGCAGGTGCGTGTGTGTGTGAGAGAGAGCAGGTGCGTGTGTGAGAGAGAGAGAGAGCAGGTGCATGTGTGTGAGAGAGCAGGTGTGTGTGTGTGAGAGAGCAGGTGTGTGTGTGTGAGAGAGCAGGTGCGTGTGTGAGAGAGAGCAGGTGCGTGTGTGACAGAGAGCAGGTGCGTGTGTGAGAGAGAGAGAGCAGGTGCGTGTGTGAGAGAGAGAGAGAGCAGGTGCGTGTGTGAGAGAGAGAGAGAGAGCAGTTGCGTGTGTGAGAGAGAGAGAGCAGGTGCGTGTGTGAGAGAGAGAGTGAGCAGGTGCGTGTGTGAGAGAGAGAGAGAGCAGGTGCATGTGTGAGAGAGAGAGAGAGAGCAGGTGGTTTGTGAGAGAGAGAGAGCAGGTGCGTGTGTGAGAGAGAGAGAGCAGCTGCGTGTGTGAGAGAGAGAGCAGGTGCGTGTGTGAGAGAGAGAGAGAGAGCAGGTGCATGTGTGAGAGAGCAGGTGCGTGTGTGAGAGAGCAGGTGTGTGTGTGAGAGAGCAGGTGCGTGTGTGAGAGAGCAGGTGCGTGTGTGAGAGAGCAGGTGCGTGTGTGTGAGAGAGAGCAGGTGGTGTGTGAGAGAGAGCAGGTGGTGTGTGAGAGAGAGCAGGTGCATGTGTGAGAGAGAGCAGGTGGTTTGTGAGAGAGAGAGCAGGTGCGTGTGTGAGAGAGAGAGAGGAGGTGCGTGTGTGAGAGAGAGAGAGGAGGTGCGTGTGTGAGAGAGCAGGTGCGTGTGTGAGAGAGAGAGAGGAGGTGCGTGTGTGAGAGAGCAGGTGCGTGTGTGAGAGAGCAGGTGCGTGTGTGAGAGAGCAGGTGCGTGTGTGAGAGAGAGCAGGTGCGTGTGTGAGAGAGAGAGAGAGCAGGTGCGTGTGTGAGAGAGAGAGAGAGCAGGTGCGTGTGTGAGAGAGAGAGAGAGAGCAGGTGCATGTGTGAGAGAGAGAGAGAGAGCAGGTGGTTTGTGAGAGAGAGAGAGCAGCTGCGTGTGTGAGAGAGAGAGCAGGTGCGTGTGTGAGAGAGAGAGAGAGAGCAGGTGCATGTGTGAGAGAGCAGGTGCATGTGTGAGAGAGAGCAGGTGGTTTGTGAGAGAGAGAGAGCAGGTGCATGTGTGAGAGAGAGAGCAGGTGCGTGTGTGTGTGAGAGAGAGCAGGTGTGTGTGTGAGAGAGAGAGCAGGTGTGTGTGTGTGAGAGAGAGCAGGTGGTGTGTGAGAGAGAGCAGGTGGTTTGTGAGAGAGAGAGAGAGCAGGTGCGTGTGTGAGAGAGAGAGAGCAGGTGCGTGTGTGAGAGAGAGAGAGCAGGTGGTTTGTGAGAGAGAGAGAGCAGGTGCGTGTGTGAGAGGTGTGTGTGTGAGAGAGCAGGTGCGTGTGTGAGAGAGAGAGAGAGCAGGTGCATGTGTGAGAGAGAGCAGGTGCGTGTGTGTGTGTGAGAGAGCAGGTGTGTGTGTGTGAGAGAGCAGGTGTGTGTGTGTGAGAGAGCACGTGCGTGTGTGTGAGAGAGCACGTGCGTGTGTGAGAGAGAGCAGGTGCGTGTGTGAGAGAGAGCAGGTGCGTGTGTGAGAGAGAGAGAGCAGGTGCGTGTGTGAGAGAGAGAGAGAGAGCAGGTGCGTGTGTGAGAGAGAGAGAGCAGGTGCGTGTGTGAGAGAGAGAGAGCAGGTGCATGTGTGAGAGAGCGAGCAGGTGCGTGTGTGTGTGTGAGAGAGCAGGTGAGTGTGTGAGAGAGCAGGTGAGTGTGAGAGAGAGCAGGTGAGTGTGTGAGAGAGCAGGTGCGTGTGTGAGAGAGCAGGTGGTGTGTGAGAGAGAGCAGGTGGTGTGTGAGAGAGCAGGTGCATGTGTGAGAGAGAGCAGGTGGTTTGTGAGAGAGAGCAGGTGCGTGTGTGAGAGAGAGAGAGCAGGTGCGTGTGTGAGAGAGCAGGTGCGTGTGTGAGAGAGCAGGTGCGTGTGAGAGAGAGCAGGTGCGTGTGTGAGAGAGAGAGAGAGCAGGTGCGTGTGTGAGAGAGAGAGAGAGCAGGTGCGTGTGTGAGAGAGAGAGAGAGAGCAGGTGCGTGTGTGAGAGAGAGAGAGAGCAGGTGCGTGTGTGAGAGAGAGAGAGAGCAGGTGCATGTGTGAGAGAGAGAGAGAGAGCAGGTGCATGTGTGAGAGAGAGAGAGAGCAGGTGGTTTGTGAGAGAGAGAGAGCAGGTGCGTGTGTGAGAGAGAGAGAGAGCAGGTGCGTGTGTGAGAGAGAGAGAGAGAGCAGGTGCATGTGTGAGAGAGCAGGTGCGTGTGTGAGAGAGCAGGTGGTGTGTGAGAGAGAGCAGGTGCATGTGTGAGAGAGAGCAGGTGGTTTGTGAGAGAGAGAGAGCAGGTGCATGTGTGAGAGAGAGAGCAGGTGCGTGTGTGTGTGAGAGAGAGCAGGTGCGTGTGTGTGTGTGAGAGAGCAGGTGTGTGTGTGTGAGAGAGCAGGTGTGTGTGTGTGAGAGAGCAGGTGTGTGTGTGAGAGAGAGCAGGTGTGTGTGTGAGAGAGAGCAGGTGTGTGTGTGAGGGAGAGCAGGTGGTGTGTGAGAGAGAGCAGGTGGTTTGTGAGAGAGAGAGAGAGCAGGTGCGTGTGTGAGAGAGAGAGAGCAGGTGCGTGTGTGAGAGAGAGAGAGAGCAGGTGGTTTGTGAGAGAGAGAGAGCAGGTGCGTGTGTGAGAGAGAGAGAGAGCAGGTGCATGTGTGAGAGAGAGCAGGTGCGTGTGTGTGTGTGAGTGAGCAGGTGCGTGCGTGTGTGTGAGAGAGAGCAGGTGGTGTGTGAGAGAGAGCAGGTGGTGTGTGAGAGAGAGCAGGTGGTGTGTGAGAGAGAGCAGGTGGTGTGTGAGAGAGAGCAGGTGCATGTGTGAGAGAGAGCAGGTGGTTTGTGAGAGAGAGAGAGCAGGTGCGTGTGTGAGAGAGAGAGAGAGCAGGTGGTTTGTGGGAGAGAGAGCAGGTGCGTGTGTGAGAGAGAGCAGGTGCGTGTGTGAGAGAGAGAGAGAGCAGGTGCGTGTGTGTGTGTGAGAGAGCAGGTGCATGTGTGAGAGAGCAGGTGCATGTGTGTGAGAGCAGGTGCGTGTGTGAGAGAACAGGTGCGTGTGTGAGAGAGCAGGTGGTGTGTGAGAGAGAGCAGGTGGTGTGTGAGAGAGAGCAGGTGCATGTGTGAAAGAGAGCAGGTGGTTTGTGAGAGAGAGAGAGCAGGTGCGTGTGTGAGAGAGAGCAGGTGCGTGTGTGAGAGAGAGAGCAGGTGCGTGTGTGAGAGAGAGAGAGCAGGTGCGTGTGTGAGAGAGAGAGCAGGTGCGTGTGTGAGAGAGAGAGCAGGTGCGTGTGTGAGAGCAGGTGCGTGTGTGAGAGCAGGTGCGTGTGTGAGAGCAGGTGCGTGTGTGAGAGAGCAGGTGCGTGTGTGAGAGAGAGCAGGTGCGTGTGTGAGAGAGCAGGTGCGTGTGTGAGAGAGAGCAGGTGCGTGTGTGAGAGAGAGCAGGTGCGTGTGTGAGAGAGAGAAGGTGCGTGTGTGAGAGATCAGGTGCATGTGTGAGAGAGAGAGTGCAGGTGCGTGTGTGAGAGAGAGAGAGAGCAGGTGCGTGTGTGAGAGAGAGAGAGAGAGCAGGTGGTTTGTGAGAGAGAGAGAGCAGGTGGTTTGTGTGAGAGAGAGAGCAGGTGCATGTGTGTGAGAGAGCAGGTGCATGTGTGTGTGAGAGAGCAGGTGCGTGTGTGAGAGAGCAGGTGCGTGTGTGAGAGAGAGCAGGTGGTGTGTGAGAGAGAGAGAGAGCAGGTGCGTGTGTCAGAGAGTGCAGGTGGTGTGAGAGAGAGTGCAGGTGCGTGTGTGAGAGCGAGCAGGTGGTGTGTGAGAGAGAGCAGGTGCGTGTGTGAGAGAGCAGGTGCGTGTGTGAGAGAGAGCAGGTGCGTGTGTGAGAGCGAGCAGGTGGTGTGTGAGAGAGGGCAGGTGCGTGTGTGAGAGAGAGCAGGTGCGTGTGTGAGAGAGAGCAGGTGCGTGTGTGAGAGAGAGCAGGTGCGTGTGTGAGAGAGAGCAGGTGCGTGTGTGAGAGAGAGCAGGTGCGTGTGAGAGAGCAGGTGCGTGTGTGAGAGAGTGCAGGTGGTGTTTGAGAGAGAGCGAGCAGGTGGTGTATGAGAGAGAGTGAGAGCGCAGGTGGTGTGTGGGAGAGAGCAGGTGGTGTGTGTGAGAGAGAGCAGGTGGTGTTTGAGAGAGAGCAGGTGTTGTGTGTGTGAGAGAGAGAGCAGGTGGTGTGTGTGTGAGAGAGAGAGCAGTTGGTATGTGTGTGTGAGAGAGAGAGAGAGCAGGTGGTGTGTGTGTGTGTGTGTGAGAGAGAGCAGGTGGTGTGTGTGTGTGAGAGAGAGCAGGTGGTGTGTGTGTGTGAGAGAGAGAGCAGTTGGTATGTGTGTGTGAGAGAGAGAGCAGTTGGTATGTGTGTGTGAGAGAGAGAGCAGGTGGTGTGTGTGTGTGAGAGAGAGAGAGCAGGTGGTGTGTGTGTGAGAGAGAGAGAGAGCAGGTGGTGTGTGTGAGAGAGAGAGAGAGCAGGTGGTGTGTGTGTGAGAGAGAGAGAGAGCAGGTGGTGTGTGTGTGAGAGAGAGAGAGAGCAGGTGGTGTGTGTGTGAGAGAGAGAGAGAGCAGGTGGTGTGTGTGTGTGAGAGAGAGAGAGAGCAGGTGGTGTGTGTGTGTGAGAGAGCAGGTGGTGTGTGTGTGTGAGAGAGCAGGTGCGTGTGTGAGTGAGCAGGTGCGTGTGTGAGAGAGCAGGTGCGTGTGTGAGAGAGCAGGTGGTGTGTGTGAGAGAGAGCAGGTGGTGTGTGTGTGTGTGAGAGAGAGAGAGCAGGTGGTGTGTGTGTGTGTGTGAGAAAGAGAGCAGGTGGTGTGTGTGTGTGTGAGAAAGAGAGCAGGTGGTGTGTGTGTGAGAGAGAGAGCAGGTGGTGTGTGTGTGTGAGAGAGAGAGCAGGTGGTGTGTGTGTGAGAGAGAGAGCAGGTGGTGTGTGTGTGTGAGAGAGAGAGCAGGTGGTGTGTGTGTGAGAGAGAGAGCAGGTGGTGTGTGTGTGTGAGAGAGAGAGAGAGCAGGTGGTGTGTGTGTGTGTGTGAGAGAGAGAGCAGGTGGTGTGTGTGTGTGAGAGAGAGAGCAGGTGGTGTGTGTGTGAGAGAGAGAGAGAGCAGGTGGTGTGTGTGTGAGAGAGAGAGAGCAGGTGGTGTGTGTGTGTGAGAGTGTGAGCAGGTGGTGTGTGTGTGAGAGAGAGAGAGAGAGCAGGTGGTGTGTGTGAGAGAGAGAGCAGGTGGTGTGTGTGAGAGAGAGAGCAGGTGGTGTGTGTGAGAGAGAGAGCAGGTGGTGTGTGTGTGTGAGAGAGCAGGTGCGTGTGTGAGAGAGCAGGTGGGGTGTGTGTGTGAGAGAGCAGGTGCGTGTGTGAGAGAGCAGGTGCGTGTGTGAGAGAGCAGGTGCGTGTGTGTGAGAGCAGGTGGTGTGTGAGAGAGAGGTGATGTGTGAGAGAGAGAGAGCAGGTGCATGTGTGTGAGAGAGAGAGAGAGCAGGTGCGTGTGAGAGAGAGAGAGAGAGAGCAGGTGCGTGTGTGTGAGAGAGAGAGAGCAGGTGCATGTGTGAGAGAGAGAGCAGGTGCATGTGTGAGAGAGAGAGAGAGCAGGTGCATGTGTGAGAGAGAGAGAGAGCAGGTGCATGTGTGAGAGAGAGAGAGAGCAGGTGCGTGTGTGAGAGAGAGAGAGAGAGCAGGTGCGTGTGTGAGAGAGCAGGTGCGTGTGAGAGAGAGCAGGTGGTGTGTGAGAGAGAGCAGGTGCATG
Source organism: Chiloscyllium plagiosum (assembly GCF_037043375.1). NCBI lineage: Eukaryota > Metazoa > Chordata > Chondrichthyes > Orectolobiformes > Hemiscylliidae > Chiloscyllium > Chiloscyllium plagiosum. The sequence goes on from NW_028270150.1 coordinate 54,307,697, forward strand.
TGTGAGAGAGAGCAGGTGGTTTGTGAGAGAGAGAGAGCAGGTGCGTGTGTGAGAGAGAGAGAGAGCAGGTGCGTGTGAGAGAGAGAGCAGGTGCGTGTGAGAGAGAGAGCAGGTGCGTGTGAGAGAGAGAGAGAGCAGGTGCGTGTGTGAGAGAGAGAGAGCAGGTGCATGTGTGAGAGAGAGAGAGCAGGTGGTTTGTGAGAGAGAGAGAGCAGGTGCGTGTGTGAGAGAGAGAGAGCAGGTGGTTTGTGAGAGAGAGAGAGCAGGTGGTTTGTGAGAGAGAGAGAGCAGGTGTGTGTGTGAGAGAGAGAGAGCAGGTGCATGTGTGAGAGAGAGCAGGTGCATGTGTGAGAGAGAGCAGGTGCATGTGTGAGAGAGAGAGCAGGTGCATGTGTGAGAGAGAGCAGGTGCATGTGTGTGTGAGAGAGCAGGTGCGTGTGTGAGAGAGCAGGTGCGTGTGTGAGAGAGCAGGTGCGTGTGTGAGAGAGCAGGTGCATGTGTGAGAGAGCAGGTGCATGTGTGAGAGAGAGAGAGCAGGTGCGTGTGAGAGAGAGAGAGCAGGTGCGTGTGTGAGAGAGCAGGTGGTGTGAGAGAGAGAGCAGGTGGTGTGTGAGAGAGAGCAGGTGCATGTGTGAAAGAGAGCAGGTGGTTTGTGAGAGAGAGAGAGCAGGTGCGTGTGTGAGAGAGAGAGCAGGTGCGTGTGTGAGAGAGAGAGCAGGTGCGTGTGTGAGAGAGAGAGCAGGTGCGTGTGTGAGAGAGAGAGCAGGTGCGTGTGTGAGAGAGAGAGCAGGTGCGTGTGTGAGAGACAGAGAGCAGGTGCGTGTGTGAGAGAGAGAGAGCAGGTGCGTGTGTGAGAGAGAGAGCAGGTGCGTGTGTGAGAGAGCAGGTGCGTGTGTGAGAGAGCAGGTGCGTGTGTGAGAGAGAGCAGGTGCATGTGGGAGAGAGCAGGTGCATGTGGGAGAGAGCAGGTGCATGTGTGAGAGAGCAGGTGCATGTGTGAGAGAGCAGGTGCATGTGTGAGAGAGAGAGCAGGTGCGTGTGAGAGAGAGAGAGAGCAGGTGCGTGTGAGAGAGAGAGAGAGCAGGTGCGTGAGAGAGAGAGAGAGAGCAGGTGCATGTGTGAGAGAGAGAGCAGGTGGTTTGTGAGAGAGTGAGAGCAGGTGTGTGTGTGAGAGAGAGAGAGAGAGCAGGTGCATGTGTGAGAGAGAGCAGGTGCGTGTGTGTGTGAGAGAGCAGGTGCGTGTGTGAGAGAGAGCAGGTGGTGTGTGAGAGAGAGAGAGAGAGCAGGTGCGTGTGTGAGAGAGTGAGAGCAGGTGCGTGTGTGTGAGAGAGAGAGCAGGTGCGTGTGTGAGAGAGAGAGAGAGCAGGTGCATGTGTGAGAGAGAGCAGGTGCATGTGTGAGAGAGAGCAGGTGCATGTGTGAGAGAGAGCAGGTGCGTGTGTGTGAGAGAGAGCAGGTGCGTGTGTGAGAGAGCAGGTGCGTGTGTGAGAGAGCAGGTGCGTGTGTGAGAGAGCAGGTGCATGTGTGAGAGAGAGAGCAGGTGCGTGTGAGAGAGAGAGAGCAGGTGCGTGTGAGAGAGAGAGAGCAGGTGCGTGTGTGAGAGAGCAGGTGGTGTGAGAGAGAGAGCAGGTGGTGTGTGAGAGAGAGCAGGTGCATGTGTGAAAGAGAGCAGGTGGTTTGTGAGAGAGAGAGAGCAGGTGCGTGTGAGAGAGAGAGAGAGAGAGAGCAGGTGCGTGTGTGTGAGAGAGAGAGAGCAGGTGCATGTGTGAGAGAGAGAGAGCAGGTGCATGTGTGAGAGAGCAGGTGCATGTGTGAGAGAGAGAGCAGGTGCGTGTGAGAGAGAGAGAGAGCAGGTGCGTGTGAGAGAGAGAGAGAGCAGGTGCGTGAGAGAGAGAGAGAGAGCAGGTGCATGTGTGAGAGAGAGAGCAGGTGGTTTGTGAGAGAGTGAGAGCAGGTGTGTGTGTGAGAGAGAGAGAGAGAGCAGGTGCATGTGTGAGAGAGAGCAGGTGCGTGTGTGTGTGAGAGAGCAGGTGCGTGTGTGAGAGAGAGCAGGTGGTGTGTGAGAGAGAGAGAGAGAGCAGGTGCGTGTGTGAGAGAGTGAGAGCAGGTGCGTGTGTGTGAGAGAGAGAGCAGGTGCGTGTGTGAGAGAGAGAGAGAGCAGGTGCATGTGTGAGAGAGAGCAGGTGCATGTGTGAGAGAGAGCAGGTGCATGTGTGAGAGAGAGCAGGTGCGTGTGTGTGAGAGAGAGCAGGTGCGTGTGTGAGAGAGCAGGTGCGTGTGTGAGAGAGCAGGTGCGTGTGTGAGAGAGCAGGTGCATGTGTGAGAGAGAGAGCAGGTGCGTGTGAGAGAGAGAGAGCAGGTGCGTGTGAGAGAGAGAGAGCAGGTGCGTGTGTGAGAGAGCAGGTGGTGTGAGAGAGAGAGCAGGTGGTGTGTGAGAGAGAGCAGGTGCATGTGTGAAAGAGAGCAGGTGGTTTGTGAGAGAGAGAGAGCAGGTGCGTGTGAGAGAGAGAGAGAGAGAGAGCAGGTGCGTGTGTGTGAGAGAGAGAGAGCAGGTGCATGTGTGAGAGAGAGAGAGCAGGTGCATGTGTGAGAGAGAGAGAGAGAGCAGGTGCATGTGTGAGAGAGAGAGAGCAGGTGGGTGTGTGAGAGAGAGAGAGAGAGCAGGTGCGTGTGTGAGAGAGCAGGTGCGTGTGAGAGAGAGCAGGTGGTCTGAGAGAGAGCAGGTGCATGTGTGAGAGAGAGCAGGTGGTTTGTGAGAGAGAGAGAGCAGGTGCGTGTGTGAGAGAGAGAGCAGGTGCGTGTGTGAGAGAGAGAGCAGGTGCGTGTGTGTGTGTGAGAGAGCAGGTGCGTGTGTGTGTGTGAGAGAGCAGGTGCGTGTGTGTGTGTGAGAGAGCAGGTGTGTGTGTGTGAGAGAGCAGGTGCGTGTGTGTGTGTGAGAGAGCAGGTGCGTGTGTGAGAGAGCAGGTGCGTGTGTGAGAGAGCTGGTGCGTGTGTGAGAGAGCAGGTGCGTGTGTGTGAGAGAGAGCAGGTGGTGTGTGAGAGAGAGCAGGTGCATGTGTGAGAGAGAGCAGGTGCGTGTGTGAGAGAGAGAGAGCAGGTGCGTGTGTGAGAGGTGTGTGTGTGAGAGAGCAGGTGGTGTGTGAGAGAGGGCAGGTGCATGTGTGAGAGAGAGCAGGTGGTTTGTGAGAGAGAGAGAGCAGGTGCGTGTGTGAGAGAGAGAGAGAGCAGGTGCGTGTGTGAGAGAGAGAGAGAGCAGGTGCGTGTGTGAGAGAGAGAGAGAGCAGGTGCGTGTGAGAGAGAGAGAGAGCAGGTGCGTGTGTGAGAGAGAGAGAGCAGGTGCATGTGTGAGAGAGAGAGAGAGCAGGTGGTTTGTGAGAGAGAGAGAGCAGGTGCGTGTGTGAGAGAGAGAGAGCAGGTGCATGTGTGAGAGAGAGCAGGTGTGTGTGTGTGTGTGTGTGTGTGTGAGTGAGCAGGTGCGTGTGTGTGTGTGAGAGAGCAGGTGCATGTGTGAGAGAGCAGGTGCGTGTGTGAGAGAGCAGGTGCGTGTGAGAGAGAGCAGGTGCGTGTGAGAGAGAGCAGGTGGTGTGTGAGAGAGAGCAGGTGGTGTGTGAGAGAGAGCAGGTGCATGTGTGAGAGAGAGCAGGTGGTTTGTGAGAGAGAGAGAGCAGGTGCGTGTGTGTGAGAGAGAGAGAGCAGGTGCGTGTGTGAGAGAGAGAGCAGGTGCGTGTGAGAGAGAGAGCAGGTGCGTGTGAGAGAGAGAGAGAGCAGGTGCGTGTGTGAGAGAGAGAGAGCAGGTGCATGTGTGAGAGAGAGAGAGCAGGTGGTTTGTGAGAGAGAGAGAGCAGGTGCGTGTGTGAGAGAGAGAGAGCAGGTGGTTTGTGAGAGAGAGAGAGCAGGTGGTTTGTGAGAGAGAGAGAGCAGGTGTGTGTGTGAGAGAGAGAGAGCAGGTGCATGTGTGAGAGAGAGCAGGTGCATGTGTGAGAGAGAGCAGGTGCATGTGTGAGAGAGAGCAGGTGCGTGTGTGTGTGAGAGAGCAGGTGCGTGTGTGAGAGAGCAGGTGCGTGTGTGAGAGAGCAGGTGCGTGTGTGAGAGAGCAGGTGCATGTGTGAGAGAGCAGGTGCATGTGTGAGAGAGAGAGCAGGTGCGTGTGAGAGAGAGAGAACAGGTGCGTGTGTGAGAGAGCAGGTGGTGTGAGAGAGAGAGCAGGTGGTGTGTGAGAGAGAGCAGGTGCATGTGTGAAAGAGAGCAGGTGGTTTGTGAGAGAGAGAGAGCAGGTGCGTGTGTGAGAGAGAGAGCAGGTGCGTGTGTGAGAGAGAGAGCAGGTGCGTGTGTGAGAGAGAGAGCAGGTGCGTGTGTGAGAGAGAGAGCAGGTGCGTGTGTGAGAGACAGAGAGCAGGTGGGTGTGTGAGAGAGAGAGAGCAGGTGCGTGTGTGAGAGAGAGAGCAGGTGCGTGTGTGAGAGAGCAGGTGCGTGTGTGAGAGAGAGCAGGTGCATGTGGGAGAGAGCAGGTGCATGTGTGAGAGAGCAGGTGCATGTGTGAGAGAGCAGGTGCATGTGTGAGAGAGAGAGCAGGTGCGTGTGAGAGAGAGAGAGAGCAGGTGAGAGAGAGAGAGAGAGAGAGCAGGTGCATGTGTGAGAGAGAGCAGGTGGTTTGTGAGAGAGAGAGAGCAGGTGGTTTGTGAGAGAGTGAGAGCAGGTGTGTGTGTGTGAGAGAGAGAGAGAGCAGGTGCATGTGTGAGAGAGAGCAGGTGCGTGTGTGTGTGAGAGAGCAGGTGCGTGTGTGAGAGAGAGCAGGTGGTGTGTGAGAGAGAGAGAGAGAGCAGGTGCGTGTGTGAGAGAGTGAGAGCAGGTGCGTGTGTGTGAGAGAGAGAGCAGGTGCGTGTGTGAGAGAGAGAGAGAGCAGGTGCATGTGTGAGAGAGAGCAGGTGCATGTGTGAGAGAGAGCAGGTGCATGTGTGAGAGAGAGCAGGTGCGTGTGTGTGAGAGAGAGCAGGTGCGTGTGTGAGAGAGCAGGTGCGTGTGTGAGAGAGCAGGTGCGTGTGTGAGAGAGCAGGTGCATGTGTGAGAGAGAGAGCAGGTGCGTGTGAGAGAGAGAGAGCAGGTGCGTGTGAGAGAGAGAGAGCAGGTGCGTGTGTGAGAGAGCAGGTGGTGTGAGAGAGAGAGCAGGTGGTGTGTGAGAGAGAGCAGGTGCATGTGTGAAAGAGAGCAGGTGGTTTGTGAGAGAGAGAGAGCAGGTGCGTGTGTGAGAGAGAGAGCAGGTGCGTGTGTGAGAGAGAGCAGGTGCGTGTGTGAGAGAGAGAGAGCAGGTGCGTGTGTGAGAGAGAGAGCAGGTGCGTGTGTGAGAGAGAGAGCAGGTGCGTGTGTGAGAGAGAGAGCAGGTGCGTGTGTGAGAGAGCAGGTGCGTGTGTGAGAGAGCAGGTGCGTATGTGAGAGAGCAGGTGCGTGTGTGAGAGAGCAGGTGCGTGTGTGAGAGAGAGCAGGTGCATGTGTGAGAGAGCAGGTGCATGTGTGAGAGAGAGAGCAGGTGCGTGAGAGAGAGAGAGAGAGCAGGTGCGTGAGAGAGAGAGAGAGCAGGTGCATGTGTGAGAGAGAGAGCAGGTGGTTTGTGAGAGAGAGAGAGCAGGTGGTTTGTGAGAGAGAGAGAGCAGGTGTGTGTGTGAGAGAGAGAGAGAGAGCAGGTGCATGTGTGAGAGAGAGCAGGTGCGTGTGTGTGTGAGAGAGCAGGTGCGTGTGTGTGAGAGAGCAGGTGCGTGTGTGAGAGAGAGCAGGTGGTGTGTGAGAGAGAGAGAGAGCAGGTGGTGTGTGAGAGAGAGAGAGCAGGTGGTGTGTGAGAGAGAGAGAGAGCAGGTGCGTGTGTGAGAGAGTGAGAGCAGGTGCGTGTGTGTGAGAGAGAGAGCAGGTGCGTGTTGAGAGAGAGAGCAGGTGCGTGTGTGAGAGAGAGAGCAGGTGCATGTGTGTGTGTGAGAGAGAGAGAGCAGGTGGTGTTTGAGAGAGAGCAGGTGGTGTGTGTGTGAGAGAGAGAGCAGGTGGTGTGTGTGTGTGAGAGAGAGAGAGCAGGTGGTGTGTGTGTGTGAGAGAGAGAGAGCAGGTGGTGTGTGTGTGTGAGAGAGAGAGAGCAGGTGGTGTGTGTGTGTGTGAGAAAGAGAGCAGGTGGTGTGTGTGTGTGAGAGAGAGCAGGTGGTGTGTGTGTGTGAGAGAGAGAGAGCAGGTGGTGTGTGTGTGTGTGAGAGAGAGAGAGCAGGTGGTGTGTGTGTGTGTGAGAGAGAGAGAGCAGGTGGTGTGTGTGTGTGTGAGAGAGAGAGAGAGAGAGAGCAGGTGGTGTGTGTGTGTGTGAGAGAGAGAGAGCAGGTGGTGTGTGTGTGTGAGAGAGAGCAGGTGGTGTGTGTGTGAGAGAGAGAGCAGGTGGTGTGTGTGTGAGAGAGAGAGCAGGTGATGTGTGTGTGAGAGAGAGAGCAGGTGATGTGTGTGTGAGAGAGAGAGCAGGTGGTGTGTGTGTGAGAGAGAGAGCAGGTGGTGTGTGTGTGAGAGAGAGAGCAGGTGGTGTGTGTGTGAGAGAGAGAGCAGGTGGTGTGTGTGTGAGAGAGAGAGCAGGTGGTGTGTGTGTGAGAGAGAGAGCAGGTGGTGTGTGTGTGTGAGAGAGAGAGAGCAGGTGGTGTGTGTGTGTGAGAGAGAGAGAGCAGGTGGTGTGTGTGTGTGAGAGAGAGAGAGCAGGTGGTGTGTGTGTGAGAGAGAGAGAGAGCAGGTGGTGTGTGAGAGAAAGAGCAGGTGGTGTGTGTGTGTGAGAGAGAGAGAGAGAGAGAGAGCAGGTGGTGAGAGAGAGCAGGTGGTGTGTGTGTGTGAGAGAGAGAGAGCAGGTGGTGAGAGAGAGCAGGTGCGTGTGTGAGAGAGAGAGTGAGGGAGAGCAGGTGCGTGTGTGTGAGAGAGAGAGAGAAGGTGCGCGTGTGAGAGAGAGAGCAGGTGCGCGTGTGGGAGAGAGAGCAGGTGCGCGTGTGGGAGAGAGAGAGCAGGTGCGCGTGTGAGAGAGAGAGAGCAGGTGCGCGTGTGTGAGAGAGAGCAGGTGCGCGTGTGTGAGAGAGAGAGCAGGTTCGTGTGTGAGAGAGAGAGCAGGTTCGTGTGTGAGAGAGAGAGCATGTGCGTGTGTGAGAGAGGGAGCATGTGCGTGTGTGAGAGAGAGAGAGCAGGTGCGTGTGTGAGAGAGAGCAGGTGCGTGTGTGAGAGAGAGCAGGTGCGTGTGTGAGAGAGAGCAGGTGCGTGTGTGAGAGAGAGAGCAGGTGCGTGTGTGAGAGAGAGAGCATGTGCGTGTGTGAGAGAGAGAGAGAGCAGGTGCGTGTGTGAGAGAGAGAGCATGTGCGTGTGTGAGAGAGAGAGAGCAGGTGGTGTGCGTGTGAGAGAGAGAGAGCAGGTGTGCGTGTGAGAGAGAGAGCAGGTGGTGTGCGTGTGTGAGAGAGAGAGCAGGTGCGTGTGTGTGAGAGAGAGAGCAGGTGCGTGTGTGAGAGAGAGAGAGCAGGTGCGTGTGTGAGAGAGAGAGCAGGTGCGTGTGTGAGAGAGAGAGCAGGTGCGTGTGTGAGAGAGAGAGCAGGTGCGTGTGTGAGAGAGAGAGCAGGTGCGTGTGTGAGAGAGAGAGCAGGTGCGTGTGTGAGAGAGAGAGAGTAGGTGCATGTGTGTGAGAAAGAGAGAGAGCAGGTGCGTGTGTGAGAGAGAGAGAGTAGGTGCATGTGTGTGAGAAAGAGAGAGAGCAGGTGCGTGTGTGTGAGAGAGAGAGAGCAGGTGCGTGTGTGTGAGAGAGAGAGAGCAGGTGCGTGTGTGTGAGAGAGAGAGAGCAGGTGCGTGTGTGTGTGAGAGAGAGAGCAGGTGCGTGTGTGTGAGAGAGGGAGAGCAGGTGCGTGTGTGTGAGAGAGAGAGAGCAGGTGCGCGTGTGTGAGAGAGAGCAGGTGCGCGTGTGGGAGAGAGAGCAGGTGCGCGTGTGGGAGAGAGAGTGAGGGAGAGCAGGTGCGTGTGTGTGAGAGAGAGAGAGCAGGTGCGCGTGTGTGAGAGAGAGCAGGTGCGCGTGTGGGAGAGAGAGCAGGTGCGCGTGTGGGAGAGAGAGAGCAGGTGTGCGTGTGAGAGAGAGAGAGAGCAGGTGCGCGTGTGAGAGAGAGAGAGAGCAGGTGCGCGTGTGTGAGAGAGAGCAGGTGCGCGTGTGTGAGAGAGAGAGCAGGTTCGTGTGTGAGAGAAAGAGCATGTGCGTGTGTGAGAGAGGGAGCATGTGCGTGTGTGAGAGAGAGAGAGCAGGTGCGTGTGTGAGAGAGAGCAGGTGCGTGTGTGAGAGAGAGAGCAGGTGCGTGTGTGAGAGAGAGAGCAGGTGCGTGTGTGAGAGAGAGAGCATGTGCGTGTGTGAGAGAGAGAGAGAGAGAGCAGGTGCGTGTGTGAGAGAGAGAGCATGTGCGTGTGTGAGAGAGAGAGAGCAGGTGGTGTGCGTGTGAGAGAGAGAGAGCAGGTGGTGTGCGTGTGTGAGAGAGAGAGCAGGTGCGTGTGTGAGAGAGAGAGAAAAGGTGCGTGTGTGAGAGAGAGAGCAGGTGCGTGTGTGAGAGAGAGAGCAGGTGCGTGTGTGAGAGAGAGAGCAGGTGCGTGTGTGAGAGAGAGAGCAGGTGCGTGTGTGAGAGAGAGAGCAGGTGCGTGTGTGAGAGAGAGAGCAGGTGCGTGTGTGAGAGAGAGCAGGTGCGTGTGTGAGAGAGAGCAGGTGCGTGTGTGAGAGAGAGAGAGTAGGTGCATGTGTGTGAGAAAGAGAGAGAGCAGGTGCGTGTGTGTGAGAGAGAGAGAGCAGGTGCGTGTGTGTGAGAGAGAGAGCAGGTGCGTGTGTGTGAGAGAGAGAGAGAGCAGGTGCGTGTGTGTGAGAGAGAGAGAGCAGGTGCGTGTGTGTGTGAGAGAGAGAGCAGGTGCGTGTGTGTGAGAGAGGGAGAGCAGGTGCGTGTGTGTGAGAGAGGGAGAGCAGGTGCGTGTGTGTGAGAGAGGGAGAGCAGGTGCGAGTGTGTGAGAGAGAGAGAGCAGGTGCGTGTGTGTGAGAGAGAGAGAGCAGGTGCGTGTGTGTGTGAGAGAGAGAGAGCAGGTGCGTGTGTGTGAGAGAGAGAGAGCAGGTGCGTGTGTGTGAGAGAGAGAGAGCAGGTGCGTGTGTGTGAGAGAGAGAGCAGGTGCGTGTGTGTGAGAGAGAGAGAGCAGGTGCGTGTGTGAGAGAGAGAGAGAGCAGGTGCGTGTGTGTGAGAGAGAGAGAGCAGGTGCGTGTGTGTGAGAGAGAGAGAGCAGGTGCGTGTGTGTGAGAGAGAGAGAGCAGGTGCGTGTGTGAGAGAGAGAGAGCAGGTGCGTGTGTGTGAGAGAGAGAGCAGGTGCGTGTGTGTGAGAGAGAGAGCAGGTGCGTGTGTGTGAGAGAGAGAGAGCAGGTGCGTGTGTGTGAGAGAGAGAGAGCAGGTGCGTGTGTGTGAGAGAGAGAGAGCAGGTGCGTGTGTGTGAGAGAGAGAGCAGGTGCGTGTGTGAGAGAGAGAGCAGGTGCGCGTGTGTGAGAGAGAGAGCAGGTGCGCGTGTGTGAGAGAGAGAGCAGGTGCACGTGTGTGAGAGAGAGAGCAGGTGCGCGTGTGTGAGAGAGAGAGCAGGTGCGCGTGTGTGAGAGAGTGAGAGCGAGTGCGTGTGAGATAGTGAGAGCAGGTGCGTGTGAGAGAGAGTGAGAGCAGGTGCGTGTGAGAGAGAGTGAGAGCAGGTGCGTGTGAGAGAGAGTGAGAGCAGGTGCGTGTGAGAGAGAGTGAGAGCAGGTGCGTGTGAGAGAGAGTGAGAGCGGGTGCGTGTGAGAGAGAGTGAGAGCGGGTGCGTGTGAGATAGTGAGAGCGGGTGCCTGTGAGAGAGAGAGAGAGCAGGTGCGTGTGTGAGAGAGAGAGCAGGTGCGTGTGTGAGAGAGAGAGCAGGTGCGTGTGTGTGAGAGAGAGAGAGCAGGTGCGTGTGAGAGAGAGTGAGAGCGGGTGCGTGTGAGAGAGAGTGAGAGCGGGTGCGTGTGAGATAGTGAGAGCGGGTGCCTGTGAGAGAGAGAGAGAGCAGGTGCGTGTGTGAGAGAGAGAGCAGGTGCGTGTGAGAGAGAGAGAGCAGGTGCGTGTGTGTGAGAGAGAGAGAGCAGGTGCGTGTGTGTGAGAGAGAGAGCAGGTGCGTGTGTGAGAGAGAGAGCAGGTGCGCGTGTGTGAGAGAGAGAGCAGGTGCGCGTGTGTGAGAGAGAGAGCAGGTGCACGTGTGTGAGAGAGAGAGCAGGTGCGCGTGTGTGAGAGAGAGAGCAGGTGCGCGTGTGTGAGAGAGTGAGAGCGAGTGCGTGTGAGATAGTGAGAGCAGGTGCGTGTGAGAGAGAGTGAGAGCAGGTGCGTGTGAGAGAGAGTGAGAGCAGGTGCGTGTGAGAGAGAGTGAGAGCAGGTGCGTGTGAGAGAGAGTGAGAGCAGGTGCGTGTGAGAGAGAGTGAGAGCGGGTGCGTGTGAGAGAGAGTGAGAGCGGGTGCGTGTGAGATAGTGAGAGCGGGTGCCTGTGAGAGAGAGAGAGAGCAGGTGCGTGTGTGAGAGAGAGAGCAGGTGCGTGTGTGAGAGAGAGAGCAGGTGCGTGTGTGAGAGAGAGAGCAGGTGCGTGTGTGAGAGAGAGAGCAGGTGCGTGTGTGAGAGAGAGAGCAGGTGCGTGTGTGAGAGAGAGAGCAGGTGCGTGTGTGAGAGAGAGAGCAGGTGCGTGTGTGAGAGAGAGAGCAGGTGCGTGTGTGAGAGAGAGAGCAGGTGCGTGTGTGAGAGAGAGAGCAGGTGCGTGTGTGAGAGAGAGAGCAGGTGCGTGTGTGAGAGAGAGAGCAGGTGCGTGTGTGAGAGAGAGCGAGCAGGTGCGTGTGTGAGAGAGAGAGCGAGCATGTGCGTGTGTGAGAGAGAGAGAGAGAGAGCAGGTGCGTGTGTGAGAGAGAGAGAGAGAGCAGGTGCGCGTGTGTGAGAGAGAGAGCAGGTGCGTGTGTGAGAGAGAGAGCAGGTGCGCGTGTGTGAGAGAGAGAGCAGGTGCGTGTGTGAGAGAGAGAGCAGGTGCGTGTGTGAGAGAGAGAGCAGGTGCGTGTGTGAGAGAGAGAGCAGGTGCGTGTGTGAGAGAGAGAGAGAGCAGGTGCGTGTGTGAGAGAGAGAGAGAGCAGGTGCGTGTGTGAGAGAGAGAGCAGGTGCGTGTGTGTGAGAGAGAGCAGGTGCGCGTGTGTGTGAGAGAGAGAGCAGGTGCGCGTGTGTGAGAGAGAGAGAGCAGGTGCGCGTGTGTGAGAGAGAGAGAGAGCAGGTGCGCGTGTGTGAGAGGGAGAGAGAGCAGGTGCGCGTGTGTGAGAGAGAGAGAGAGCAGGTGCGCGTGTGTGAGAGAGAGAGAGAGCAGGTGCGCGTGTGTGAGAGAGAGAGCAGGTGCGTGTGTGTGAGAGAGAGAGAGCAGGTGCGTGTGTGTGTGAGAGAGAGAGAGCAGGTGCGTGTGTGTGAGAGAGAGAGAGCAGGTGCGTGTGTGAGAGAGAGAGCGAGCATGTGCGTGTGTGAGAGAGAGAGAGAGAGAGCAGGTGCGTGTGTGAGAGAGAGAGAGAGAGCAGGTGCGCGTGTGTGAGAGAGAGAGCAGGTGCGTGTGTGAGAGAGAGAGCAGGTGCGTGTGTGAGAGAGAGAGCAGGTGCGCGTGTGTGAGAGAGAGAGCAGGTGCGTGTGTGAGAGAGAGAGCAGGTGCGTGTGTGAGAGAGAGAGCAGGTGCGTGTGTGAGAGAGAGAGCAGGTGCGTGTGTGAGAGAGAGAGCAGGTGCGTGTGTGAGAGAGAGAGAGAGCAGGTGCGTGTGTGAGAGAGAGAGAGAGCAGGTGCGTGTGTGAGAGAGAGAGCAGGTGCGTGTGTGTGAGAGAGAGCAGGTGCGCGTGTGTGAGAGAGAGAGAGCAGGTGCGCGTGTGTGAGAGAGAGAGAGAGCAGGTGCGCGTGTGTGAGAGGGAGAGAGAGCAGGTGCGCGTGTGTGAGAGAGAGAGAGAGCAGGTGCGCGTGTGTGAGAGAGAGAGAGAGCAGGTGCGCGTGTGTGAGAGAGAGAGAGCAGGTGCGCGTGTGTGAGAGAGAGAGAGCAGGTGCGCGTGTGTGAGAGAGAGAGAGCAGGTGCGCGTGTGTGAGAGAGAGAGAGCAGGTGCGCGTGTGTGAGAGAGAGAGAGCAGGTGCGCGTGTGTGAGAGAGAGAGAGCAGGTGCGCGTGTGTGAGAGAGAGAGAGCAGGTGCGCGTGTGTGAGAGAGAGAGAGCAGGTGCGCGTGTGTGAGAGAGAGAGAGCAGGTGCGCGTGTGTGAGAGAGAGAGAGCAGGTGCGCGTGTGTGAGAGAGAGAGAGCAGGTGCGCGTGTGTGAGAGAGAGAGAGCAGGTGCGCGTGTGTGAGAGAGAGAGAGCAGGTGCGCGTGTGTGAGAGAGAGAGAGCAGGTGCGCGTGTGTGAGAGAGAGAGCAGGTGCGCGTGTGTGAGAGAGAGAGCAGGTGCGCGTGTGTGAGAGAGAGAGAGCAGGTGCGCGTGTGTGAGAGAGAGAGAGCAGGTGCGCGTGTGAGAGAGAGAGAGCAGGTGCGCGTGTGTGAGAGAGAGAGAGCAGGTGCGCGTGTGTGAGAGAGAGAGAGCAGGTGCGCGTGTGTGAGAGAGAGAGAGCAGGTGCGCGTGTGTGAGAGAGAGAGAGCAGGTGCGCGTGTGTGAGAGAGAGAGAGCAGGTGCGCGTGTGTGAGAGAGAGAGAGCAGGTGCGCGTGTGTGAGAGAGAGAGAGCAGGTGCGCGTGTGTGAGAGAGAGAGAGCAGGTGCGCGTGTGTGAGAGAGAGAGCAGGTGCGCGTGTGTGAGAGAGAGAGAGAGCAGGTGCGCGTGTGTGAGAGAGAGAGAGAGCAGGTGCGCGTGTGTGAGAGAGAGAGAGCAGGTGCGCGTGTGTGAGAGAGAGAGCAGGTGCGCGTGTGTGAGAGAGAGAGCAGGTGCGCGTGTGTGAGAGAGAGAGCAGGTGCGCGTGTGTGAGAGAGAGAGAGCAGGTGCGCGTGTGAGAGAGAGAGCAGGTGCGCGTGTGAGAGAGAGAGAGCAGGTGCGTGTGTGTGAGAGAGAGAGAGCAGGTGCGTGTGTGAGAGAGAGAGAGAGAGCAGGTGCGTGTGTGAGAGAGAGAGCATCTGCGCGTGTGTGAGAGAGAGAGAGCAGGTGCGCGTGTGTGTGAGAGAGAGCAGGCGCGTGTGTGAGAGAGAGAGAGCAGGTGCGTGTGTGTGAGAGAGAGAGAGCAGGTGCGCGTGTGTGAGAGAGAGAGCAGGTGCGCGTGTGTGAGAGAGAGAGAGCAGGTGCGCATGTGTGAGAGAGAGCAGGTGCGCGTGTGTGAGAGAGAGAGAGCAGGTGCGCGTGTGTGAGAGAGAGAGCAGGCGCGTGTGTGAGAGAGAGAGCAGGCGCGTGTGTGAGAGAGAGAGAGCAGGTGCGTGTGTGTGAGAGAGAGAGAGCAGGTGCGTGTGTGAGAGAGAGAGAGAGAGCAGGTGCGTGTGTGAGAGAGAGAGCATGTGCGCGTGTGTGAGAGAGAGAGAGCAGGTGCGCGTGTGTGTGAGAGAGAGCAGGCGCGTGTGTGAGAGAGAGAGCAGGCGCGTGTGTGAGAGAGAGAGAGCAGGTGCGTGTGTGAGAGAGAGAGAGCAGGTGCGTGTGTGTGAGAGAGAGAGAGCAGGTGCGTGTGTGAGAGAGAGAGCATGTGCGCGTGTGTGAGAGAGAGAGAGCAGGTGCGCGTGTGTGTGAGAGAGAGCAGGCGCGTGTGTGAGAGAGAGAGCAGGCGCGTGTGTGAGAGAGAGAGAGCAGGTGCGTGTGTGTGAGAGAGAGAGAGCAGGTGCGTGTGTGTGAGAGAGAGAGAGCAGGTGCGTGTGTGAGAGAGAGAGAGAGAGCAGGTGCGTGTGTGAGAGAGAGAGCATGTGCGTGTGTGTGAGAGAGAGAGCAGGTGGTGTGGTTGTGTGAGAGAGAGAGCAGGTGCGTGTGTGAGAGAGAGAGCAGGTGCGTGTGTGAGAGAGAGAGCAGGTGCGTGTGTGAGAGAGAGAGAGAGAGAGAGTAGGTGCATGTGTGTGAGAAAGAGAGAGAGCAGGTGCGTGTGTGTGAGAGAGAGAGAGCAAGTGCGTGTGTGTGAGAGAGAGAGAGCAGGTGCGTGTGTGTGAGAGAGGGAGAGCAGGTGCGTGTGTTGAGAGAGAGAGAGCAGGTGCGTGTGTTGAGAGAGAGAGAGCAGGTGCGCGTGTGAGAGAGGGCAGGTGCGCGTGTGTGAGAGAGAGAGCAGGTGCGCGTGTGTGAGAGAGAGAGCAGGTGCGCGTGTGTGAGAGAGAGAGCAGGTGCGCGTGTGTGAGAGAGAGAGCAGGTGCGCGTGTGTGAGAGAGAGAGCAGGTGCGCGTGTGTGAGAGAGAGAGCAGGTGCGCGTGTGTGAGAGAGCGCGCAGGTGCGCGTGTGTGAGAGAGCGAGCAGGTGCGCGTGTGAGAGAGAGAGAAGGTGCGCCTGTGTGAGTGAGAGCGGGTGCGTGTGAGAGAGAGTGAGAGCGGGTGCCTGTGAGAGAGAGTGAGAGCGGGTGCGTGTGTGGGAGAGGGTGCGTGTGTGGGAGAGAGAGAGCGGGTGCGTGTGTGTGTGAGAGAGAGAGCTGGTGCGTGTGTGAGAGAGAGCGAGCTGGTGCGTGTGTGAGAGAGAGCTGGTGCGTGTGTGAGAGAGAGAGAGCTGGTGCGTGTGTGAGAGAGAGAGCAGGTGCGTGTGTGAGAGAGAGAGAGCAGGTGCGTGTGTGAGAGAGAGAGAGCAGGTGCGTGTGTGAGAGAGAGAGAGCAGATGCGCGTGTGTGAGAGAGAGAGCAGGTACGTGTGTGAGAGAGAGAGCAGGTGCGTGTGTGAGAGAGAGAGGAGGTGCGTGTGTGAGAGAGAGCAAGTGCGTGTGTGAGAGAGAGAGAGCAGGTGCGTGTGTGAGAGAGAGAGAGAGGTGCGTGTGTGAGAGAGAGAGAGAGCAGGTGCGTGTGTGAGAGAGAGAGAGAGCATGTGCGTGTGAGAGAGAGAGAGAGAGCATGTGCGTGTGTGAGAGAGAGAGAGCATGTGCGTGTGTGAGAGAGAGAGAGCATGTGCGTGTGTGAGAGAGAGAGAGCATGTGCGTGTGTGAGAGAGAGAGAGCATGTGCGTGTGTGAGAGAGAGAGAGCATGTGCGTGTGTGAGAGAGAGAGAGCATGTGCGTGTGTGAGAGAGAGAGCAGGTGCGTGTGTGAGAGAGAGAGCAGGTGCGTGTGTGAGAGAGAGAGAGAGCAGGTGCGTGTGTGAGAGAGAGAGCAGGTGCGTGTGTGAGAGAGAGAGCAGGTGCGTGTGTGAGAGAGAGAGCAGGTGTGTGTGTGAGAGAGAGAGCATGTGCGTGTGTGTGTGAGAGAGAGAGCAGATGCGCGTGTGTGAGAGAGAGTAGGTACGTGTGTGAGAGAGAGAGTAGGTACGTGTGTGAGAGAGAGAGCAGGTGCGTGTGTGAGAGAGAGAGCAGGTGCGTGTGTGTGAGAGAGAGCAGGTGCGTGTGTGAGAGAGAGAGCAGGTGCGTGTGTGAGAGAGAGAGCAGGTGCGTGTGTGAGAGAGAGATAGCGGGTGCGTGTGAGAGAGAGTGAGAGCGGGTGCGTGTGAGAGAGAGTGAGAGCGGGTGCGTGTGAGCGGGAGTGAGAGCGGGTGCGTGTGAGAGAGAGTGAGAGCGGGTGCGTGTGAGAGAGAGTGGGAGCGGGTGCGTGTGAGAGAGAGTGAGAGCGGGTGCGTGTGAGAGAGAGTGAGAGCGGGTGCGTGTGAGAGAGAGAGAGCGGGTGCGTGTGTGAGAGAGAGAGAGAGCAGATGCGTGTGTGAGAGAGAGAGAGCAGGTGCGTGTGTGAGAGAGAGAGAGCAGGTGCGTGTGTGAGAGAGAGAGAGCAGGTGCGTGTGTGAGAGAGAGAGAGAGCAGGTGCGTGTGTGAGAGAGAGAGAGCAGGTGCGTGTGTGAGAGAGAGAGAGCAGGTGCGCGTGTGTGAGAGAGAGAGCAGGTGCGCGTGTGTGAGAGAGAGAGCAGGTGCGCGTGTGTGAGAGAGAGCAGGTGCGTGTGAGAGAGAGAGAGAGAGCAGGTGCATGTGTGAGAGAGAGAGAGCAGGTGCATGTGTGAGAGAGAGAGCAGGTGCGTGTGTGAGAGAGAGAGCAGGTGCGTGTGTGAGAGAGAGAGCAGGTGCGTGTGTGAGAGAGAGAGCAGGTGCGTGTGTGAGAGAGAGCAGGTGCATGTGTGAGTGAGAGAGCAGGTGCGTGTGTGAGAGAGAGAGAGAGGGAGGGCAGGTGCGTGTGTGTGAGAGAGAGAGAGCCAGCAGGAGCGTGTGTGTGAGAGAGAGAGAGCAGGAGCGTGTGAGAGAGAGAGCAAGAGCGTGTGAGAGAGAGAGCAGGTGCGTGTGAGAGAGAGAGCAGGTGCGCGTGTGTGAGAGAGAGAGCAGGTGCGCGTGTGTGAGAGAGAGAGCAGGTGCGCGTGTGTGAGAGAGTGAGAGCAGGTGCGCGTGTGTGTCAGAGAGAGAGAGAGCAGGTGCGTGTGTCAGAGAGAGAGAGAGAGCAGGTGCGCGTGTGTGAGAGAGAGAGAGCAGGTGCGCGTGTGTGAGAGAGAGTGAGCAGGTGCGCGTGTGTGAGAGAGAGAGAGCAGGTGCGTGTGTGAGAGAGAGTAGGTGCGTGTGTGAGAGAGAGCAGGTGCGTGTGTGTGTGAGAGCGCAGGTGGTGTGAGAGAGAGAGCAGGTGCGTGTGAGAGAGAGCAGGTGCGTGTGAGAGAGAGCAGGTGCGTGTGTGAGAGAGCAGGTGCCTGTGTGAGAGAGAGCAGGTGCGCGTGTGTGAGAGAGAGCAGGTGCGTGTGTGAGAGAGCAGGTGCGTGTGTGAGAGAGCAGGTGCGTGTGTGAGAGAGAGAGCAGGTGCGTATGTGTGAGAGAGAAAGCAGATGCATGTGTGAGAGAGAGAGCAGGTGCGTGTGTGTGTGAGAGAGAGAGAGCAGGTGCCTGTGTGAGAGAGAGAGCAGGTGCGTGTTTGAGAGAGAGCAGGTGCGTGTGTGAGAGAGAGCAGGTGCGTGTGTGAGAGAGAGCAGGTGGTGTGAGAGAGAGAGCAGGTGGTGTGAGAGAGAGAGCAGGTGCGTGTGTGAGAGAGAGCAGGTGCGTGTGTGAGAGAGAGCAGGTGCGTGTGTGAGAGAGAGCAGGTGCGTGTGTGAGAGAGAGCAGGTGCGTGTGTGAGAGAGAGCAGGTGCGTGTGTGAGAGAGAGCAGGTGCGTGTGTGAGAGAGAGCAGGTGCGTGTGAGAGAGAGAGCAGGTGCGTGTGTGTGTGTGAGAGCAGGTGCGTGTGTGTGTGAGAAAGAGATCAGGTGGTGTGTGTGTGTGACAGAGAGAGAGAGCAGGTGGTGTGTGTGTGAGAGAGAGAGAGAGCAGGTGGTGTGTGTGTGTGTGTGTGAGAGAGAGAGAGCAGGTGGTGTGAGAGAGAGAGAGAGCAGGTGGTGTGAGAGAGAGAGAGAGCAGGTGGTGTGAGAGAGAGAGAGAGCAGGTGGTGTGTGTGAGAGAGAGAGAGAGCAGGTGGTGTGTGTGTGTGAGAGAGAGAGAGAGCAGGTGGTGTGTGTGTGTGAGAGAGAGAGAGCAGGTGGTGTGTGTGTGTGAGAGAGAGCGAGAGAGCAGGTGGTGTGTGAGAGAGAGCAGGTGGTGTGTGAGAGAGAGCAGGTTGTGTGTGTGTGTGAGAGAGAGAGCAGGTGGTGTGTGTGTGAGAGAGAGAGAGCAGGTGGTGTGTGTGTGAGAGAGAGAGAGCAGGTGGTGTGTGAGAGAGAGCTGGTGGTGTGTGTGTGTGAGAGAGAGAGAGAGAGCAGGTGGTGTGTGTGTGAGAGAGGGAGAGAGCAGGTGGTGTGTGTGTGTGAGAGAGAGAGAGAGAGCAGGTGGTGAGAGAGCAGGTGGTGTGTGTGTGTGAGGGAGAGAGAGAGCAGGTGGTGAGAGAGAGCAGGTGGTGTGTGTGTGTGTGAGAGAGAGAGAGAGCAGGTGGTGTGAGAGAGAGCAGGTGCGTGTGTGAGAGAGAGAGTGAGGGAGAGCAGGTGCGTGTGTGTGAGACAGAGAGAGCAGGTGCGTGTGTGTGAGACAGAGAGAGCAGGTGCGTGTGTGTGAGACAGAGAGAGCAGGTGCGCGTGTGTGAGAGAGAGAGAGCAGGTGCGCGTGTGTGAGAGAGAGAGCAGGTGCGCGTGTGTGAGAGAGA
Source organism: Chiloscyllium plagiosum (assembly GCF_037043375.1). Taxonomy (NCBI): domain Eukaryota; kingdom Metazoa; phylum Chordata; class Chondrichthyes; order Orectolobiformes; family Hemiscylliidae; genus Chiloscyllium; species Chiloscyllium plagiosum. The sequence goes on from NW_028270150.1 coordinate 54,325,875, forward strand.
GAGCAGGTGCGCGTGTGTGAGAGAGAGAGCAGGTTCGTGTGTGAGAGAGAGAGCAGGTGCATGTGTGAGAGAGGGAGCATGTGCGTGTGTGAGAGAGAGAGAGCAGGTGCGCGTGTGAGAGAGAGAGCAGGTGCGTGTGTGAGAGAGAGAGCAGGTGCGTGTGTGAGAGAGAGAGCAGGTGCATGTGTGAGAGAGAGAGCAGGTGCGTGTGTGAGAGAGAGAGCAGGTGCGTGTGTGAGAGAGAGAGCAGGTGCGTGTGTGAGAGAGAGAGAGAGAGCAGGTGGTGTGCGTGTGTGAGAGAGAGAGCAGGTGCGTGTGTGAGAGAGAGAGCAGGTGCGTGTGTGACAGAGAGAGCAGGTGCGTGTGTGAGAGAGAGAGAGAGTAGGTGCATGTGTGTGAGAAAGAGAGAGAGCAGGTGTGTGTGAGAGAGAGAGAGCAGATGCGTGTGTGTGAGAGAGAGAGAGCAGGTGCGTGTGTGTGAGAGAGAGAGAGCAGGTGCGTGTGTGTGAGAGAGAGAGAGCAGGTGCGTGTGTGTGAGAGAGAGAGCAGGTGCGTGTGTGTGAGAGAGAGAGCAGGTGCGTGTGTGTGAGAGAGAGAGAGCAGGTGCGTGTGTGTGAGAGAGAGAGAGCAGGTGCGTGTGTGTGAGAGAGAGCAGGTGCGTGTGTGTGAGAGAGAGCAGGTGCGTGTGTGTGAGAGAGAGCAGGTGCGTGTGTGTGAGAGAGAGCAGGTGCGTGTGTGTGAGAGAGAGCAGGTGCGCGTGTGTGTGAGAGAGAGCAGGTGCGCGTGTGTGAGAGAGAGAGCAGGTGCGCGTGTGTGAGAGAGAGAGCAGGTGCGCGTGTGTGAGAGAGAGAGCAGGTGCGCGTGTGTGAGAGAGAGAGCAGGTGCGCGTGTGTGAGAGAGAGAGCAGGTGCGCGTGTGTGAGAGAGAGAGCAGGTGCGCGTGTGTGAGAGAGAGAGCAGGTGCGCGTGTGTGAGAGAGAGAGCAGGTGCGCGTGTGTGAGAGAGAGAGCAGGTGCGCGTGTGTGAGAGAGAGAGCAGGTGCGCGTGTGTGAGAGAGAGAGCAGGTGCGCGTGTGAGAGAGAGCGGGTGCCTGTGAGAGTGAGAGAGAGCGGGTGCCTGTGAGAGAGAGTGAGAGCGGGTGCGTGTGTGGGAGGGTGCGTGTGTGTGTGCGAGAGAGCGGGTGCGTGTGTGTGAGAGAGAGAGAGCTGGTGCGTGTGTGAGAGAGAGAGAGCTGGTGCGTGTGTGAGAGAGAGAGAGAGAGAGCAGGTGCGTGTGTGAGAGAGAGAGAGCAGGTGTGTGTGTGAGAGAGAGAGAGCAGGTGTGTGTGTGAGAGAGAGAGAGCAGGTGCGTGTGTGAGAGAGAGAGCAGGTGCGTGTGTGAGAGAGAGAGCAGGTGCGTGTGTGAGAGAGAGAGCATGTGCGTGTGTGTGAGAGAGAGCATGTGCGCGTGTGTGAGAGTGAGAGCATGTGCGCGTGTGTGAGAGAGAGAGCATGTGCGCGTGTGTGAGAGAGAGAGCATGTGCGCGTGTGTGAGAGAGAGAGCATGTGCGCGTGTGTGAGAGAGAGAGCAGGTACGTGTGAGAGAGAGAGAGCAGGTACGTGTGAGAGAGAGAGAGAGCAGGTGCGTGTGTGTGAGAGGGAGAGCAGGTGCGTGTGTGAGAGAGAGAGCAGGTGCGTGTGTGAGAGAGAGAGCATGTGCGTGTGTGAGAGAGAGAGAGAGCATGTGCGTGTGTGAGAGAGAGAGAGAGCATGTGCGTGTGTGAGAGAGAGAGAGAGCATGTGCGTGTGTGAGAGAGAGAGAGCATGTGCGTGTGTGAGAGAGAGAGAGTGAGGGAGAGCAGGTGCCTGTGTGAGGGAGAGAGAGTGAGGGAGAGCAGGTGCGCGTGTGTGAGAGAGAGAGCAGGTGCGCGTGTGTGAGAGAGAGAGCAGGTGCGCGTGTGTGAGAGAGAGCAGGTGCGCGTGTGAGAGAGAGAGAGAGCAGGTGCGCGTGTGTGAGAGAGAGAGAGCAGGTGCGCGTGTGTGAGAGAGAGAGCAGGTGCGCGTGTGTGAGAGAGAGAGAGCAGGTGCGCGTGTGAGAGAGAGAGAGCAGGTGGTGTGTGAGAGAGAGCAGGTGGTGTGTGAGAGAGAGCAGGTGGTGTGTGAGAGAGAGCAGGTGGTGTGTGAGAGAGAGCAGGTGGTGTGTGTGTGTGTGAGAGAGAGCAGGTGGTGTGTGTGTGAGGGAGAGCAGGTGGTGTGTGTGTGAGAGAGAGAGCAGGTGGTGTGTGTGTGAGAGAGAGAGCAGGTGGTGTGTGTGTGAGAGAGAGAGAGAGAGAGAGAGCAGGTGGTGTGTGTGTGTGTGAGAGAGAGAGCAGGTGCGTGTGTGAGAGAGAGAGAGCTGGTGCGTGTGTGAGAGAGAGAGCTGGTGCGTGTGTGTGAGAGAGAGAGCTGGTGCGTGTGTGAGAGAGAGAGAGCTGGTGCGTGTGTGAGAGAGCGAGCAGGTGCGTGTGTGAGAGAGCGAGCAGGTGCGTGTGTGAGAGAGAGAGCAGGTGCGTGTGTGTGTGAGAGAGAGAGCAGATGCGCGTGTGTTTGAGAGAGAGAGAGAGCAGGTGCGTGTGTGAGAGAGAGAGCAGGTGCGTGTGTGAGAGAGAGAGCATGTGCGTGTGTGAGAGAGAGAGAGAGCATGTGCGTGTGTGAGAGAGAGAGAGCATGTGCATGTGTGAGAGAGAGAGAGCATGTGCATGTGTGAGAGAGAGAGGGCATGTGCGTGTGTGAGAGAGAGAGAGAGCATGTGCGTGTGTGAGAGAGAGAGCATGTGCGTGTGTGAGAGAGAGAGAGAGCATGTGCGTGTGTGAGAGAGAGAGCAGTTGCGTGTGTGAGAGAGAGAGCAGTTGCGTGTGTGAGAGAGAGAGCAGGTGCGTGTGTGAGAGAGAGAGCAGGTGCGTGTGTGAGAGAGAGAGCATGTGAGTGTGTGAGAGAGAGAGCAGGTGCGTGTGTGAGAGAGAGAGCAGGTGCGTGTGTGAGAGAGAGAGCAGGTGCGTGTGAGAGAGAGAGAGAGCAGGTGCGTGTGAGAGAGAGAGAGCAGGTGCGTGTGAGAGAGAGAGAGCAGGTGCGTGTGAGAGAGAGAGAGCAGGTGCGTGTGTGAGAGAGAGAGCAGGTGCGTGTGTGAGAGAGAGAGCAGGTGCGTGTGTGAGAGAGAGAGCAGGTGCGTGTGTGAGAGAGAGAGCAGGTGCGTGTGTGAGAGAGAGAGCAGGTGCGTGTGTGAGAGAGAGAGCAGGTGCGTGTGTGAGGGCGAGCAGGTGCCTGTGTGAGGGAGAGAGAGAGCAGGTGCGCGTGTGTGAGAGAGAGAGCAGGTGCGCGTGTGTGAGAGAGAGAGCAGGTGCGCGTGTGTGAGAGAGAGAGCAGGTGCGCGTGTGTGAGAGAGAGAGCAGGTGCGCGTGTGTGAGAGAGCAGGTGCGCGTGTGTGAGAGAGCAGGTGCGCGTGTGTGAGAGAGAGAGCAGGTGCGCGTGTGTGTGAGAGAGAGAGCAGGTGCGCGTGTGTGAGAGAGAGAGAGCAGGTGCGCGTGTGTGAGAGAGAGAGCTGGTGCGTGTGTGTGAGAGAGAGAGCTGGTGCGTGTGTGAGAGAGAGAGAGCTGGTGCGTGTGTGAGAGAGCGAGCAGGTGCGTGTGTGTGTGTGTGAGAGAGAGAGCAGGTGCGTGTGTGAGAGAGAGAGAGCTGGTGCGTGTGTGAGAGAGAGAGCTGGTGCGTGTGTGTGAGAGAGAGAGCTGGTGCGTGTGTGAGAGAGAGAGCTGGTGCGTGTGTGAGAGAGCGAGCAGGTGCGTGTGTGAGAGAGCGAGCAGGTGCGTGTGTGAGAGAGAGAGCAGGTGCGTGTGTGTGTGAGAGAGAGAGCAGATGCGCGTGTGTTTGAGAGAGAGAGAGAGCAGGTGCGTGTGTGAGAGAGAGAGCATGTGCGTGTGTGAGAGAGAGAGAGAGCATGTGCGTGTGTGAGAGAGAGAGAGCATGTGCATGTGTGAGAGAGAGAGAGCATGTGCATGTGTGTGAGAGAGAGGGCATGTGCGTGTGTGAGAGAGAGAGAGAGCATGTGCGTGTGTGAGAGAGAGAGCTGGTGCGTGTGTGTGAGAGAGAGAGCATGTGCGTGTGTGAGAGAGAGAGCATGTGCGTGTGTGAGAGAGAGAGAGCATGTGCATGTGTGAGAGAGAGAGAGCATGTGCGTGTGTGAGAGAGAGAGAGCAGGTGCGCGTGTGTGAGAGAGAGCAGGTGCGCGTGTGTGAGAGAGAGAGCAGGTGCGCGCGTGTGTGAGAGAGAGCAGGTGCGTGTGAGAGAGAGAGAGAGCAGGTGCGTGTGAGAGAGAGAGAGAGCAGGTGCGTGTGTGAGAGAGAGAGAGCAGGTGCGTGTGTGTGAGAGAGAGCAGGTGCGTGTGTGTGTGAGAGAGAGCAGATGCGCGTGTGTGAGAGAGAGCAGATGCGCGTGTGTGAGAGAGAGCAGGTACGTGTGTGAGAGAGAGAGCAGGTGCGTGTGTGAGAGAGAGAGCAGGTGCGTGTGTGAGAGAGAGAGCAGGTGCGTGTGTGAGAGAGAGAGCAGGTGCGTGTGTGAGAGAGAGAGCAGGTGCGTGTGTGAGAGAGAGAGAGAGCAGGTGCGTGTGTGAGAGAGAGAGAGAGCATGTGCGTGTGTGAGAGAGAGAGAGCATGTGCGTGTGTGAGAGAGAGAGAGCATGTGCGTGTGTGAGAGAGAGAGAGCATGTGCGTGTGTGAGAGAGAGAGCATGTGCGTGTGTGAGAGAGAGAGAGCATGTGCGTGTGTGAGAGAGAGAGAGCATGTGCGTGTGTGAGAGAGAGAGAGCATGTGCGTGTGTGAGAGAGAGAGAGCATGTGCGTGTGTGAGAGAGAGAGCATGTGCGTGTGAGAGAGAGAGCAGGTGCGTGTGAGAGAGAGAGAGCAGGTGCGTGTGAGAGAGAGAGAGCAGGTGCGTGTGAGAGAGAGAGAGAGCAGGTGCGTGTGTGAGAGAGAGCAGGTGCGTGTGTGAGAGAGAGCAGGTGCGTGTGTGAGAGAGAGCAGGTGCGCGTGTGTGAGAGAGAGCAGGTGCGCGTGTGAGAGAGAGTGAGAGCGGGTGCGTGTGAGAGATAGTGAGAGTGGGTGCCTGTGAGAGAGAGAGAGAGCAGGTGCGTGTGTGAGAGAGAGAGCATGTGCGTGTGTGAGAGAGAGAGAGAGCAGGTGCATGTGTGAGAGAGACAGAGCAGGTGCGTGTGTGAGAGAGAGAGCAGGTGCGTGTGTGTGCGAGAGAGAGCAGTTGCGTGTCAGAGAGAGAGAGCAGTTGCGTGTCAGAGAGAGAGAGCGGGTGCGTGTGAGAGAGAGAGCGGGTGCGTGAGAGAGAGAGAGATTGCAGGTGCATGTGTGAGAGAGAGAGAGCAGGTGCATGTGTGAGAGAGAGAGCGGGTGCCTGTGTGAGAGAGAGAGAGCCAGTGCGTGTGTGAGAGAGATAGCGGGTGCGTGTGAGAGAGAGTGAGAGCGGGTGCGTGTGAGAGAGAGTGAGAGCGGGTGCGTGTGAGAGAGAGTGAGAGCGGGTGCGTGTGAGAGAGAGTGAGAGCGGGTGCGTGTGAGAGAGAGTGAGAGCGGGTGCGTGTGAGAGAGAGAGAGCGGGTACGTGTGTGAGAGAGAGAGAGAGAGCAGATGCGTGTGTGAGAGAGAGAGCAGATGCGTGTGTGAGAGAGAGAGAGCAGATGCGTGTGTGAGAGAGAGAGAGCAGGTGCGTGTGTGAGAGAGAGAGAGCAGGTGCGTGTGTGTGAGAGAGAGAGCAGGTGCGTGTGTGAGAGAGAGAGCAGGTGCGTGTGAGAGAGTGAGAGAGAGCAGGTGCGTGTGAGAGAGAGAGAGAGCAGGTGCATGTGTGAGAGAGAGAGAGCAGGTGCGTGTGTGAGAGCGAGAGCACGTGCGTGTGTGAGAGAGAGAGAGAGCAGCTGCGTGTGAGAGAGAGAGAGCAGGTGCATGTGTGAGTGAGAGAGAGCAGGTGCGTGTGTGAGAGAGAGAGAGAGGGAGGGCAGGTGCGTGTGTGTGAGAGAGAGAGAGAGCAGGAGCGTGTGAGAGAGAGAGCAGGAGCGTGTGAGAGAGAGAGCAGGAGCGTGTGAGAGAGTGAGCAGGAGCGTGTGAGAGAGAGAGCAGGTGCGTGTGAGAGAGAGAGCAGGTGCGCGTGTGTGAGAGAGAGAGCAGGTGCGCGTGTGTGAGAGAGAGAGCAGGTGCGCGTGTGTGAGAGAGAGAGAGAGCAGGTGCGCGTGTGTGAGAGAGAGAGAGCAGGTGCGTGTGTCAGAGAGAGAGAGAGCAGGTGCGTGTGTCAGAGAGAGAGTGAGAGCAGGTGCGCGTGTGTGAGAGAGAGTGAGCAGGTGCGCGTGTGTGAGAGAGAGAGAGCAGGTGCGTGTGTGAGAGAGAGTAGGTGCGTGTGTGAGAGAGAGCAGGTGCGTGTGTGTGTGAGAGCGCAGGTGGTGTGAGAGAGAGAGAGCAGGTGCGTGTGAGAGAGAGCAGGTGCGTGTGAGAGAGAGCAGGTGCGTGTGAGAGAGAGCAGGTGCGTGTGTGAGAGAGCAGGTGCCTGTGTGAGAGAGAGCAGGTGCGTGTGTGAGAGAGCAGGTGCGTGTGTGAGAGAGAGAGCAGGTGCGTATGTGTGAGAGAGAAAGCAGGTGCATGTGTGAGAGAGAGAGCAGGTGCGTGTGTGTGTGAGAGAGAGAGAGCAGGTGCCTGTGTGAGAGAGAGCAGGTGCCTGTGTGAGAGAGAGCAGGTGGTGTGAGAGAGAGAGCAGGTGCGTGTGAGAGAGAGAGCAGGTGCGTGTGTGAGAGAGAGCAGGTGCGTGTGTGAGAGAGAGCAGGTGCGTGTGTGAGAGAGAGCAGGTGCGTGTGTGAGAGAGAGCAGGTGCGTGTGTGAGAGAGAGCAGGTGCGTGTGTGAGAGAGAGCAGGTGCGTGTGTGAGAGAGAGCAGGTGCGTGTGTGTGTGAGAGCAGGTGCGTGTGTGTGAGAGAAAGAGATCAGGTGGTGTGTGTGTGTGACAGAGAGAGAGAGCAGGTGGTGTGTGTGTGAGAGAGAGAGAGAGCAGGTGGTGTGTGTGTGTGTGTGTGAGAGAGAGAGAGCAGGTGGTGTGAGAGAGAGAGAGAGCAGGTGGTGTGAGAGAGAGAGAGAGCAGGTGGTGTGTGTGTGTGAGAGAGAGAGCAGGTGGTGTGTGTGTGTGAGAGAGAGAGCAGGTGGTGTGTGTGTGTGAGAGAGAGCGAGAGAGCAGGTGGTGTGTGAGAGAGAGCAGGTGGTGTGTGTGTGTGAGAGAGAGAGCAGGTGGTGTGTGTGTGTGAGAGAGAGAGCAGGTGGTGTGTGTGTGAGAGAGAGAGCAGGTGGTGTGTGTGTGAGAGAGAGAGCAGGTGGTGTGTGTGTGAGAGAGAGAGAGCAGGTGGTGTGTGTGTGTGAGAGAGAGAGAGCAGGTGGTGTGTGTGTGTGAGAGAGAGAGAGCAGGTGGTGTGTGTGTGAGAGAGAGAGAGCAGGTGTTGTGTGTGTGTGTGAGAGAGAAGGAGAGAGAGAGAGAGCAGGTGGTGTGTGTGTGTGAGAGAGAGAGAGAGCAGGTGGTGTGTGTGTGTGAGAGAGAGAGAGAGAGCAGGTGGTGAGAGAGCAGGTGGTGTGTGTGTGTGAGGGAGAGAGAGAGCAGGTGGTGAGAGAGAGCAGGTGGTGTGTGTGTGTGTGTGAGAGAGAGAGAGAGCAGGTGGTGTGAGAGAGAGCAGGTGCGTGTGTGAGAGAGAGAGTGAGGGAGAGCAGGTGCGTGTGTGTGAGACAGAGCAGGTACGTGTGTGTGAGACAGAGAGAGCAGGTGCGCGTGTGTGAGACAGAGAGAGCAGGTGCGCGTGTGTGAGAGAGAGAGCAGGTGCGCGTGTGTGAGAGAGAGAGCAGGTGCGCGTGTGTGAGAGAGAGAGCAGGTGCGCGTGTGTGAGAGAGAGAGCAGGTGCGCGTGTGAGAGAGAGAGCAGGTGCGCGTGTGAGAGAGAGAGCAGGTGCGTGTGTGAGAGAGAGAGCAGGTGCGTGTGTGAGAGAGAGAGCAGGTGCGTGTGTGAGAGAGAGAGAGCAGGTGGTGTGCGTGTGTGAGAGAGAGAGCAGGTGCGTGTGTGAGAGAGAGAGCAGGTGCGTGTGTGAGAGAGAGAGCAGGTGCGTGTGTGACAGAGAGAGCAGGTGCGTGTGTGAGAGAGAGAGAGAGTAGGTGCATGTGTGTGAGAAAGAGAGAGAGCAGGTGCGTGTGAGAGAGAGAGCAGGTGCGTGTGAGAGAGAGAGAGCAGGTGCGTGTGAGAGAGAGAGAGAGCAGGTGCGTGTGAGAGAGAGAGAGCAGGTGCGTGTGAGAGAGAGAGAGAGCAGGTGCGCGTGTGTGAGAGAGAGAGCAGGTGCGCGTGTGTGAGAGAGAGAGCAGGTGCGCGTGTGAGAGAGAGCGGGTGCGTGTGAGAGTGAGAGAGAGCGGGTGCCTGTGAGAGAGAGTGAGAGCGGGTGCGTGTGTGGGAGGGTGCGTGTGTGGGTGAGAGAGAGCGGGTGCGTGTGTGTGTGCGAGAGAGAGCAGGTGCGTGTGTGAGAGAGAGAGAGCTGGTGCGTGTGTGAGAGAGAGAGCTGGTGCGTGTGTGAGAGAGAGAGCAGGTGCGTGTGTGAGAGAGAGAGAGAGCAGGTGCGTGTGTGAGAGAGAGAGCAGGTGTGTGTGTGAGAGAGAGAGAGCAGGTGCGTGTGTGAGAGAGAGAGCATGTGCGTGTGTGTGAGAGAGAGCATGTGCGCGTGTGTGAGAGAGAGAGCATGTGCGCGTGTGAGAGAGAGAGAGCAGGTACGTGTGAGAGAGAGAGAGCAGGTACGTGTGAGAGAGAGAGAGAGCAGGTGCGTGTGTGTGAGAGAGAGAGCAGGTGCGTGTGTGAGAGAGAGAGCATGTGCGTGTGTGAGAGAGAGAGAGAGCATGTGCGTGTGTGAGAGAGAGAGAGAGCATGTGCGTGTGTGAGAGAGAGAGAGAGCATGTGCGTGTGTGAGAGAGAGAGAGCAGGTGCGTGTGTGAGAGAGAGAGAGTGAGGGAGAGCAGGTGCCTGTGTGAGGGAGAGCAGGTGCGCGTGTGTGAGAGAGAGAGCAGGTGCGCGTGTGTGAGAGAGAGAGCAGGTGCGCGTGTGTGAGAGAGAGCAGGTGCGCGTGTGAGAGAGAGAGAGAGCAGGTGCGCGTGTGTGAGAGAGAGAGAGCAGGTGCGCGTGTGTGAGAGAGAGAGCAGGTGCGCGTGTGTGAGAGAGAGAGAGCAGGTGCGCGTGTGAGAGAGAGAGAGCAGGTGGTGTGTGAGAGAGAGCAGGTGGTGTGTGTGTGAGAGAGAGCAGGTGGTGTGTGTGTGAGAGAGAGAGCAGGTGGTGTGTGTGTGAGAGAGAGCAGGTGGTGTGTGTGTGAGAGAGAGAGAGAGAGAGAGAGCAGGTGGTGTGTGTGTGTGAGAGAGAGAGCAGGTGCGTGTGTGAGAGAGAGAGAGCTGGTGCGTGTGTGAGAGAGAGAGCTGGTGCGTGTGTGTGAGAGAGAGAGCTGGTGCGTGTGTGTGAGAGAGAGAGCTGGTGCGTGTGTGTGAGAGAGAGAGCTGGTGCGTGTGTGAGAGAGAGAGAGCTGGTGCGTGTGTGAGAGAGCGAGCAGGTGCGTGTGTGAGAGAGCGAGCAGGTGCGTGTGTGAGAGAGAGAGCAGGTGCGTGTGTGTGTGAGAGAGAGAGCAGATGCGCGTGTGTTTGAGAGAGAGAGAGAGCAGGTGCGTGTGTGAGAGAGAGAGCATGTGCGTGTGTGAGAGAGAGAGAGAGCATGTGCGTGTGTGAGAGAGAGAGAGCATGTGCATGTGTGAGAGAGAGAGCATGTGCATGTGTGAGAGAGAGAGGGCATGTGCGTGTGTGAGAGAGAGAGAGAGCATGTGCGTGTGTGAGAGAGAGAGAGAGCATGTGCGTGTGTGAGAGAGAGAGCATGTGCGTGTGTGAGAGAGAGAGAGAGCATGTGCGTGTGTGAGAGAGAGAGCAGTTGCGTGTGTGAGAGAGAGAGCAGGTGCGTGTGTGAGAGAGAGAGCAGGTGCGTGTGTGAGAGAGAGAGCAGGTGCGTGTGTGAGAGAGAGAGCAGGTGCGTGTGTGAGAGAGAGAGCAGGTGCGTGTGTGAGAGAGAGAGCAGGTGCGTGTGAGAGAGAGAGAGCAGGTGCGTGTGAGAGAGAGAGAGCAGGTGCGTGTGAGAGAGAGAGAGCAGGTGCGTGTGAGAGAGAGAGAGCAGGTGCGTGTGTGAGAGAGAGAGCAGGTGCGTGTGTGAGAGAGAGAGCAGGTGCGTGTGTGAGAGAGAGAGCAGGTGCGTGTGTGAGAGAGAGAGCAGGTGCGTGTGTGAGAGAGAGAGCAGGTGTGTGAGGGAGAGCAGGTGCCTGTGTGAGGGAGAGAGAGAGCAGGTGCGCGTGTGTGAGAGAGAGAGCAGGTGCGCGTGTGTGAGAGAGAGAGCAGTTGCGTGTGTGAGAGAGAGAGCAGGTGCGTGTGTGAGAGAGAGAGCAGGTGCGTGTGTGAGAGAGAGAGCAGGTGCGTGTGTGAGAGAGAGAGCATGTGAGTGTGTGAGAGAGAGAGCAGGTGCGTGTGTGAGAGAGAGAGCAGGTGCGTGTGTGAGAGAGAGAGCAGGTGCGTGTGAGAGAGAGAGCAGGTGCGTGTGAGAGAGAGAGAGCAGGTGCGTGTGAGAGAGAGAGAGCAGGTGCGTGTGAGAGAGAGAGAGCAGGTGCGTGTGTGAGAGAGAGAGCAGGTGCGTGTGTGAGAGAGAGAGCAGGTGCGTGTGTGAGAGAGAGAGCAGGTGCGTGTGTGAGAGAGAGAGCAGGTGCGTGTGTGAGAGAGAGAGCAGGTGCGTGTGTGAGAGAGAGAGCAGGTGCGTGTGTGAGAGAGAGAGCAGGTGTGTGAGGGAGAGCAGGTGCCTGTGTGAGGGAGAGAGAGAGCAGGTGCGCGTGTGTGAGAGAGAGAGCAGGTGCGCGTGTGTGAGAGAGAGAGCAGGTGCGCGTGTGTGAGAGAGCAGGTGCGCGTGTGTGTGAGAGAGAGCAGGTGCGCGTGTGTGAGAGAGAGAGCAGGTGCGCGTGTGTGAGAGAGAGAGCAGGTGCGCGTGTGGGAGAGAGAGAGCAGGTGCGCGTGTGAGAGAGAGCAGGTGCGCGTGTGTGAGAGAGAGAGAGCAGGTGCGTGTGTGTGAGAGAGAGAGCAGGTGCGCGTGTGTGTGAGAGAGAGAGCAGGTGCGCGTGTGTGAGAGAGAGAGAGCAGGTGCGCGTGTGTGAGAGAGAGAGAGCAGGTGCGCGTGTGTGAGAGAGAGAGAGCAGGTGCGCGTGTGTGAGAGAGAGAGAGCAGGTGCGCGTGTGTGAGAGAGAGAGCAGGTGCGCGTGTGTGAGAGAGAGAGAGCAGGTGCGCGTGTGTGAGAGAGAGAGAGCAGGTGCGCGTGTGTGAGAGAGAGAGAGCAGGTGCGCGTGTGTGAGAGAGAGAGCAGGTGCGCGTGTGTGAGAGAGAGAGAGCAGGTGCGCGTGTGTGAGAGAGAGCAGGCGCGTGTGTGAGAGAGAGAGCAGGTGCGTGTGTGAGAGAGAGAGAGCAGGTGCGTGTGTGTGAGAGAGAGAGAGAGAGCAGGTGCGTGTGTGTGAGAGAGAGAGAGAGAGCAGGTGCGTGTGTGTGAGAGAGAGAGAGAGAGCAGGTGCGTGTGTGTGAGAGAGAGAGAGAGCAGGTGCGTGTGTGTGAGAGAGAGAGAGCAGGTGCATGTGTGAGAGAGAGAGAGCAGGTGCGTGTGTGAGAGAGAGAGCATGTGCGTGTGTGAGAGAGAGAGAGCAGGTGGTGTGCTTGTGTGAGAGAGAGAGCAGGTGCGTGTGTGAGAGAGAGAGCAGGTGCGTGTGTGAGAGAGAGAGAGAGAGTAGCTGCATGTGTGTGAGAAAGAGAGAGAGCAGGTGCGTGTGTGTGAGAAAGAGAGAGAGCAGGTGCGTGTGTTGAGAGAGAGAGAGCAGGTGCGTGTGTGTGAGAGAGAGAGAGCAGGTGCGCGTGTGAGAGAGGGCAGGTGCGCGTGTGTGAGAGAGAGAGCAGGTGCGTGTGTGAGAGAGAGAGCAGGTGCGTGTGAGAGAGAGAGAGCAGGTGCGTGTGAGAGAGAGAGAGCAGGTGCGTGTGAGAGAGAGAGAGCAGGTGCGTGTGAGAGAGAGAGAGCAGGTGCGTGTGAGAGAGAGAGAGCAGGTGCGTGTGTGAGAGAGAGAGCAGGTGCGTGTGTGAGAGAGAGAGCAGGTGCGTGTGTGAGAGAGAGAGCAGGTGCGTGTGTGAGAGAGAGAGCAGGTGTGTGAGGGAGAGCAGGTGCCTGTGTGAGGGAGAGAGAGAGCAGGTGCGCGTGTGTGAGAGAGAGAGCAGGTGCGCGTGTGTGAGAGAGAGAGCAGTTGCGTGTGTGAGAGAGAGAGCAGGTGCGTGTGTGAGAGAGAGAGCAGGTGCGTGTGTGAGAGAGAGAGCAGGTGCGTGTGTGAGAGAGAGAGCATGTGAGTGTGTGAGAGAGAGAGCAGGTGCGTGTGTGAGAGAGAGAGCCGGTGCGTGTGTGAGAGAGAGAGCAGGTGCGTGTGAGAGAGAGAGCAGGTGCGTGTGAGAGAGAGAGAGCAGGTGCGTGTGAGAGAGAGAGAGCAGGTGCGTGTGAGAGAGAGAGAGCAGGTGCGTGTGTGAGAGAGAGAGCAGGTGCGTGTGTGAGAGAGAGAGCAGGTGCGTGTGTGAGAGAGAGAGCAGGTGCGTGTGTGAGAGAGAGAGCAGGTGCGTGTGTGAGAGAGAGAGCAGGTGCGTGTGTGAGAGAGAGAGCAGGTGCGTGTGTGAGAGAGAGAGCAGGTGTGTGAGGGAGAGCAGGTGCCTGTGTGAGGGAGAGAGAGAGCAGGTGCGCGTGTGTGAGAGAGAGAGCAGGTGCGCGTGTGTGAGAGAGAGAGCAGGTGCGCGTGTGTGAGAGAGCAGGTGCGCGTGTGTGTGAGAGAGAGCAGGTGCGCGTGTGTGAGAGAGAGAGCAGGTGCGCGTGTGGGAGAGAGAGAGCAGGTGCGCGTGTGAGAGAGAGCAGGTGCGCGTGTGTGAGAGAGAGAGAGCAGGTGCGCGTGTGTGAGAGAGAGAGCAGGTGCGCGTGTGTGTGAGAGAGAGAGCAGGTGCGCGTGTGTGAGAGAGAGAGAGCAGGTGCGCGTGTGTGAGAGAGAGAGAGCAGGTGCGCGTGTGTGAGAGAGAGAGAGCAGGTGCGCGTGTGTGAGAGAGAGAGAGCAGGTGCGCGTGTGTGAGAGAGAGAGCAGGTGCGCGTGTGTGAGAGAGAGAGAGCAGGTGCGCGTGTGTGAGAGAGAGAGAGCAGGTGCGCGTGTGTGAGAGAGAGAGAGCAGGTGCGCGTGTGTGAGAGAGAGAGCAGGTGCGCGTGTGTGAGAGAGAGAGAGCAGGTGCGCGTGTGTGAGAGAGAGCAGGCGCGTGTGTGAGAGAGAGAGCAGGCGCGTGTGTGAGAGAGAGAGAGCAGGTGCGTGTGTGTGAGAGAGAGAGAGAGAGCAGGTGCGTGTGTGTGAGAGAGAGAGAGAGAGCAGGTGCGTGTGTGTGAGAGAGAGAGAGAGAGCAGGTGCGTGTGTGTGAGAGAGAGAGAGAGAGCAGGTGCGTGTGTGTGAGAGAGAGCAGGTGCGTGTGTGAGAGAGAGAGCATGTGCGTGTGTGAGAGAGAGAGAGCAGGTGGTGTGCTTGTGTGAGAGAGAGAGCAGGTGCGTGTGTGAGAGAGAGAGCAGGTGCGTGTGTGAGAGAGAGAGAGAGAGTAGCTGCATGTGTGTGAGAAAGAGAGAGAGCAGGTGCGTGTGTGTGAGAAAGAGAGAGAGCAGGTGCGTGTGTTGAGAGAGAGAGAGCAGGTGCGTGTGTGTGAGAGAGAGAGAGCAGGTGCGCGTGTGAGAGAGGGCAGGTGCGCGTGTGTGAGAGAGAGAGCAGGTGCGCGTGTGTGAGAGAGAGAGCAGGTGCGCGTGTGTGAGAGAGAGAGCAGGTGCGCGTGTGTGAGAGAGAGAGCAGGTGCGCGCGTGTGTGAGAGAGAGCAGGTGCGTGTGAGAGAGAGAGCAGGTGCGTGTGTGAGAGAGAGAGAGCAGGTGCGTGTGTGAGAGAGAGAGAGCAGGTGCGTGTGTGTGTGAGAGAGAGCAGGTGCGTGTGTGTGTGAGAGAGAGCAGATGCGCGTGTGTGAGAGAGAGCAGATGCGCGTGTGTGAGAGAGAGCAGGTGCGTGTGTGAGAGAGAGAGCAGGTGCGTGTGTGAGAGAGAGAGCAGGTGCGTGTGTGAGAGAGCAGGTGTGTGTGTGAGAGAGAGAGCAGGTGCGTGTGTGAGAGAGAGAGAGAGCATGTGCGTGTGTGAGAGAGAGAGAGCATGTGCGTGTGTGAGAGAGAGAGAGCATGTGCGTGTGTGAGAGAGAGAGAGCATGTGCGTGTGTGAGAGAGAGAGAGCATGTGCGTGTGTGAGAGAGAGAGAGCATGTGCGTGTGTGAGAGAGAGAGAGCATGTGCGTGTGTGAGAGAGAGAGAGCATGTGCGTGTGTGAGAGAGAGAGCATGTGCGTGTGAGAGAGAGAGCAGGTGCGTGTGAGAGAGAGAGAGCAGGTGCGTGTGAGAGAGAGAGAGCAGGTGGGTGTGAGAGAGAGAGAGAGCAGGTGCGTGTGTGAGAGAGAGCAGGTGCGTGTGTGAGAGAGAGCAGGTGCGTGTGTGAGAGAGAGCAGGTGCGCGTGTGTGAGAGAGAGCAGGTGCGCGTGTGAGAGAGAGTGAGAGCGGGTGCGTGTGAGAGATAGTGAGAGTGGGTGCCTGTGAGAGAGAGAGAGAGCAGGTGCGTGTGTGAGAGAGAGAGCATGTGCGTGTGTGAGAGAGAGAGAGAGCAGGTGCGTGTGTGAGAGAGAGAGAGAGCAGGTGCATGTGTGAGAGAGAGAGAGCAGGTGCGTGTGTGAGAGAGAGAGCAGGTGCGTGTGTGTGCGAGAGAGAGCAGTTGCGTGTCAGAGAGAGAGAGCGGGTGCGTGTGAGAGAGAGAGCGGGTGCGTGAGAGAGAGAGAGATTGCAGGTGCATGTGTGAGAGAGAGAGAGCAGGTGCATGTGTGAGAGAGAGAGCGGGTGCCTGTATGAGAGAGAGAGAGCCAGTGCGTGTGTGAGAGAGATAGCGGGTGCGTGTGAGAGAGAGTGAGAGCGGGTGCGTGTGAGAGAGAGTGAGAGCGGGTGCGTGTGAGAGAGAGTGAGAGCGGGTGCGTGTGAGAGAGAGTGAGAGCGGGTGCGTGTGAGAGAGAGTGAGAGCGGGTGCGTGTGAGAGAGAGTGAGAGCGGGTGCGTGTGAGAGAGAGTGAGAGCGGGTGCGTGTGAGAGAGAGAGAGCGGGTGCGTGTGTGAGAGAGAGAGAGCAGATGCGTGTGTGTGAGAGAGAGAGAGAGAGCAGATGCGTGTGTGAGAGAGAGAGAGCAGATGCGTGTGTGAGAGAGAGAGAGCAGGTGCGTGTGTGAGAGAGAGAGAGCAGGTGCGTGTGTGTGAGAGAGAGAGCAGGTGCGTGTGTGAGAGAGAGCAGGTGCGTGTGTGAGAGAGAGAGCAGGTGCGTGTGAGAGAGTGAGAGAGAGCAGGTGCGTGTGAGAGAGAGAGAGAGCAGGTGCATGTGTGAGAGAGAGAGAGCAGGTGCGTGTGTGAGAGAGAGAGCAGGTGCGTGTGTGAGAGAGAGAGCACGTGCGTGTGTGAGAGAGAGAGAGAGAGCAGCTGCGTGTGAGAGAGAGAGAGCAGGTGCATGTGTGAGTGAGAGAGAGCAGGTGCGTGTGTGAGAGAGAGAGAGAGAGAGCAGGAGCGTGTGAGAGAGAGAGCAGGAGCGTGTGAGAGAGAGAGCAGGAGCGTGTGAGAGAGTGAGCAGGAGCGTGTGAGAGAGAGAGCAGGTGCGTGTGAGAGAGAGAGCAGGTGCGCGTGTGTGAGAGAGAGAGCAGGTGCGCGTGTGTGAGAGAGAGAGCAGGTGCGCGTGTGTGAGAGAGAGAGAGCAGGTGCGCGTGTGTGAGAGAGAGAGAGCAGGTGCGCGTGTCAGAGAGAGAGAGAGCAGGTGCGTGTGTCAGAGAGAGAGAGAGAGCAGGTGCGCGTGTGTGAGAGAGAGTGAGCAGGTGCGCGTGTGTGAGAGAGAGAGAGCAGGTGCGTGTGTGAGAGAGAGTAGGTGCGTGTGTGAGAGAGAGCAGGCGCGTGTGTGAGAGAGAGCAGGCGCGTGTGTGAGAGAGAGCAGGCGCTTGTGTGAGAGAGCAGGCAGGTGTGTGTGAGAGAGCGCGGGCAGGTGTGTGTGAGAGAGGGAGCAGGCAAGTCCGTGTGTGAGAGAGAGAGTGGGCAGGTGCGTGTGTGAGAGACAACGCAGGTGCTTGTGTGAGAGAGAGTAGGTGCGTGAGTGAGAGCGAGCGGGCTGGTATGTGTGTGAGTGCGAGCGAGCGGGCAAGTGCGTGTGTGTGCAAGCGAGCGGGCAGGTGTGTGTGTGAGAGGGAGAGCAGGTGCGTGTGTGTGTGAGAGAGAGCAGGTGCGTGTGTGTGAGAGAGAGCAGGTGCGTGTGTGTGAGAGAGAGCAGGTGCGTGTGTGTGAGAGAGAGCAGGTGGTGCATGTGTGTGAGAGAGCACGCAGGTGCGTAACAGAGATAGCAGGTGCGTGTGTGAGAGCAGGTGCATGTGAGACAGAGCAGGTGCGTGTGTGAGGGAGAGAGAGAGCGTGTGTGTGCGTGTGTGAGAGAGAGAGAGCAGGTGCGTGTGTGAGAGAGAGAGCGAGCAGGTGCGCGTGTGTGAGAGAGAGAGAGAGAAAGAGATGTACAGCATGGAAACAGGCCCCTCAGTCCAACTCATCCATGCTGACTGATATCCCAACCCAATCTAGTCCCACCTGCCAGCATCCGGCCCATATCACTCCAAACCCTTCCTATTCATCTACCCATCCAAATGTCTTTTAAAAGTTGCAATTGTCCGAGCCTCCTCCACTTCCTCTGGCAGCTCATTCCACACACGTACAACCCTCTGCATGAAGACGTTACCCATTAGGTCTCTTTTATATCTTTCCCTTCTCACCCTAAACCTATGCCCTGTAGTTCTGGACTCCCCCATCCCAGGGAAAAGACTTTGTCTACTTATCCTAACCTTGCCCCTCATGATTTAGTAAACCTCTATAAGGTCACCACTCAGCCTCTGACACTCCAGGGAAAACAGCCCTAGCCTATTCAACCTCTCCCTTCAGCTCAAATCCTCCCACCCTGGCAACACCCTTGTAAATCTTTTCTGAACCCTTTCAATAGTAAAGAGACCAGAATTGCACACAATACTCCAGTGGCCTAACCAATGCCCTGTACAGCTGCAACATGACCACCCAACTCCTATGCTCAATACTCTGACCAATAAAGGAAAGCATACAAAATGCCACCTTCTCTATTCTATCTACCTGCGACTCCACTTTCAAGGAGCTATGAACCTGCACTCCAAGGTCTGTCTGTTCAGCAGCACTCCCTACCAGTTTAAGGTTAGAGGGGAAAGACTTAAAGGGAACCTGAGGGGGATCTTTTTTACACAAAGAATGGTAGATATTGAACGAGCTGCCAGTGGAAGTGGTTGAGGTGGGTACATTAACGACATTTAAAGGCAAATACATGGATAGGAAAGGATTAGAAGGATATGGGCCAAGTGCAGGGAAATGGCGTTAGCAAGGATGGACGTTTTGGTTGGCATGGACCAGTTTGGGCCAATGAGCCTGTCTCCGTGCTGTAGGACTCTGTGACTCTGTGTTGAAGGCTGAGAAGAACATGGTGTAGTTTCTCCACTCCAGGGAAGGACTGGACAACGAAGGGTACCCTGTCGGTCGCATCCTGTGTCTGTCTTCTGAGGAGGTCATTACAGTTTTTTTGCTGATGAGAATGATGATCAATGAGCTGAGCATCGTATCCTGTTCTTATGAGAGCATTCTTCAACATTTTCAAGAGCCTGTCGCATCCCCTCTCATCCAAGCAGATCCTGTGTATGCATCGGGCTTGTCCGCAGGTAGTATATTAGTAATTCCCTATTTGATTGTTTTAATATTCAAAATATATTCAAACTACAAACCTTCAAAATAAATCAAATTCTAAGCAATATAAATCTGAAGAAGGAATATTAAAATGAAGATTCATTTTATGGAAAGTGAAAAATCTAATTGCCAGCCTTTTTTCAAAAAGGCTGTTTGTTAAGAGTTGTTACATCTGGTGCATAGATGAAATTAAGTCATAAATGCAAATTTTCATAGGAGCCATTGTGAAGTGCTTTGTTTTGGCAATGAATGCTGTATGACAGTAAATTGTTTGATAGATGTAATAGCATACATACATTAATTGATTTGATAAGTTTTTATATTTTTACTATTTTTAATAATCAAAGGGTCTGTTTCTGTGTTATATGACTCTGACTCTATAAATAGTTAAATGATTGTTAACCTGCAATACAGCTTGACAGTCAGATGAAAAGCTCCAAAAGAACTGACATGGTCCTTGGGCTATTGTTTATTCAACTCTGCCTTAGGGTATATCCCAGTTGACTCTTTATTTTTCTGTTATCCCTCGGTGATTTAAGTCCAAACACACAACATTTGGTTTGCATTTCTTCCCTGAATGCTGTCAGACTGTCCCCACCTCTGAGCCAGAACACCAGAGTTCAAGCCCTACCTACTACAGAGGTGTGGCATAACACAACTGAGCATGTTGATCCAATAAATCTACTACTAAGGCATCCTGTCTGCATTGAACTGACTTTCTGACTTAATAATCCTGCCACCACAAAGACTGCTCTCAGTATTCTCAAATATCAGTAAAATGATGTAAGGTGCCATTGACAATGCAACCAAGCAGTAATTTAACAGTAGTAATGTATTTGCTGATAAACAGTTTGGGTTCTGCCAGAGCCATTCAATTCCTGACCGCATTAAAATATGAATGAAAAGGCTGATATAAAGGTGAGTATGACATCGAGAATCCATTTGACCAATGCGTGGCATTGAAGAAACCTAGCACACTGAACTCGTGGGAATTGGGTGTGAAGAAGCCAGAGAAGTTCTCCGTTGGTTGCAGTCAATTTGGGCTCCTGTTCCTTTCAAAGATGGCAGGCTGAGTTTACAACCCAACAGAAGCATAGGCATTTAAACTACCCAACAGTTTGCAAACAACAGAGAACAAATCATGTCTACAGAGAAGTAGGGCAAGACTGTGATGACCTGTCAAGTTTCAAAGCCTCAACATGCTCACCAGACAGATCCAAAACTTCTGGTAGAATCCGTATTCTACATTTCACATTGTACCCATCTTTCAGTTGAATTGTTGCTACAGATGTCTGAGTTAATATTCCTCATTTTGCTCAACCCAATGCTTTCATATCTATTTTACAATCTGACCCCATTTTCACACTTGAAAATTATTATGGCCTCTGACACCAGCACAATGGTAATAAAGAAGCCAAGTAATATCCAGTTGCCGAAAGTTCACGTATCCAATATCAACAAAAATAATGTATCATATAAATTGTAAAATATATCTTTGAAGTACTTTGTAAAAATGTTTTGTAGTTATATGTGTAGATTTCAGCCAATATTCCCTGCTGACAGAAAATTCAGTGTAGTTCTTGCTGTCCCACACCCCCAACCCCAACCTACACATTGTAAACACTACTAATCCTGCCACACACACATCATCTTTAACACCACCTGACCACACAGCAGCCCCTCTTTCCAACTTATCTCATGCACACAACAATCAGCTCTCTTTCCAACCCCCCCACCACCCCCCTTCCCTTCCCAACTCTCTCACTTAGCAGCTGTTCTTCCCAATTCCCTTCATGCACTCAATGGCCTCTATCCTCAAACATCACCTCCTTACTTCATATGCAGCGTCTCACTCCCCAGCCACTTGATCTTGCTGCCAATATCTGTTGCTAGACTGGGTTAAGGAGACTTTACTGCAAACAGATAGGAGCAAAAACATAGCAAAGTTTGAAGACTGCACTCACCTAGAACAGTACAGCACAGTACAGGCCCTTTGGTCCATGATGTTGGGCCGAGCATTTGTTTTACTTTAAGGTCAACCTAACCTACACCCCCTCAATTTACTGTCGTCCATGTGCTTGTCCAGCAGTCGCTTAAATATCCCTGATGTCTCTGATTGTACTACCACCGCTGGCAATGCATTCCACACATCCACCACTCTCTACCTCTAACATCTCCCCTATACTTCAATCACCTTAAAATTAAGACCCCTCATGACAGCTATTTTTGCGCTGAGGAAATGACTCTGGCTATCCACTCTATCTATGCCTCTCATTCGCTTGTACACCTCTATCAAGTCACCTCTCTTCCTCCTCCTCTCCAGTGTGAAAACCCAAGCTCACTCAACCTCTCTTCTTAAGACAAGCCCTTCAATCCAGGCAGCAACCTGGTAAATCTCCGCTGCACCCTCTCTAAAGCATCTACATCCTTCCTATAATGAGGTGACCAGAACTGGACACAATATTCCAAGTGTGGTCTAACCAGGGTTTTATAGAGCTGCAGCGAAACCTCACGGCTCTTAAACTCAAGCTCCCTGTTCATGAAAGACAAAACGCCATACGCCTTCTTAACAACCCTATTTTTAAATAGAATCCCTTCAGTGTGGAAATAGGCCCTTCGACCCAATAAGTCCACACCGACCCTCTGAAGAGAAACCCTCCCAGACCCATCCCCCTACATTTACCCCAGACTAATGCACCTAACCTACACATCCCTGAATGCTATGGCCAATTCACCTAATCTGCACATTTCTGGATTGTGGGAGGAAACTAGAGCACCCAGAGAAAACGAATGCAGACACTGGGAGAATGTGCAAACTCCATGCAGACAGTCGCCTGAGGTGGGAATTGAACCCAGGTCCCTGGCGCTCTGCGGTAACAATGCTAACCACTGAGCCACCTTGCCACCCTTGTCTTGTTGCATCCTCAGAACTCAATAAGGCTTGTGAGGCATGAGCTGCCCCCCACAAAGCTATGTCAAACTATGTTTTTCCAAATAGTCATAAACCCTATCTTTCAGAATCCTTTCCAGTACCTTGATTACCACAAACGGAAGTCTGACTGGTCTGTAATTCCCAAGGATTCCCTATTCCCTTTCTTGAACAGAGGAACAACATCCCTCTAATCATTCAGTACTACTCAATCAAGTGACTGCTCCACTCCTGTTACTGACTTCCACCCATACTGATTCAGTAGACAAACTCTCCTCAACAATCTTCTTTTCTGCAGCTGTGATGCACTCTCTAATTAACAATGCTACACCTTCTCTTCTTTTACCACCCCCCCCCCCCCCCCCCCACTCCCTGTACTTTTTAAATGGTCTAAACCCTGGAACATCCAGTAACCATTCCTGTCCCTGTGAAATCCATGTCTCCGTTATGGCCACAACATCGTAGTTCCAAGTACTGATCAATGCCCAAAGTTCACCACTCTTATTCCTGACATTCCTTGCATTGAAACAGACACACTTTAACCCAATCCTTTAACCTATCAATTGTGTATCCTTCCTGACGGACTATCTGCATTCTATTTCTGCCAGTTCAACAACTACCCTCTCCTCTGATCTATAGCTCTGGTTCCCATCCCCCTGCCAAACTAGTATAAACCCTCCTGAAGTGCTCTAGCAAATCTCCTGCCCAGGACATGGATGCCCAGTTCATGTCCCACCTTTCCCAGAAGGTGCCGCAATGATCTACATATCTGAAGCCCTCCCTCCTGCACCAGCTCTGTAGCCAAGTGTTTAGCTGCACTCGCACCCTGCACTTGTGATCTCCAGTTGCTTGTTGTACTTTGGACTCATTCTCTGCTGACTTCTTCCTGTACCAAGTTCATACTGACTTACTCTGGGCCCATTCAGCATTCTCTGCGAAAAGTATTTTTTGAATTTAGGGTATTTTGAGCTTATCATTTGCTCCATGCTGTGGCAGAATTAGTACTGTGGGTCTAGAATATCCTGTCAGTGTCATATATTACAAATGTAAGTTAAGATGATGTAACAGATGATGTTACCCTGCCATCAGCAGATCAGAAAACAGAAAACCTCAGAGAGATGAGAAATGTGTAAAGAGCAAGATATTAGACACTACACTAGAGAATTGGATTCAATAACCTGTAATGTATAATGTAATCAAGTGTTATGTTACTGAAGAGGGTGAAAAACTTTATTCTAATATAAAGTCGAACTGCTAGAGACCAAGAATGGTACCCTGATAAAAGGAAGCAGTTTCTAATAGTGTACAGTTTTGCTGAAAAACTATTGGTTAATTCTCATGGAAATCTACTTTCAACATCAGGCAAAACGTTGTTATTTCTTTTAGGTTTTCGGATGGATGTTATAATAAAGATATTAGTGTGTACCTCACTGTCTTTCAATGAGTCTGTGATATGTCCAGGTATACTGTATGATATCAGCCTTGAATTTGCATAAACCAGTACTCAAATCCACAAAGTATTTTTGGGCTAACCTAACATCAGCTTCCCTGATCTTGACTGTAAATTCCACAAGGAAATAGTAGAAAGACACATTATTTAAATACAGAAGTGCAGGATATTTATTGAAATTCTTATACAGTATCATATGATTACAATCAAACAAAGCTTTTTCAACAGACTGTGAAATGGAAAAGTATTTATTCCAAAGCTAATGTGCTAGGATTTATCTCCAGATAGTGGACACTATACATAATGGCACATGCAGAGGTGGAGAAGTGGGGTGAAGGGGGCGTGTGAAGTACTGGTGGTGGGGTCAAAACAATATGGATGCGAGAATGTACTATGGCTGTGGCTACCAATTTCTTCTGATATTATACTAGAGGCAGAGTAACTACTGGTAGGCCAGCTACCCTCAAGTCCATTGAGAATCTTAAATCTCCAGTAAAGGGTCTCCTCCTGCTGACAGGCGAGGCATGACCTATGGCCTGGCTGAATGCATGACATGGTGGGCATGTCCCTCCTGTTCCTGCACAGTGTGCCCCACAAAGGCCTACCCTTGCCTGTCTTTAACAAAGAGGCACATAGTTTTTAACCATTCCCCTATCTCTCAGTCTCCACCATCTTACTTTTACCCTACCTGGGCTAGTGAAGGCAAGTTTGCCCCTGACTTTCCAGTTGATTTGTCGGTTAGCTGCCTCTGAAGTTTAATATGATGCTAAAAAAAATCACTTTCATAGATTACACTGGACTAAGTATGACACTGAATCAGACAAAGATTTGTTTCAATACTTGCAGTGGGTGTGCTCGCATACATTTACAGTCTTGGTATTCAGGACCAGAATTAATAACTTCATATGATTCACTATATGTATTAACCAGCAAGTCTTTAGTGAAATTGAAGGTCACAACGAAAGAACAAAAGGTCAGTACTTTCAAAGTAAAAGTCTGAAAGTTATCAAGCAACAAACTATACGACAGTATTTGATTTAAAGTTTCAGTACAGATAACTGGCATTGGAAAATAACAACTACATTTTAAGAACACTTAACCCTTAATTTGTGAGAGGTAAATACAACTTATTTGTAATAAGCCTTTATTCCTAGCTCCTGTTGCCCTAAAAGTTGTTAATGGGCCTTCTTAAAACATTGTACTTGAGGATTTGATACAGTTGTGAGTCATTTGCTAAGCCACTTCATGGGGCTATTGACCACACTATGGGACTAAAGTCATTGTAGATCAGACAAGATGGGCGTGGATAGGTTTCCTCTGCTAAAGGACATTGAACATGCTAGGTCTTTACAGCAGTCCATAGCTTCATTGTCACCTTTATTGATGCTGACCTTTTATTTCCAGCTTTTCTAAACTGATAATATGGCTTGAGTTTTTGTTCCTTAAAATATTAGTCCAAATTTTCGAATTATAAGTCAAGTAAAATTTGTCATGCCACAAATTAATTGTGTATTAAGGAACAAATACTAAAGCATAACCTTACATTTGCTTATTTCCTTTCGTATTGTCCCAAAGCACTTTACTAATAATTAATAACTTTTGAAGTACAGTTACTTTTGAATATTGGTAAATTACTGTTTAATATTTGTATTTAAAAGGAGGTGATGGATGAAACCAGCTTTTTTCTTAATTTGATAACCCAATTTAGAGGGGACAAATAGGTGTGTACAACTGTATGATCGACTCTCACGTTTCTCAAGTTGCATGAGTGTAGCAACAGTAAGAATGAAATACAGTTCAGCTGAATGCATTGGGGGGATAGAACTTATTTATCAAAAAGCTAAATAAATGTTGGGCATATTACACAGCTAGAATAAATTCTAATCCTGAAAAGATCACTGGCATATGTGAGCGAGAAAATGCTGTAGAATTGCATCATTTCTTTACATTTGTGTTGTAATAAGAGCAAAAGGTGAAAATCCACCTTGTAAATATTTGTTTTGTCTATTCTGTTGAGTTAGTTTTCATGTATGCATTTCCAAGAAAATGTTGAAGGTCACAAACTGGACTGTATACAAGCAGAATTGTATACATTTCTCTGCAATGAAAAGAGCCAAATTTTTCTATTCCAGGAGGACTTTGGACTTTTCAAGTTGTGATGAGTTTATACGGCAATTCGATGTGAAGTTTTATTGTTAGTTTTTCTGGCAATTCAACTGAAAACTCCAAGTACTCTTAATATAAAGAAAGCAGGAAACTCAGGTCAGGTAGAGCCAAATAACCAGGTCAGTAGCAACTTGAATAAATGCTTACGGAACAGTATTGAACATGGGCAAAATTGAATTTAATTTGAGTGAAGGTAGGGAATATTGCCTTTTAATATTTTTTGATCTATTGTTACTGGACTGATTGAATTTGCTACTGAACTACTCTATTGTCAGCACCTGATTTTTATTTTGCTTTGTTCATCTGAACTAGGTGATTGTATGATATTTCTGCAATTAACTCATCTGACTGCAATCATCAAAGACATAACAAGATTATGGAAAGCAGCTCCACAAACATTATAATAATAAATTACTTGTGGAGTTGTATATGTTTTTATGTATCATTAGAAGGTCTCTGAATCTATAAGACAATTTCCTGGTGAGTTTATGTGATAACCTAGATGAGAGAAAATATTGTCATTTCTCCTTTGCCTTTGTGGGATGTTTTCCAAAATGAGGGAAATCACATGTACTTTCAAATTAAACATCAGATCTGGTTGGAATGAATATGTCTTTTTTGAAATACATCAAACCAAAAGAATAGTCCCAGTTTGTGCGTTTAAAGTCCAAGCTAAGTAATAGAATGATATTTTTCCAAGTTCTGCAGTTAGCAAGTGGAAAATTATTTTAAAAGCTGTAGTGCTTTCAGGGTATACCACAATATTTCTTGATGGGATCAAGATTTGATGTTATGGAAGGAATGCTTGGCAAGATTCAGGGAAGCCAGTGTTGCCTGTAGTACATGAGCCTGAATGAAATACTGCCTTTGGGAAAGTTAAGATAAAAGGAATCAAATGATCCACTTTGATAAAAAAGTAGGTCCATTATAGAGTGTGCACTTTTGTAACAAGAGGCTGTGTTGAACCTATTTTGAGCAATTTCTGCCAGTAATAGTTTTTATTTATACCATCTCTTCACCTTAGAACTGAGTTCAGATACTAAGGAGATATCAAATGGATCTCATCCTGTACTGAAGGGCAGTTTATGTAAAATCAGATGTATGTTTTTATTTTGTTTTTACAGCAGGTCATAGCTTTTGTAATTCAGTGTTAAAGCCAATAAATTAGCCTTGGCAAAAAAACTAATACAAGTTTATTTCTTTTCTAATTTTAAAATTATTTGGTTGTGACATTGCTTGACACATAAAAGAAATAAAAGTAGAAATATATTTCCTGTTCCCATTCATGCCTCACATCTAGATTTTGTCCTGATGAGGAATCAGGATAGCGTCAAAAATGCAAAATCTGAAACCTGTAGAAACGAGTGACCAGAGAAGATAAAATTAAAGATTACGTAGCAATTGATACCCAGAAGAGTGGGATCAAATATAGACTGCAAAAGTAAGCTTCAAAGGAATGAGGAATTGAGTAAATTAAAATTGATGAAAGATATCACTTTGAAGAAAAATTTAACTGTTTTACACATATGGTCGGTATCATATAATAAATTTACATACAGAAGATAGTGCAAGTAAAGTGAGGACTCTCCAAAATGGATGAACAAATAATTTCAAATCCAGATCTACTTTTTAAAAATTATAATAAACCTATGGGGAAAAGAACAGCAGGGACTTCTTGCAGGAACATTGGAATTTGCTAAACTGGTTAAAGGCGATATCACAGCGTGGAAAAAAATCAAAGAAGTCATATCAGCGAATGAATTTTAAATGTCTCTACCAAATCTATAATCATGAAGTGTTTATAGCCATTTGCTGAGTCACATCCATGCCAGCTCTCTGTACAAGCAATT
Source organism: Chiloscyllium plagiosum (assembly GCF_037043375.1). Classification (NCBI taxonomy): domain Eukaryota; kingdom Metazoa; phylum Chordata; class Chondrichthyes; order Orectolobiformes; family Hemiscylliidae; genus Chiloscyllium; species Chiloscyllium plagiosum. The sequence continues at coordinate 54,352,225 of NW_028270150.1, forward strand.
CACCTAATCTCATGTAACCCTGCGATTTCTTTATCTTTGGAATAAGACCATAAGACATAGGAGTGGAAGTAAGGCCATTCGGCCCATCGAGTCCACTCCGCCATTCAATCATGGCCGATGCGCATTTCAGCTCCACTTACCAGCGTTCTCCCCGTAGCCCTTAATTCCTCTAGACAACAAGAATCTATCAATCTCGGCCTTGAAGACATTTAGCGTCCCGGCTTCCACTGCACTCCGTGGCAATGAATTCCACAGGCCCACCACTCTCTGGCTGAAGAAACGTCTCCGCATTTCTGTTCTGAAATGACCCCCTCTAATTCTAAGGCTGTGTCCACGGGTCCTAGTCTCCTCGTCTAACGGAAACAATTTCCTAGCATCCACCTTTTCCAAGCCATGTATTATTTTGTACGTCTCTATTAAGTCTCCCCTTAATCTTCTAAACTCCAACGAATACAATCCCAGTATCCTCAGCCGTTCCTCATATGTTAGACCTGAAATAGAATGCGATTGAATCCATGTTCTGCTTTTGTTGTTCTTTGCAGATCTATTTTTAACATTGTTATATAATGTAATGTATGAAACACATCCAGTGGTATGAACTTTAAGTGGATTTACTGAAGTTATTAAACTGACCGTTGCTGCAGAGTCATCTGCACAATAGCCCAGTTATACTACAAAATAACTTCAATTTCACATTTAACCAGAAAAGGGCCTGATCATGAAAAATGCTTTTTTTGTTGTATGTAAATTGCTACAAGCTACCTTTAATTTGGCTACTTATTAAGAAATCACACAATCACATATTGAAACAATTATTTAACCTTTATAGAATGTAACAAGCAAAATAAGACTCCTCAAGTAAGCAAGTCAAGCCTCACAACTCAGCTTGGCTATTACCTGATTAATGATGGAATTTAGCTACGATTCCAACAAATAGTGTCTGTCTCTGGGTGTGTTCAGGCTTCAACCCTTCTGCAACTTCATTCTCCAAAGCTCTGCTCCTGAGGAACCCTGGAGTTGAATTCCTCAAGTTTGTGGTGTGACACATTATTAATGATCCTTTAAATTCTTTCATCTAAGATATTGTAAATCTGCAGCCTGTTTTCTGAGAAATAGCTTCCTTGTTCCTTGTACGTTTGGCATTGACTGACTATTTCAAGGAACAGCTTTCCTGCGATTAACTCTTTAAATTCTTTAGCTGGCCAATCACTTGCTCTTGTGCCATGAGGGAGTCACTAATCAAGCAGCTGTTAAAACAGTTCTGTTCGTTTTGCTTCAACTCTTTCTTCTCCCAGACATGGCTAATTGCATTCTATTCCTGTATAAATTTTTTCTTGTCCCTTAATAGTTTATTCCAGATAGAGTTATTACTGCTACTTTCAATTTATGAGTAGTTATTGAAGTTCTGAAATTTATATCAAAACAAGGTTAACACTAATATGAAGTCAGTCAAGAGTGGTATAATATTAGTAGATTTTAGAAATATCTGATTAATCTTTTTTCTTAAAGGATATATTTAATGTATAGTGAACATTAGCAGAAAATGGATAGAGTAGTATGGGCACATTGATAGTGGCCCCAGTAAAAAGCCTAAACTATTTTTCGTGATCAGGCCCTTATTTTAATATGGTCAGATCCCAAAGCATGGCACATGATAAAATGTGAACATGGGAATATTGCAAGTAATCTGTCAGCTGCTGAATGCAAACATAGTACCATTATTTGATGAATGAGGGAGATGATCATGGAGTTGTGTTACAAGAGTCATGTACAAGACATGTTGATAATCCTAAGGCTTAAAGGAGCATTAATACCACTCCTGTCCAATTTTTTTGGTGCAAATCATTGTTGGTTAGATCATTCTGCGCTTCTAGATACTGGAAAATTATCCAGGGACTTAATGTGGATTTAATTTGTATGGTTCACTTTAGTGCAATAGTCAATTAATACTATATAAACGGGTTGTGTCCTGCTTACAAATTGTCTTCATCTATCAAACAAACTTACAACGACAGAATCAGGCAGTACATTCTACATTTCAATTTTGTTGTCAAATCCTATGCTATCAGCCTGTGCACTTGAAGGTATATTGTGTTGATTTATTGTGTGTTCATATCTGCCCTCGGTAAAAGGATAGCTAGCAGCTGATGTCTGTGGGACATTTTGTCTGTTTTCAGTGTTATCATTCACTGTTGAAATTATATAGGTGTGAATTGCTTAGAAGATTAATTGCTCTCAAATTTGCATCACCGCTGTTCTAAAATGCATGTATAATTTGAGAAAAAAATAACAAAAGCAGCCGAGCACAACAAAAAGAAATAATTGTATATTCATTAATATTACAAGATATGATTGTTGAATTCTATTTTTTACATGACTCTTCATTTGAAACTGCTCTCTGTGGAAAGGTTTCCTTGTGTTATTCTCAGTCAAGAGGGATATAATAGTGATCATTATTGCTATTCCAAAATGATGATGTGAAAAGGTTTCTGGATGGCCTCATAGCATTGCACCAAATCGTACAGATAAATTTGAAGAATTAGAACTTATTTACTTTAAACTCGCATCAGTAAAAGAAATTTAAAATGCAAATACCATGACTGCAAAATTTTAGAAAATCGATTGATCAGCCATTTTACTATTAGTGTGGGAATAGCAGAAGTTTGCACTTAATGATACCTTGATCGTATTTGTCATGACGCAGCAGCAGTTATTCTGTGAATTACTTCCACGTGTGAAAAGATTAGTTTTCCTCTTTAATACTATACTGGATTTTGTCAGTAATGATGAAGAGGTGCCGGTGTTGGTCTGGGGTGGCCAAAGTTAAAAATCACATAACACCAGGTTATAATCCAACAGATTTGTTTGGAAATACTAGCTTTTGGAGTGATGCTCCTTCGTCAGGTAGCCTCCAAAAGCTAATGCTTCCAAATAAACCTGTTGGATGATAACCTGCCATGTGATTTTTAATTTTGTCAGTAAGTAATTGGAATGGAATAGGATTACTTGCAATTTGCTTACTTTAAAGTTCTTGCATTTATTTTTTCTAATGATTATTACTAGAAGTCCTGACTACTAACAAAATGAACTCACCCTTTGCCCTATGTTCACAATGTCCACTGACCTTCCCCTGTCAAAGAGTGACCGATCTGGCCAAAATAGGGACCATACTTTATCCCTTCATATCCCCACCTTAATGAAGTTTCAAACTCAGGATGAAGTTGAGTTGTTCTTCCATTGTATTCACTTCCATGTACTTCGCATGGAGACATTCCACCCTTGGATCCTTTCAGCCATTTTAATTATTCTTCCTTCATCTGGACACATCACTCATGCCCCTTTTGTAGTTTGATTGATTTTTTTTCTCCCAACTTGACATCGGCCATCTCAATTCTGTCTTTCTCTGAACCAGCTATACTATGCACTAGTGGGTCTGACCTGCTGTTGTCTGATCAAATGTCAAGCCATTCCTTCCAGAGTAATCACTAGTCTAATTTCCTCCAGTGATCTTGTTTCGAATGCTTCCCATTATGATAGCCTCTCAGCTATGTGCAGCTTACTTATACAAGGTAGGCCCACCATTTCAGCCTGTTCCTGTCCACTGAACTGCTTTCTTCTTACCTTGACCCTTCACTTGTCCTGTCTCTCACTACACACATTGATGCTCTCTGTCACTTTTAAAGGTTCAAGTTTCCTGGCCATAACCCTGAATTAAGAAACTTCTTCGACCTTGCTTCCTTTTCTACCCTTCTCTCAGTTTTTTTCACATGGCCCATTTCCAACTTTTCTGTTCCCATCATCGACGTCATTGTCTCCATTTCTGGCAACAGCGTATTAACTAATTTTCTTCATAAGCCACTGCTATTCACAGCTCAGGCACTATACTTGCATCTCTCACACTGAAAGGGCTCCATTCCATTCTCCCTATTCCTATATCTTGATCACATATGTTTTGATGATGCAGCAAAATTTCTATTATGCAATAGTGACAGAAAGTTGAACCAAATCGGCCTTTTTACTTCTGCGTTCACAATACAGTAAAATTAAATAGTTGAAGACCCCCAAATAGTCACACTAATGAATCCTAACCAGACTTTACCCTCCTCGTGCTCCAGCATTCGCCATTGATTTTTGATACCTTTGTCCACTTCTCAATCACTCTCAAAGCTCCCACCCATTCAACGGCATCTCTTTTCACTCCATCCGAGGACCTAAATGCTCCTTCCAGATGAAGCAACAGTTTACAGGTACTTATTCCAATTTAGTAAGAACAAAGAATGATACAGCGCAGGAACAGGCTTTTTGGCCCTCCAAGCCTGCGCCGACACATTTTACTCTTCCATATTAAAACTGTCTTCACTTAAAAGATCTCTATTCCCTTCCTATTCATGATTTCATCCAGGTGCTTCTTGAATATTGCTATTGTGTCTGCTTCCACCACCACCACTTACAGCACGTTCCAGGCACTCACCACTCTTGATGTGAAAAACGTGCCTCTCACATCTCTTTCAAACTTGTCCCCTCGCACCTTGACCCTGTGTCCCCTAGTAATTGACCCCTCCACCCTGGGAAAAAGCTTCATACTTCCCACTCTACCTATGCCATTACAATCTTTTAAACTACTATCTGGTCACCCCTCAACCCCCTGTCTTCCAGTGAAAACAAACCGAGTCTATCCAACCTTTCTTCATAGCTAAACACCCACATACCAGGTAAACCTTTTCTGTACTCTCTCCAAAACATCCACATCCTTCTGGTAGTGTGGTGACCAGAACCAGTACAGGTCGTTCTGCTGTAATGCGCGTTTCTTTAAGATGAATTTGCTGTAATGCAATTGACAAAGTAGGAACACTGTTTCTAAAGTGCGGACTTTTAAAACTAGTGTAGGATGTAACACGATTACACCGCCAACATTTTGAGCGCTGTTTCTAAAGTACGGTTTACCTATAATCCAGGGTTGTACATGAACACAACCATCGCATTATAGAAGAACTACCAGTATTCCAAGTGTGGCTCAAGTAAAGTTCTGTAAAGCTGCAGCAAAACTTGTCTATCCTTATACTCAATGCCCCTTCCTGTGAAGGCAAGCATGCCAAATGCCTTTTTCAATACCTTATCTACCTGCACTGCCACCTTGAGTGATCTATGGACCTGCACACCCAGATCTCTCGACATATCAATACTCGTGAGGGTTCTGCCATTCGCTGTATAAATTCCTGGAAAGAAGTCTATTATATTTGCTGCTCATAATGTGGTCCCTTCTGCTTGGCCCTGAAAGACTAACTCTATTCAATTCTTGTCTTCCATTCTATCACAGATCTTCCTCTTGTCCTTGTCCCACTATTTTCACCAGTTCTGATGAAAGGTCATCAACCTAAAACACTAACTTTGTTTCTCTCCAAAGATACTGGCTGAACCGCTCAGTATTTTCATAATTGTTTTGGTTTTTAGATCAATTTATTACTGTGTAGTTCCTTTTGAAATTGAGTGCAGAGCATTAGTTTAACCACATCAAAAACTGGGAGTTTGAGAAGGAGGAGGAATATTGGTGCATCATAGTTATAATCACAAAGATTCTATTTATGACTTTGATTAGAGCCATTTCGCTGCTGTGTAAGGACAGAATTGAGTGGTATTGTGGAAAATTGGGTGTTGATTTGGAAGGCAACAGCACACTTTGGAGTAGGAGAGATTGTTGGAGATAGTATTTTGCAATGGCAGTATAAGGCAAAGATTGAACTGCTGATGGACAATGATGAATGCAATTTTGAAAAGGAGAGGGCAAGAATAGAAAGTGAGGATGCCATTTACCATGTTGGATAAGACTCTGGGCTCAACTGCATTCCTATCGTGCATTCCAGTTCCCACCCGCCAAGTTTAGTTCTGTTTTTGCCTGTTTGAACTCCTTTGCATTTACACTCCAACATAGATGATAAGTAGTTTCACCTTCATAGATTTTCAGCACTATTTAATGAAGCTTCTCTTCTTTTTATCTGAATTTTCAGTTGAAAGAAAAATGTTTTGCAGTCACATTGGCTGATATATTAACTTCTTGCAAATATTGCTTGAATGAAGATATAATCCATTAAAAGTAACAACTGCAATAAAATAACCACATCTGAATTTGACACGTGCAACAAGTGTTCACCTATAAATAATCACCCTTTGTAATTTTAAAGCTTTTTGTTTTTACCAGAGTTTCAGATGAGAATTTGATGATTGATTAATCAATGTTGAAAAATGACATTACGCAGATAAAATTCTTTATCTCTCTTTATTTATAATGTACCAAAGAAACAGCGGCGATGCTAGTAGTTTTGCAGTTCAAATGGCAACATTTCTCTTTGACACTGCAGAATTAAAAAGTCAAATTATTATTCCAAAGTAGCCAGTAATGTCTTAAGAATTAGTTGAAGTTTGCATTTAGATCCCTGCTAAACTTGTATTAGCTTCTCATAAAGGGAAGTGTCATTCATTTATGTAGCCTTCTTAGTGGAATTGGACTTAATAGTGTTTTATTTTAAATCATGTTTTATTCTTGCAGAATAATGTACATTAAGTCCAACTTTGATTCCCTTAATTGGAATACTGAATTTATTGGGAGGTGCATTTAACCACCCCCCACCCCCTCCCATTTTCTCTCTCTCTCTGTCTTACTCTTACTCTCACACTCTGTCACACACACTCTCTCACACACATCCATCCACCCCTTGTCCAATTAAAACAAGGTGTATACACAGTTAAAATGTAGCAAGTACATTCTATACTGATTTGTTTTCAATATTTCAAACATCAAACGTGAGAAATCCTCTCTAAATCCAGTGAGAGCCAATATATTTATATAAATCGAGTTCTATTACTTCAGTAATTCAAATAGTAATATCTGAGGTATTTTTTTTATTTTTTATAAAATATGTTTAAAAATTGCTCCAGAACAAAGCCTGCTTTACCCAATCTTTCCTTGGTTCACAGTGATATGGAACATTGCTCTGTATGTTTTTTGAAGGAAAATCAATGAACTAGATCAAACACATAACGAAAGTCATGTGAGATTTAACCATGGTTTATTTTTCTGGGGCTCACTGAATCTCTTTGCATCTCTTTTATAGTGCTGTGCAACAAGTTTGTTCAATTTGTTTTTTCTTGGTATTCAAGACTCTTTGTTGGAGCCCTGTCCATAACTATACTCAGATTAGCTGGGATACATGATTCTATGTCCTCCAGCTGCATCACTTTGAATTGACAATACCTGACTTGTATGTAGGTTAAACACATGCTAATTTCCTTCCATGGATAGAATCTTCCATGCAGTTCCACAGCACTATACGTTGTTCCACCTCTGCTGCTCCATGGCGTTTTTAATGATTGGTGCAGTATAAATTATCTGGTTCCATGGGAAATTAACATTCATGTATGATTTAAATTCCTGCTGATAGAGTTGCTGGGCTATAATTAATTATGTGGTCAGTAGTGAGTTCATAGGTGGACTTCCTAGTACAATGGAAAAATATTAGCTAAAGCATTTTTTACTAGTACCTTTCTTATTTTCAAAGAACAGAAGTGTGTTTTTAAAAAGAAAATTAAAATGAAAGCAGTTTTAAAAGACTTTCTAATGAGTATCATATGTTTCATATTGTATGTTATCATATAATTTATGTATCATTAATTGGCTTCCATCTAAAGTCACAATAAAACTGTATCAGAAAAAAATCCACCTCCATGAAATGGCAAAATGTAAACATACATATGTCGTGGACTTGTATGATGGCATATATTTATTTTCATTTTTTTAAATTAAGCTGGTTTTCTAATCAACCTGTTCAGAGATGTTATTAGAGCAGGTCGGACTTGAACGCAGGCCTCTAGGCCCAGGGATAGGGACACTACCACTGCACCACAAGGTATAGAGGTTTGGTTTAAGGTTATTCACCTGCTTATAGAAAATAATTCATTTCTTCAAATATAGATGGGAATAAATCCATCTGTTTCCACTTGCAACTGTTTAAAGAATCACACAGGTGAAATCTTTCATCATTGGTGCTATTATGATCCTGATGGGCCCCATTAATGTTTAAAGAAGAAATCTGAGCACCCAGCAATTCACCAGTCTTGGCCACAAGATTTCATGTTTCAATCAAAATTTATACATAAAGAAAAATCAAACAAACACATGACACTAACTTAACACTGTAGCTTGTAAAGATTCTATCTTTTACTTCATCTCAAGAATTCCCCTATCTGACATTCTTTAAAATTCACTAATTTTCCCTTGAACAATTTGCCATTATTATCATTGCTCACCAGCATTCAGTCTACTTTCTCTTCAGTGTTCCAGCTACTCTCCAAGCTACAAAATTCCATGATTTTCTGTTAGTCCAATGATTAAATGCCTCTCCTCTTTCTTTACCAACCTTTTTAGGTCTGCATTCAACAACTCAAGCACAGGCTTCCCTGTGATTTCTTGAGCATTGTTTTAAAACATCAGAAAACCTTTTTCAATAGTCCATTGCTGTGATTTCAAGCTGTAACCAAGCTGATTACTTCCAGAACTCAAGCTGCAACAAGTTAACTTCCTATTATTGAGAAGATATTGTAGATTTCATGTTTTAGAATCAAGCTAAATAAATCTGAGGATTTTTTTGTCTCTCTTTACCAACTTTGTTTTGAACTGAATCCTAGCCACCCAATCACAGGTTGCACCTTAGACATTTGATCCATCGGCTATCCTAACAAGGGCTTTTATTTAATTGAGATTACAAACCTGGCTGGTCCGGGGCCCCTTAGGAGAGGAAACCCGCACGAATACGGGTTTTATTACATTTGATGTTAACACATTCCGAGCATGTAAGAGACTTAAATATACACTCTGGTTAGTTGTAGGTTAGATTAGTAGATAGTTGAGTTTTGTTTTTTTTTCCTTTTTCGGTATTTTTTCTTTTGTTAAATTTTGGCTATTGTATTTTGATTTAATTGTATATCAATGTTTGTATTTGAGAGTTTTGTTTATTTTTGTAAACTTGTAAAAATGTTAAATCTCTAATAAAAATATCTATAAAAAAAAGACATTTGATCCAGAAATTACTCGACCTGAGGTGTGAGTCTGGCTTTATCTGTGAACTTCCAAGGAGATACTTAAGACGAAAGGTAGTACAGTTCCTCCATAAAATAGAACAGCAGATTTAAGACATTTAGCCCATTGAGTCTGCTCCAGCATTCGATAATGGCTAATATGTTTTTCAACGCCATTATCCTGCCTTCTCCCCATAACCCTTGATCCCCTTACCAGTAAAGAACCTACCTATCTCTGTCTTCAATGCACCAAAGACTTAGCTTCCACAGCCTTCTACGGTAATGGGTACCACAGAATAACAAATATCTGGCAGAAGAAATTCCTCCTCATCTCAGTTCTGAAGAGTTGTCCCTTTGCTCAGAACCTAGTCTCTCCAGCAAGTGGAAACATCTTCTCCATATCCACTCTATCCAGGCCACTCAGTATTCTGTAAGTTTCAATCAGATACCTCCTCATCCTTCTAAACTACTTTGAGTACAGAGTCCTCAAATGTTCCTCATATGACAACCTTTCACCCCCAGGATCATTCTTGTAAGTGTCCTCTGGACCCCCTCCAATGCTAGCACATCTTCCCTTCGATACAGAGCTCAAAACTGCTCATAATACTTCAACAGCAGTCTGACTGGAGCCTTACACAGCCTTGACAGTACATTTCTGTTCTTGGATTCTATCCCTTTTGAAATGTATACTAACATTGCATTTATGTTGCTTACCACCAATTGAACCTGCATGTTAACCTTAAGACAATTCTAAACTCAGACTCTAAAATCTCTTTGTGCTTCAGAGTTCAAAAGCCTTTCCCCTTTTGGGAAATAGTCTATGTCTCTATTCTTGAGTTTTGAGAAGTTTGAGCTCAGGTTGAAGTTCTGGATGTAAGTTTGCTCACTGAGCTGTAAGGTTCTTTTTCAGACGTTTCACCACCTTACTAAGTAACATCAGTGAGCCTCTGGTGAAGAACTGGTGTAAGTGACCCACTTTCTATTTATGTGTTTAGATTGCCTTGGGTTGATGACAGCATTTCCAGTGGTGTTGTCATTTCCTGTTCTTTTTCTCAGAGGGTGGTAAATGGGGTCCAAGTCAATATGTTTATTGGTAGAGTTCCAGTTGGAATGCCATGCTTCAAGGAATTCTCATGCGTGTCTCTGTTTGGCTTATCCTCAGATGGATGTGTTGTCTCAGTCGAAGCGGTATCATTCCTCATCTGTATTTAAGGATATTAGTGAGAGTGGGTCATGTCTTTTTGTGGCTAGTTTATGTTCATGTATCCTGGTGACTAGTTTTTGGCCTGTTTGTCCAATGTAGTGTTTGTTACAGTTATTGAAAGGTATTTTGTAAATGGTGTTAGTTTTGCATGTTGTCTATCTAGGGTGTTTCAAGTTCATTAGCTGCTGTTTTAATGTGTTAGTGGGTTTGCAAGAACTGTAACTAACACTACATTGGACAAACAGGCTCACTGATGATGTTACCTAATATGGTGACAAAACTCCTGAAAACGAACCTTCCAGCTCAGTGAACAGACTTACATCTACTCTTCCTATATAAGTGCATAATCTCACAGTTGCCATATTGTATTCCATCTGCCACTCTCTTAGCTTGTCCCAGACTTTCTGCAACCTCCCCGCTTCCTCAACATTACTTGTCTTTCCATGTATATTTGTGTCATCAGCAATGTCCTCAGTTCCTTCGTCCATATATAACATGAATAGTTGTGGTCCCAACACAGACCCCTGTGAACTCCATTAGTCACCACCTGCCATCCTGAAATCAACCCCTTTACCCCTACATTCTGCCAGTCTTCCAATTCTCTATCCAATCCAGTACATTTTCCTTAACACCATGAGCTCTTAATCAGCAGCGTCCTGTGCAGTATCTTGTCAAACACTTTCTGGTAATCCAAATAGATCATGTCCACTGGCTTTCCTTTGTCTTTATCTCATTAACTTGCTCATTATCTCCTCAAAGAATTCTAACAGGTTTGCCAGGCATGACCTCCTTTTGACAAAGCCTTGCTGATTCAGCCCTCTTTTAACAAGCGCTTCCAAGTACACCTCAATCTCAACGTTAATAATGGATTCTCAAATTTTACAAACTAACAAGTTCAAGCTAGCCAGTTTATATGTTCCTGTTTCCTCCCTCCATCCTTTCTTAAATAGGGATGTTACTTCAGCCATTTTTCATTCCTCTGAGGCTCTCCCTGACTCTAGTGATTCCTGAAAGATCACTAGTCTTGCCTCTACAATCTACTCAGCTGTCTCTTTCAGTTGCATTTCTAACATCAACCCATCTTGCCAGCTGGCTGTGCTCTAAAGGAATTCACAAAGATAAATTTGAAGAAAAGTAATACTGGACAAGTCAGATCACCTCGTGGAATCTCGCTTCACAGACCATAATCTTTATTTTTCAGTTTCTTTGCCACAAAGGTCAATCTTCACAAGAGGCCACCGATGTACTTTTAACAAAACATCATAAAAGGTTATTATGTAAGGAAAACAACTAAACTAGACAAGTACAATTGATGCAATCTCATTACTAATATCAGAAATAAAATTCAACCCCTTTAAACCACCAACACAGTTAAAGTTACAAATTACACAACACAAGGTTATAGTCCAACAGGTTTAATTGGAAGCACTAGCTTTTGGAGCAACGCTCCTTCATCAGGTGATTGATCAACAACCTGATGAAGGAGCAGTGCTCCGAAAGCTAGTGCTTTCAATTAAACCTGTTGGACTATAACCTGGTGTTGTGTGATTTGTAACTTTGTACACCCCAGTCCAACACTGGCATCTCCAAATCATGAACACCGTTAAAAACACTGAAATCCTAATAAAGTCACCTTTATCTCCATGCTCAAAACTCTTCCTCAGGTGATATAGCTATAATCAGTTTCCTTTTGGCAAATTACTACACATTCACTTAGCGCTCTTTTCTTCAGTTAATGTTTGTCTCCTAAATAAACTGCTAGCTCAGTTCACTATTACTTACCAGATCGCGACTGTTATGGGACTCTATTCCCCGCCTGAACCTGTTTCTAGCCCTTTCTTTGTCTCATGGTCATAGCAGTCAAATCAGCAATTGGCTTTTAATTCCAGAGTTTTCTAAAAGAATGGGAAACCATATAAATGATTTGGGTGTGAACATAGGAGGTATGGTTAGTAAATTTGCAGATGACACCAAAATTGGAGGTGTAATGGACAGTGAAAGTTACCTCAGAGTACGACGGGATCTTAGTCAGATTGGCCAATGGGCTGAGGAGTGGCAAATGGAGTTTAATTTAAATAATTGTGAGGTGCTGCATTTTGGAAAGGCAAATCAGGTCAGGACTTATACACTTAATGGTAAGGTCCTGGGAAATGTTGCTGAACAAAGAGACCTTGGAGTGCAGGTTCATATCTTAGTGGGGTCTAAGATAAATAAGATTGTGAAGAAGGTGTTTCATATGTTTTCCTTTATTGGTCAGTGCACTGAGTGTACGAGTTGGGAGGTCATGTTGCATCTGTACAGACATTGTTTAGGCCACTTTTGAATTGTGTGCAATTCTGGTCTCCTTCCTATCAGAAGGATGTTGTAAAACTTGAAAGGTTTCAGAAAAGATTTACAAGGATGTTGCCAGGGTTGGAGGGTTTGAGCTATAGAGAGAGGCTGAATAGGCTGGGGCTTTTTTTCCGCTGGAGCATCGGAGGCTGAGGGATGACCTTATAGAAGTTTATAAACATGAGGGGCATGGATAGGGTAAATAGACAAAGTCTTTTCTCTGAGGTGGGGGAGTCCAGAAGTAGAGAACATGGGTTTGGGGTGAGAGGGGAAAGATTTAAAAGGGGCCTAAGGGACAACTTTTTCACGCAAAGGGTAGTGCATATGTGGAATAAGCTGCCACAGGAAGTAGTGGAAGCTGGTACAACTACAACATTTAAAAGTCATCTGGATGGATACATGAATAGGAAGAGTTTGGAGGGATATGAGCCAAATGCTGGCAAATGGGACTAAATTAATCTTGTGGACAAGTTGGACCAAAGGGTCTCTTTCCATACTGTACATCTCTAGGACTCTAATTACTTATCCTCTGCTGGAATAGCTACAAAAGTATGGCTCCAGATCTTTACATGATCTTTCTCATTATGGATCTCTTAAATCAACAAGACCTTTGAAATACAATAAATTCCACTTTTTTGAATTGCCTTTTAATTACGGTTGTTTTTACCTTATACTCAACCGGTTACTCCTATTTTCAACAATTAAAACTAAAATATGCATTCTAAAACATATGAATCGTAAACTAGTTATTCATAACACTGCGCAGTAAAAACACCAGCTTTGCACACGTATAGTCATATCAAGAAGCAGCATCCTGAAGTGAATTGCAAATTTAGCCTAGTGAAAAATTATTATACAAGTATGTTGCATAACTTGTGCAGCAGTGAGTGAGTGAGTAATCTATGTGAGTCATTTTTGGAAAGGAAAGAGTTTACAATAATTTACAAACAATGTTCTGTTTGTACCTATTCTTGTTTGCATTTATATTTCTTTTATTTTTCTGTGCTAGCTGTATGACAAGATCAACACAAAGTCATCACCACAGATTAGGAATCCACCCAGTGATGCTGTCCAGAGAGCCAAAGAGGCAAGTTGCACAATTTTAGTTGTACTGTATGTCAGCTTTTGTGCTTTAGATTGACATTTACATGTTAATCATTCTGAGAGCCTATTGTCTCATGTCCTATCAAAATACACATTTCATACCATTGTCCTCTGAACTCTGGTCGGCATGGACGGGTTGGACTGAAGGGTCGTTTCCATGCTGTACATCTCTATGACTCTGTGATACCATAGTTAGCCTTATGTAGGCTTGAGACATTATTGAACCGTACATTATTGTAATGTATACTCCAAGATTTCTTGCTCTGCATTGTATGCGATCTTGAATTGGATTTTTTTTGTTTTGTTAAAGTTGGTGACATTGTAGGTGTATCTTCAAACACACATCTAATTACAGCTTATGGTGAAATAATGGTTATGTCACAGAATCAGAAATCTAGCAAAATGCAAGTCCCATCAAATTTGTAAATTCAAATTGAATCAGCTTTATTGTCATGTGAACTCACATGAGTACAATGAAAAGTTTACAAGTCGTCACTTAAGAAATAAGAAGTCCAGCATTACAGATTGTAGGAATAAATTAGAAAGTAGAGAAATAAAGACTTCAGAACAACAGTCCTTCCAACCCAGTCCACGCTGGCAAGTAGCTTCCAGTCCGTGCCAGGCCTCAACTGCAGACCACACTGGGTTTCACTTCGAGGCTCTGAAGGCTGGGAGACTGACCAGGAATCACCTTGAGGCTGTAAGTTCACACTGCGGCCACGTTGAGCTGAAAGATTGCCACACCTCCCAAGAGGACACCTCACTGAGTTTGTGCTGAGGGCTGGGATTTCAGGACGCTGTTGAGAAGAAAGAATGAAGGAACAAAACAGAAAAGAAGCGGATGGAGTGGTTGAACTCCTGCTGCAGTGTCCTACTCTGCTGTCATGTTGGATCAAACAAGTTTAGTCGAAATAAAGTGTAGATATACATTGATATTAGTAAAGTGACTGAGAATCTCAAATGTCTTTTAGGACTAACCCACCATTTTGTCACAACTTGACCTATTTGTATCTGCAATTCCATGTCACCATGATTGAAACTGAACTTCTCTCTCTCTGAAGGTACCTAAAGGCCTTACAGTTACATCAAATTGGTAGTAAGGAACCAGGAAGCTGTGACTGAGAAATCAAATCAGTTCATGAGCAGGTCAGGGTCATGAACACACCTAATGCAGTCAACCCTGAAAAGACATTCCCACTGCTATCTGGGAATTAGAGCTGAGTTCAGAAGATTTCCCACAAGTTTCAATCTACAGCTTGACTCTCAAAATCATAGTGATCAGCCATTGTTTCAGATTCTCTTACCATCCTAGATATATTTATTCCACTGAAGTTGGAGGCACAGTGGCAGGCTGTCAATGATGGGAGGTGGATCTCACATTGACTGTTGGTACCATGAAGTCTCATAGTTTCAGGCCAAATGTGGCCAAGGTAACTGGGTATATTTTCATCTATCACTTTCCTTCAAGTGATCAAAGATTCATACAGCACAAAAAAGGCCATTCAGCAAATTATGTTTATGCTGGCTCTTTTAAAACGTTATCTAATTAGTTCCAGATATTCCCCACAATTATGCAAGTATTTCCTTTTCAAGTTTAGATGCAGTTTGATTTTGAAAATTGGTATTCAGTCAGTTTTCACCAGCTAATTACGTAGCACTATTCATGGCATTATAACTCAGTGCATTGGAAAACCTCTTTGTCTCCTCTCTAGTTCTTTTGCCAGTTATCCTAAATTGGTCTTTGTTTATAAACTCTCCTGGCAGTGGAAACAGTTTAATATTGTTTACACTTCAGCCATCTCTCACATTAGCTCTAAACTTTCTCTTGTCCAAGAAGAATCCCAACTTTTCTAATCTTCCCAATAGTTCTTATGTCTTTTTTGCATTCACTGAGTTGTTGACACTCTTTCTAAAGTTTGGCTCCCAAGATCGAATGCAGTGTTCTAGATTAATACTCAGAGGTCTAATTGATATTTCATTATTGTTTGGTATGACATTCTTGTTTTTGTTTTCTATGTCTCTTTTTATAAAGCTCAGGATCCTGCAAACTTTATGAAAAAACATTGATTTTCAAATAAATCAACGATATTCAGTTTCCATCCCTGTCACTTTGCAGGCATGTTTCCGTACACTCAACTTTATCACATCCGTTTGTATCTATTTATATTACTAATTCATTCACTTTTTTTGTGATTGCTCTGCATACCAAGACACAACACTTGTCTTTTTACATTCTTAGTCCCGTTAATTTTGCTATGCAGCCCTGTTTGATTGTTGAGCTTGAATTCTCTGCCTATCACTTCTCATATTTTCGATGCTATCTTTTGTTTTTCCATTTCCTTCTCTTCTGTCTCCATGTATCGGCTCCTTTACCCCTCCTATTTTAGTTCAACCCATCTCCAACTGCACGCGAAAGTACTCCCCCTCTCTCCCGCACCCCCACCCCACCCCCAGCTATTACCCAATAGCTGCTTTAAAATTCCTTTATAAACCTACATTTTGCACCTCCCCAAAACCTCACCCCTTCCCTTCTAATGAGTTTAAAGCCCTCTCTACAGTCTAGTTATTCAATTTAACAGGACACTGGTCCCACAATTCAAGTAAAGCCAATCGCTCTGAACTTGCCACCATCAGAAGAGTTGCCTTGGAACTTGCAGGGCAGAAAAGACAAATGAAGAATAACTTGAAGCCAGATTAAAGTGAGTCCATTGAGCTTAAGTGAAGACATCTTGCCATTGTCATTGCTGCTGTGGGCCTATCACCATCTTCCAGCAGGTGGTTGCAGAGACTGGCAGTAGGTTCACAGCTGGGAAATCTCTCACAAACCTCGACCCATCACTAAGATTAGCATTAGCATACAGTGGACAGGACAAGGTGGAAGACAATCAAGGTTCAAGTAGAGAGGCAGCTGGGGGCAAGATGGCCTAATTTTCCTGCAAGCCTGATATGTGCTTTGCAGCAGAGTTATGGAACAAAGATGACTTAGATCAGATATGGCTCGCTCACTATGATAGTTTTAAACAAAACTGAGAAAATATCCACATTCCTTCCATTTCCCCAAACTAATTTTCAACCTAAGCTTGTGGTATAACTGAATTTTAGAGTTTAGTACTTTGTTTTGAAGTTGAAGGCGTGTACTGTATATTTAAAAGAGAAAGAATGCTGATCTGAACAGAGAGATTACAAGCACCTGTGTATATGACTAGATGGCAGAATGAGAGTGTTCTGGAAAATTGAAAATATGTAACATTTGGCTGTGAAATGGATGCCTGAGTT
The DNA here is from genome assembly GCF_037043375.1 of Chiloscyllium plagiosum. Classification (NCBI taxonomy): domain Eukaryota; kingdom Metazoa; phylum Chordata; class Chondrichthyes; order Orectolobiformes; family Hemiscylliidae; genus Chiloscyllium; species Chiloscyllium plagiosum. Next base: position 54,369,209 of record NW_028270150.1, read on the forward strand.
TTGGTTACTGTTTTGACAACAATTCAAATTTAACTATTTAGTTTAAATTATGCCCCAGGATATTATAACCCAATTGAGTTTGAATTTATTGTTTTGCCAACATTGAATCAATGAGACGATCTGATGTTGGAGTGGTATAAAATGCAGAAATTTTCAAAATTGGTCAGAGAGAAACTGCTATCAACACAGAAACACATGGAGAGCTAATATCTTGTTCTCCAAGAAATTAGGAAACACTCTATCAAAGGTACCTTTTCATGTGAAACATGCTCGCAGCAAAAAGAAAGAAGGTGACCCAGGGAGATAGAACATGGAACGTTACAGTGCACAGGCCCTTCAGCCTTCGATGTTGCGCCGACCTGTGAAATCAATATAAAGCCCATCTAACCTACACGATTCCATTATCATCCATATATTTATCTAATGAGCATTTAAATGCCCTTAATATTGGCGAGGCCAGTACTGTTGCAGGCAGAGCATTTCATGCCCTTACTACTCTCTGAGATAAAGAGCCTACCTCTGACATCTGTCCTATATCTATAACCCCTCAATTTAAAGATATGTCCCCTCATGCTAGCCATCACCATCTGAGGAAAAAAGCTCTCACTGTCCACCCTATCTATTCTTCTGATCATCTAGTTAGCCTCTGTTAAGTCACCTCTTAACCTTGTTCTGTCGAACAATAACAGCCTCAAGTCTCTCAGCCTTTCCTCATAAGACCTCCCTCCATACCAGGCAACATCCTAGTATCAAATAATCCTGACATCAAATAATTCACCTGTGAGACTTTCAGTTTCTAACTTGGTGAGATACTGGAAAGTATTATGCATCATTAAAATGGAAATCTAGTATTGTCAAACTGTTTTCAAGAGAGGAAAAGAGAAAAATAATGTATGGTTTTGAGATACTAGGATAAAGCAGAGGTGACATTTTGCTAATCATGCAGTCTTTGCAGAAATTTTATGTTTTCTGGCATTGAAAATAAGAGTTTGGGTCAATTATAGAGTCGTAGAGCTGTACAGCATGAAAACAGACCCTTTGGTCCAACTCATCCATGCCAACCAGATAATCTTCAATTTTGTAATTTCAAATGGCACTTTTGCAAACTAAATTAAGATCCTTTTACTTGAACTATGAAATTTGTGTCAAATCTGTCTTATTCGGTGATAGTACAGTGGATCCCAGGAGTTGTTGAGCATTGATGAAATTTTTTGTTTAAACAAAATCAAATCACTTTGGAGTAGATGGAAATTAGCAATGAGCATTCCCATGGAATGATTAAAATTTATCTTCACCCATGCTTAGTAAGAATATTTGCTTTCCACATTTTAATCTAAACATACGAAAAGTTGATAGGTTTTTTTTCAAATTTAGTGAGGATGAGATTCTCTTCTGGAAAGATTAAGAATTAAATTCATGCAAAATAAATAAGAGAAGTGAACTGTGATTTCCATTTTTATCCACTGGATTTCCATTTTTGCTGTGAAAGACTGCAAACCAATTCAGAATGAGCATGTGTATAATTCCTGCTACCTAGTCATTCCATTCTGTTTTATCCTAGTTTACATGTCAGCAGTTTAATCTGTTTCAGAGAATAACACTGAGCTGTACAGTGACCAACTTCCTGGAATGTTGACTAGAAAATGACAAAGCAATAGCTTGTGTTCTAAACAAAAATAAAGTTGTTTTTCTATGTCTGTAAAAATGACAGGTTTATTCTTACCACAAGATGTAAGAGCAGAAGTCAGCTATTTGCCCCATTAACTGTGCTCTGCCATTCAATGAGATCATGGTTTATCCAATAATTCTCAAGCCTTTTCCCTGTAGCCCTTAATTTCCTTTATAATTAAAAATGTCTTTTCTGCCTTGTACATATCTAATGACCCAGCCTTCGCAGCCATCTGCAATAGAGTTCCACAGATTCACTACCCTCTGAAAGAAGAAATTCCTCCTCATCTCAGTTATAAATGTGCAATTACTTCTCTGAGATTATGCCCACTCATCCTCTACTCTCCCACAAGGGGAAAAAACCTTTCCACATCTACCCTGTGAAGTGCTTTAAGAATATTGTATGTTTCAATAAGGTTGCCTCTCATTATTCTAAGCTCCAGTGAGTACAGGCTCAACCTCTCCTCATAAGATAGTCCCAGCATAGCTGGTGTCTTCATAGTACATCTTGTCTGGATCTCTCTAGTGCTGACATATCTTCCTTTCGATAAGGAGACCAAAAGGGTCAGTGTAGGGAACACAACTTTTCACTTTATACATTAATGATCTAGATGAAGGAACACTGAACATTAAGTGCAGTACAGGCCTTTCAGGCTTCAATGTTGTGCTGACCTGTGAGACCAATCTGAAACCGATCTAACCTACACTATTCCATCATCATCATCCATATGTTTATCCAGTGACCATTTAAATGCTCTTAATGTTGGCAAGGCCACTACTGTTGCATGCAGGGCATTCCTCACCCTTACTATTCTCTGAGCAAAGAACCTACCTCTGACATCTGTCCTATATTCATCACCCCTCAATTTAAAGCCAAGTCCCTCATGCTAGCCATCACCGTTCGAGGAAAAGACTCTCACTGTCCACCCTATCTAATCTTGTAATCATCTTGTATGCCTCTGTTAAGTCACCTCTTATCCTTGTTCTCTCTCACAAAAACAGCCTCAAGTCCCTCAGCCTTTCCTCATAAGACTTCCCTCCATACCCGGTAAATCTTCTCTGCACCCTTTCCAATGCTTCCACATCCTTCCTATCATGCGGCGATCAGAACTGTACGCAATACTCCAAGTGCGGCCACACCAGAGTTTTGTACAACTGCAATATGACCTCATGGCTCTGAAAACCAATCCCTTCTACCAGTAAAAGATAACACAACATATGCCTTCCTAACAACCCTATTAACCTGGGTGGCAACTTTCAGGGATCTATGCACATTGACACCAAGATCTCTCTGCTCATCTACATTACCAAGAATCTTACCATTAACCAAGTACTCTGTATTCCTGTTACTTCTTCCAAAATGAATCATCTCACACTTTTCCACATTTCTCCATTTGCCACCTCTCAGCCCAGCTCTGCAGCCTATCTCTGTCCCTCTGTAACCTGCAACATCCTTCTACACTGTCCACAATTCCACCAACCTTAGTGTGGTCCACAAATTTACTAATCCCTCTACGCCCTCATCCAGGTCATTTATAAAAATGACAAACAGCACTGGTCCCAAAACAGATCCTTGCGGTACACCACTAGTAACTGAACTTCAGGATGAACATTTCCCATCAACCACCACCCTCTGTCATCTTACTCCAAGCTAGCCAATTTCTGATCCAAACAGCTAGATTACCCTCAATCCCACGCTGTCGTATTTTCTGCAATAGCCTACCATGGGGAACCTTATCAAATATTTTACTTAAATCCATATGCACCACATCAACTGCTTTACCCTTATTCACCTGTTTGGTCACCTTCTCAAAAAACTCAAGATTTGTAAGGCATGACCTACACTTAACAAAACCAATATTAATCAAATTATTCCTTTCTAGATGATTATAAATCTTATTTTTTATAACTTTTCCAACACTTTATCCACAACCAAAGTAAGGCTCACTGGTCTATAATTACCAGGATTGTCTGTACACTCCTCTTTGAATAAGGGAAACAACATTTGCTATTCTCCAGTCTTCTGGCAATATTGCTGTAGACAATGGCAGCATAAAGATCAAAGCCAAAGGCTCTGCAATCTCCTTCCTAGCTTCCAAGAGAATCCTAGGATAAATCCCATCCAGGGGACTTATCTATTTTCACACTTTCCAGAATTGCTAACACCTCCTCCTTTTCAACCTCAATTCCGTCTACAGAGGAACCTCGATTATCTGAAGGACACGGGCTGGGAGGATTTCGTTCGGTTAATTGAATTCCGGATAATTGAATGCCAGATAACATGGTTTAGCCGAGCATCAGGACATTGCAATCTTGCCAGATAATCCAGTATTTGGATGATTAAATGCCGGATAATCGAGGTTCCGCTGTAGTCTAATAGCCTGTATCTGAGTATTCTCATCAACACATTGTATTTTTCCTGTCTGAATACTGATGAAAAGTATTTGTTTAGCGCCTCTATCTCTTCGAACTCCACGCACAGCTTCCCACGACTGTCCTTGACTGGCCCTAATATTACCCTAGTCATTCTTTTATTTCTGACAAACCTATAGAAAGCTTTAGGGTTTTCCTTAATCCTACCTGCCAAAGACTTCTCATATCCCCTCCTGGCTCTTCTTAGCTCTCTCTTTAGGTCCCTCCTGGCTAATTTGTAACTCTTAAACACCCTAACTGAGCATTCACGTCTCATCTTTACATAAGCCTCCTCCTTCCTTTTGACAGATTCAAATTCTTAGTAAACCACTGTTCCCTTGTTCGACCTCTTTCTCCCTGCCTGACTGGTACATACTTACCAAGGACATGCAGTAGCTGTTCCTTGAACAAGCTCCACATTTCAATGTGTCCATCCCCTGCAATTTCCTTTCCCATCCTTTGCGTCCTAAATCTCACCTAAACGCATCATAACTGCTTTTCCCCCAGCTATAACTCTTGCCCTGCAGTATATACCTAAATCTTTTCATTGCTAAAGTAAACGTAACCGAATTGTGCTCATTATCACCAAAGTGCTCATCTACCTCCAAATCTAACACCTGGCCTGGTTCATTACCCAGTACCAAATCTAATTTGGTCTTGCCTCTTGTTGGCCCATCTACATTCAGTGTCAGGAAATCCTCCTGCATACATCGGACAAAAACTGACCTATCTAAAGTACTCAAACTATAACGTTTCCAATCAATATTTGGAAAGTTCAAGTCCCCCATAACAACTACCCTGTTACTTTCAGTCCTGTCCAGAATCATCATTGCAATCCTTCCCTCTACATCTCTGGAGCATTTCAGAGGCCGATAGAAAACTCCCAACAAGCGATCTCTCCTTTCTTGTTTCTAACTTCAGCCCATACTACCTCAGTAGATGGGTGCTCATCAAACATCCTTTTTGCCACCATAATACTGTCCTTGACTAATAATGCCACACCTCCCCGTCTTTTATTACCTTCCCTGATCTTATTGAAACATCTAAACCTGGAACCTACAAGAGCCATTCCTGTCCCTGCTCTATCCATGTCTCCGAAATGGCCACAACATCAAAGTCTCAGGTATCAACCCATGCTGCAAGTTCACCCACCTTATTCTGGATGTCCCTGGCATTGAAGTAGACACACTTCACAACACCTTCCTACCTGTCAGTAAACTCCTGCAACCTTGAAATCTTATTCATGACCTCACTACTCTCAACCAGGAGCTACAATTCAGGTTCCTATCCCCTTGCTGAATTAGTTTAAACCCTCCTGAAGAGCATTAGCAAACTTCCCCCAGGATATTGGTATCCCTCTGATTCCGGTGTAGACCATCCCATTTGCAGAGGTCTCACCTACTACAAAATGTGCCCCAATTATTCAGGTATCTGAATCCCTCCCTTCTGCACCATCCCTGTAGCCATGTGTTCAACTCCTCTCTCTCCCTATTCTTCGCCTCATTAGCATGTGACATGGGTAACAAACCAGAGATAACAACTGTTTGTTCCAGCTCTAAGCTTCCACCCTAGCTCCCTGAATTTCTGCCTTACATCCCCATCCCTTTTCCTACCTATTTCATTGTTGCCTGTGTGGACCATGACTTGAGGCTGCTTCCCCTCTCCCTTAAGGATCCAGAAAACACAATCTGAGACATAATGGACCCTGGCACCTGAGGCAACACACCAAATGTGAGTCTCTCTTGTTCCCAAAGAATCTTCTATCTGTCCCCTTAGTTATGGAGCCCCCAATGACTAATGCTCTCCTCCTGTTCCTCTTTCCCTTCTGAGAAATAGGGATAGACTCTGTGCCAGAGACCTGTACCCCATGGCTTACCCTTGGTAAGTTGTCCCCCACAACAGTATTCAAAACGGTATTCTTGATATAGAGGGGAATGGCCACAGGAGATTTCTGCACTGATTGCTTCTTACCCCTTCTAACAGTCACCCGACTATATTAATTTCTCAGAGTAACCACCTCCCTGTAGCTTTTACCTATAACTGTCTCTGCCTCCTGAATGATCCTAAGTTCATCCAGTTCCCTAACATGTTTTCAAGCAGCTGGAGTTAGGTACACTTCCAGCATGTGTACTCAGCTGGAACACTAATGGTGTCCCTTACCGCAAACATCCCACAGGAGGAACATTGCACTGCCTGTGCTGCAACCCCTGCTAATTTCCCTTACTAAGAAATGAAAGAGAAAAAGAAAATTACCTGATTTCCCTTGAGCGGTGTAAGGTTGGAGAAGGTGGGTGGGTGAACGGTCTCCGGTTTAGCAAACACCCAGAAGCCTCTGCACACTGATAAGTTTTTAAGTGAAGAATTCACCTTCCCAACAGCCCCCTGGTTTCAGCTCTCGCTGGTTCTACTGTAGAAATGAATGTCCCGCTGCAGAAATTATCCTCAGCCTGAAGAAGAAGGACACAGAAGAAGACAGCAGCTGTGTGGTTTTGAAATTAAACTGATGTAATTTTAATAAGTGTCTTATTGGAACAGCATATTGTTATAGAGTTGGAGGCAGGTAATAAGCAGTTAAGAGAAAGGAGGGCTCAGAGTTGTGAATCGTTGTTTAATAGTCACTTTTATAATTAAATAAATCGATGTTTTTTCTTTAATAGTGGAATTTAGGAGTTCTGTCACTCATATTTTAACAGATTACGAGATGAGGCGAGTTGAGCTTTTCTGGGTGTTTAGTTTAATTAACAGAGGGTTTCACCTCTGTGTCATAACAACTTGCAGAGGCTTATTATGCATTTGTTACATCTTGCAGGTTTTGGAAGAAATTTCATGCTATCCAGAAAACAGTGATGCAAAGGAATTGAAGTGTATCCTAACACGGCCTCATTTTATGGTAAGCGGACTCTTCTCTTTGTCACACTTAACAATAAATCAGTGAAAGTAACTTCTTAAATAACAGTACTTAGCGAGTTTTGAGAAGGTTTGTAGCTCAAGTGGAGGTACTGGATGTAGGTTTGCTCGCTGAGCTGGAAGTTTTGTTTTCAAACGTTTTGTCACCATACTAGGTAACATCTTAAGTGAGCCTCCAGCTGAAGCACTGGGAGTATAGCCCGCTTTCTATTTATATGTTAGTGTTTCCTTGGGTTGGTGATGTTATTTCCTGTGATTATGTCATTTCCTATTGTGATGTCATTTCCTGTTCTTTTTCTCAGTGGGTGGTAAATGGGATCCAAGTCAATGTATCTGTTGATAGAGTTCTGGTTGGAATGCCATGCTTCTAGGAATTCTCGTGCATGTCTCTGTTTGGCTCTCCAAGGATGGATGTGTTGTCCCAGTCAAAGTGGTGTCCTTCCTTACCAAAATGCAAGGATACTAGTGAGAATGGGTCATGTCTTTTTGTGGCTAGTTGATGTTCATGTATCCTGGTGGCTAGTTTACTGCCTGTTTGTCCAATGTAGTGTTTGTTACAGTTCTCGCAAGGTATTTGTAAATGACATTAGTTTTGTTTGTTGTCTGTAGGGTGTTTCAAGTTCATTAGCTGCTGTTTTAGTGTGTTGGTGGGCTTGTGGGCTACCATGATCCATAGGATCTGAGTAATCTGGCATTCCAACCAGAACTCTTATCAACAAACACATTGACTTGGATCCCATTTACCACCACCTGAGAAAAAGAACAGCAAATGACATCACCAAAGGAAATGATGTCACCACAGGAAATGACATCACCAACCCAAGGAAACTTAAACATACAAATAGAAAGTGGGCTACACCACCAGTGCTTCATTCAGAGGCTCACTAAAACTGTTACCTAGTGTGGTGACGAAACATCTGAAAATGAACCTTCTAGCTCAGGAAGCAAACCTGCATCCTTAACAGTACTTACTGTGCAGTCTGGGGTGAACAAGTGAGCGCCTCATTTTTGTAAAATAATTAACCACAATGATTAAGAGACAAAAATATTGTCTGGGAACCAGTTTTATTGATTGTTGTCCTTTTTATAGAAGAAAAATAATTCACAGTAAAATGTTGATCTTATTTCAATAAAGAAGTAAATTTTAATGACTGAATTGAATTTCTGTGCACTTATTAAACCACTCTGAGGCAGTACATCTGGAGGACTTCTGTCAGTAAAGAGCAGTAGTATAATTTTAGAAGGCCTAATACCTATTGCCAATTTGTCCAGTTTTAGGAAGCTACACTAGAAAATGAGAAGCCTTTAGGGTACAACAACTCCTAGCCAATTTGAACTCTCTGTTTCTTGATGCTTCTGAGAAGCAAGGAGACACTCCCATTTAGCAGAAAAAGAGATCCAATTTGGGATCTATCTTTCACTACCAATGCTGACATTCTACTAAATAAAATAAGTCTAAACTCTTGCAAAACGAAAGTGTGTGGTTTGAGTAAAAATCATCTTTCTTAGACTTTCCATTCAAAAGTGACCAGCTGTATTTCAAAATAAGATGGCAAATATCATCATTGTAAATATTCCTAATCCCTCACAGGGTTCTCTCGTTCCCTCTGCATTCAATTCTGCTTTTCTTTCCAGAGGTTAGGGGTCCACAGGAGATTCCCCTTTTGTTTCTCATCCTCCCTGGATTCTGGTGAATTTCCCCTCTCCCTACAAAACTGTCACAAGATCAGAAGTGTTAAATGGTTGTTTGTGAGGCCTTAGTCATGCAATCGCAGTATGACCCAGCCACTCATACAGTCATAGAGATGTACAGCATGGAAACAGACCCTTCAGTCCAACCTGTCCATGCCGACCAGATATCCCAACCCAATCTAGTCCCACCTGCCAGCACCCGGCCCATATCCCTCCAAACCCTTCCTATTCATATGCCCATCCACATGCCTCTTAAATGTTGCAATTGTACCAGCCTCCACCACACCCTCTGGCAGATCATTCCATACACGTACCACCCTCTGCGTGAAAACGTTGCCCCTTAGGTCTCTTTTATATCTTTCCTCTCTCACCCTAAACCTCTAGCTCTGGACTCCCTGACCCCGGGAAAATAATTTGTCTATTTATCCTATCTATGCCCCTCATAATTTTGTAAACCTCTATAAGGTCACCCCTCAGCCTCCGACACTCCAGGGAAAACAGCCCCAGCCTGTTCAGCTTCTTCCTATAGCTCAAATCCTCCAACCCTGGCAACATCCTTGTAAATCTTTTCTGAACCCTTTCAAGTTTCACAACATCTTTCCGATAGGAAGGAGACCAGACTTGCATGCAATATTCCAACAATGGCTCAACCAATGTCCTGTACAGCCGCGACATGACCTCCCAACTCCTGTACTCAACACTCTGACCAATAAAGGAAAGCATACCAAACACCTTCTTCACTATCCTATCTACCTGCGACTCCAGTTTCAAGGAGCTATGAACCTCCACTCCAAGGTCTCTTTGTTCAGCAACACTCCCTAGGACCTTACCATTAAGTGTATAAGTCCTGCTAATATTTGCTTTCCCAAAATGCAGCACCACACATTTATCTGAATTAAACTCCATCCGTCACTTCTCAGCCCATTTGGTCCAGATCCTGTTGTAATCTGAGGTTACCCTCTTCGCTGTCCACTACACCTCCAATTTTGGTGTCATCTGCAAACTTACTAATTGTACCTCATATGCTCGCATCCAAGTAATTTATGTAAATGACAAAAAGTAGAGGACCCAGCACCAATCCCTCTGGCACTCCACTGGTCATAGGACTCCAGTCTGAAAAACAACCCTCCACCACCACCCTCTGTCTTCTACCTTTGAGCCAGTTCTGTATCCAAATGGCTAGTTCTCCCTGTATTCCATGAGATCTAACTTTGCTAATCAGTCTCCCATGGGGAACCTTGTCGAATGCCTTACTGAAGTCCATCTACTGCTCTGCCCTCATCAATCTACTTTGTTACTTCTTCAAAAAACTCAATCAAGTTTGTGAGACATGATTTCCCAAACACAAAGCCATGTGATTATCCCAAATCAGTCCTTGCCTTTCCAAATACATGTACATCCTGTCCCTCAGGATTCCCTCCAACAACTTGCCTACCACTGAGGTCAGGCTCACCGATCTATAGTTCCCTGGCTTGTCTTTACCGCCCTTCTTAAACAGTGGCACCACGTTTGCCAACCTCCAGTCTTCCGGCACCTCACCTGTGACAATTGATGATACAAATATCTCAGCAAGAGGCCCAGCAATCACTTCTCTAGCTTCTCACAGAGTTCTCGGGTACACCTGATCAGGCCCTGGGGATTTATCCACCTTTAACTGTTTCAAGACATCCAGCACTTCCTCCTCTGTAATCTGGACATTTTGCAAGATGTCACCATCTATTTCCCTACAGTCTATATCTTCCATATCCTTTTCCACAGTAAATACTGATCAAAATATTCATTTAGTATCCCCCCCCCATTTTCTGTGGCTCCACACAAAGGCTGCCTTGCTGATCTTTGAGGGGCCCTATTCTCTCTCTAGTTATCCTTTTGTCCTTATATTTGTAAAAACCCTTTGGATTCTCCTTAATTCTATTTGCCAACACTATCTCGTGTCCCCTTTTTGCCCTCCCAATTTCCCTCTTAAGTATACTCCTACTTCCTTTATATTCTTCTAAGGATTCACTCGATCTATCCTGTCTATACCTAAAATATGCTTCCTTCTTTTTCTTAACCAAACCCTCAATTTCTTTAGTCATCCAGCATTCCCTATACCTACCAGCCTTTCCTTTCACCCGAACAGGAACATACTTTCTCTGTATTCTCATTATCTCATTTCTGAAGGCTTCCCATTTTCCAGCCGTCCCTTTACCTGTAAACATCTGCTTCCAATCAGCTTTCGAAAGTTCTTGCCTAATACTGTCAAAATTGGCCTTTCTCCAATTTAGAACTTCAACTCTTAGATCTGGTCTATCCTTTTCCATCACTATTTTAAATCTAATAGAATTATGGTCGCTGGCCCCACAGTGCTCCCCCACTGACACCTCAGTCACCTGCCTTATTTCCCAAGAGTAGGTCAAGTTTTGCACCTTATTTAGTAGGTACATCCACATACTGAATCAGAAAATTGACTTGTATGCACTTAAGAAATTCCTCTCCATCGAAATCTTTAACACTATGGCAGTCCCAGTCGATGTTTGGAAAGTTAAAATCCCCTACCATAACTACCCTATTATTCTTATAGATAGCTGAGATTTCCTTACAAGTTTGTTTCTCAATTTCCCTCTGACTATTGGGGGGTCTATAATACAATCCCAATAAGGTGATCATCCCTTTCGTATTTCTCAGTTCCACCCAAATAACTTGCCTGGATGTATTTCTGGGAATATCCTCCCTCAGTACAGCTATAATGCTATCCTTATCAAAAATGCCACTCCCCCTCCTCTCTTGCCTTCCTTTCTATCCTTCCTGTAGCATTTGTATCCTGGAACATTAAACTGCCAGTCCTGCCCATCCCTGAGCCATTTTTCTGTAATTGCTATGATATCCCAGTCCCATGTTCCTAACCATGCCCTGAGTTCATCTGCCTTCCCTGTTAGGCCCCTTGCATTTTAATTTATTAGTCCTACCTTGTCCCTGCCTGCCCTGACTGTTTGACTCACTTCTGTTCTCAACTGTACCAGTCTCAGATTGATCTCACTATCTCCCTGGGTTCCCCCCGCCCCCCAACCCCACCTTACTAGTTTAAATCCTCCCAAGCAGTTCTAGCAAATTTCCCTGTCAGTATATTAGTCCCCTTCCAATTTAGGTGCAATCCATCCTCCTTGTACAGGTCACTTCTACCCCAGAAGAGATTCAAATGATCCAAAATGTGAATCCTTCTCCCATACACCAGCTCCTCAGTCATGCATTCATCTGCTCTATCCTCCTATTCCTGCCCTCACTAGCTCATAGCATTGGGAATAATCCAGATATTACTACCCTTGAGGACCTCCTTTTTAAATTTCTGCCTAACTCTCTATAATCTCCCTTCAGAATTTCAACCTTTTCCCTTCCTATATCGATGGTTCCAAGATGGACAATGACCTCTTGCTGGCCCCTCTCCCCCGTGAGAACGTTCTGCACCCTCTCTGAGACATCCTTGATCCTGGCACCAGAGAAACAACACACCATTCTGCTTTTTCTCTGCTGGCCACAGAAATGTCTGTCTGTACCTCTGACTACAGAATCCCCTAACACAATTGATTTCTTGGAAGCTGACGTACCCCTGAGAATCCATCACCCCCTACATTTTCCAAAACAGCTTACCTGTTTGAAATGGGTATATCAACAAAAGACTCCTGCCCTGGGTGCCGACCTCTCTTACCCTTCCTGGAATTAACCCATCTATGTGACTGTATCTGAGACTTTCCCCCCTTCCTATAACTGCCATCCAACACATCCTGTTGCTGTTGCAAATTCCTCATCGCTTCTATCTGTCTCTCCAACCGATCCACTTGATCTGATAAGATTCACATCCAACAGCATTTATGGCAGATATAATCCACAGTAACCCTTAAACTGTCTTTAAACTCCCACATCTGACATCTCACTGCAAAGGCCATTTTTTCTCCTTCACAATCTACAGACCCAGAAAATAACACCGTCTTATTCCTCTACAAAACAGTGCACCAGGTTAAATTAATAGCTATGGCTTATATTTTAAGTTTAATCAAGAGACTTATCTCCAAAAACACATAATCAAGAAAGAACCCACTGTACTCACTAATACAATCTTTCTCTTGGACAGACTTAAAACAACAATTAACTTACTGGGGTTAATATGTTTATCATCCTCTGTCTTAGAAAAGCAATAAGACAAATTTCTGCATTCTCACCAGGAAAGTCTGTGTTCTGTTCTTCTCATACATTTACACTGAAACTCAGGAAAGTTACAGAGAAGAGGATTGTCTGGGGGAAGTGGTTCATGCTTTTCTACCTACGAGTAGGTTTAGCTAGGGCAAAGAATTAATAGTTTTATGGAAAATCTTTAATGCATTGATTAGTTAAGAATGATAACATTTGTTGAATTAATTTTGTGATGTACTGACTTGTGCAGCACACTAAAATTGGCTGGTAAAGTAAAGTTTGTCCTGATAATCATCAGTATCTTATTCCTGTAAACCCTCTTCTTTTGAGAATTAACAACACGTATAAACAATCTATATTGGCATTGCAGACACTAATTCATGGTTCCATTAGAATGTCTTAAAAAAATTGTTAATCACAAATAGTACCCATTCCTGATGAAGGGCTTATGCCCAAATCGTCAATTCTCCTACTCCTTGGAAGCTGCCTGACCTGTTATGCTTTTACAGCACCACAACTCTGATCTCCACCATCTACAGTCCTCACTTTCTCCAAGTAGCACCATATGTACTGCGGTGATAACTGCATCAGTGAAACTGATTTTACATACCTGTACCAGTGTAAAACAAGTGCTTTTGGACATAAAAATGGAGGAGCAGAAATGCTGGCATGTTTTGAGTCCAATATTACCTGGTTGCAATTTATATGCTAAAGGATTGTATGAGTCAACAGGACACATTTGCAGTAGCACTTGAAATGTTTCTGATCTTACTGACAGTTTTGTTAGAGGTCACCCAACCAATGTGTTTTTTTAAATAAATTCATCTAAGTGGGAGCAACAGTGCATAGTGAAAATGTGCTTAAAAATGTGTTGCTGGAAAAGCGCAGCAGGCCAGGCAGCATCAAAGGAACAGGAGAATCGACGTTTCGGGCATAAGCCCTTTTTTCAGCCTGCTTGGCACACCCTCCTCATTCCTGAAGAAGGGCTTATGCCCAAAACGTTGATTCTCCTGTTCCTTTGATGTTGCCTGGCCTGCTGCGCTTTTCCAGCAACATATTTTTAAGCTCTGATCTCCAGCATCTGCAGTCCTCACTTTCTCCTTTTTTCCATAGTGAAAATGTTACTGGATTAGTAATCCAAAGGCTCAGGCTAATATTCCAAGGATGAAAGCAAAGTACTGCAGATGCTGGAAATCGGAAATAAAAACAATGATGGAGAAAATCAGGTCTGGTAGCATCTGTGGAAAGAGAAACATAGTTAACGTTTTGAGTCCAATATGACTTCCATGCATGTCAGTTGGTAGAATTTAAATTCACTCAATAAAATCTGGTATTGAAAGCTAATCTCTGTAATGGTGACTACAAGACTATCATTGATTGTTATACCAAAACCATCTGCTTCAGTAAGGTCTTTTAGGGAAGGAGTTCTGCCATCATTATCCAGTCTAGTCTACATGAAAACTCTCAAACCCCCAGCAAAGAGGCTTTATCCTCATTGCCCTCTGAAGCCCTAGTAAACCACTCCATTCAAAGGAAATTATAGCCAACCGTTTTTGATGTTGTCAATGATGCCAGCATCCCATCAAAGGAAAACAAAAATTAGTGCAATTGGCAAATACAGCATGGGGGTTGGTCAGCTCAGCTGGCTGCCTGGTTGGTTTGCAATGCAGAGTAATGCTAACCGCTTGGGTTCAGTTCCCACACTGGCTGAGATTACCATGAAGTGTCTCCTTCTCAACCACTTCCCTCATCTGAGATATGGTGCAGAGGCTTTGGGAAACCAGGAGGAGAGTTAATTGCCACAGAATCCCCAGTCTTTGACTTGCTGTTGTAGTTACAGGTAAATTTCTGGTCAGTGGTGACCCTCAGAATGTTGATGGTAGATGATTTAGTAACTGGTAATTCTGTTGATATCATGGGGAAGTAGATTCTTTCATGATAGAGATTGCTTGTCACTTAACACAAGGTTATGCATTGACCAGGTCCTGGTTCATGTGATAAGGAGCTGCAGATGGAATGTAATGCTGAGTAATCAATAAATATCCTGCAGGACAGTGTTGCAACTGTTTGCATCTCCATAAAGAAGAGAAATGGTGACCAGAATGAGGCAAGTCCTGGGTTCTTAGAGTTAGAAAGAGATTGGGCACACTAGGTAGGGCAAGGGGCAGAAGAGATGGAAGGAAGAGTTTGGAGGTTAAATAGGGAGGAACAAAGTGTGAGGAAAGTGATAGCTTGTGGGAGGTAGGGTGCACACAACGCATGCAGGGCACCTGCCCAATTTATATGCCCCTACCTTTTCAAAACTATATTTTCATAAACAATCTTCAAACGTGACCTGCCTGCCACTGACCAGTATTTATGGAAGTGGTTTGAAGTCCTAAATTGCTACTTAATTGATCAGTTAAAGGCCTCATTCTTAAGTATGGATGGCCTAGTGGGCACTTTATCTGCCCACTATAGTATTGATAACAAATCAGGGTGGAATCTTCATATTTTACTTGGCCCTACCAAACCAAAAACAATCCCAGGATAGGAACTATCCAAACCCACACTGAAGCGAAAATCATTGCTTAAATGGTTAAAGATGGTTGAGCTGAGAACAGTGCCAAAGGAACTCCTGCAGGAACTGCAAGGCTTGGCCTCCAACAACCACAACAACATTTTCTTTGTGCTAAGTATCCCTTCAGCCAGTGAAGATTTTTTCCCCGATTTCCATTGAGTTCAATTTTATTCAAGCTCCTAATATCTCACTTGGACAAATACTGACTTGACGTCAAAGGCTGTCACTCTTACCTAGTCTCTGGAATTCGCCTCCTTTATCCATGATTGAACCATGGCTACATTAAGGTCTGGATCCCAGTAATATTGAGCATCAGTGAATGGAATGTGAAATGGTACAGAATGCTGAATAGGTTTAAGATGTTGACAGGCAAAAGGCCAGCTGTTTTAAAAACATGCTTCATTAGAACAGTCATCATTATATTAGAAAGCATTGGCAAGGGTGTGCATGGTATTGCAGTCTGGTGTGAAAGCTCACTAGTAATATTTACTGTTTGCAAAATATGTCAGGAACACAATCTTCTCAGAAAAGGAGTCTTGGAGCAGTGTTTTCTTTTGTGGAAAAATACTAAAATTGATGGTACATAAGTTTGAAAATATAATCAGGTTTTACTAAATTGCATTGATTTGTAGAGCACTGTCTTATAATAGAGCAAGCAGATTTTGCTTAATCATACATCATAGCCATCTTCAGTCTTGGGTCCTTGATGTAATCTCGGTATATCTGATCAGCCACCATAACTTGCATCTGTTTGTTGTGCATTAGACAATATGACTGTGTAGTGATAATGTCACTCGATTAGTAATCCAGAGGCCCAAGAGCATGAGCTGGAATTTAAATTTGCTTAATAAATCTAGTCACTAATAGAGACTTTCATCAGTTGTAGTCTTTAGAGAGAGAAATCTGCCATTCATACCTGGTGTGGTTTAAAAACTTACACATTGCTTTGGTGACTTTCAACTGCCCTCTTAAATGGCCTAGGGCACCCTGTATTCCTGATGAAGGGCTTTTGCCCGAAACGTCGATTTTACTGCTCCTCGGATGCTGCCTGATCTGCTGTGCTTTTCCAGCACCACTCTAATCCAGAATCTGGTTTCCAGCATCTGCAGTCATTGTTTTTACCTAAGAAACCATTCAGTTCATTGGCAGTTACATTTTAAGTTAATTGAACAACTTTGGACTCAGTGTTGTTTTGACACCAATTATGTCATTGGGCACACTTCCCAAGTACAATGGTTAAATTGAATAACATTACATAAGATGCCAGTTCAGAAGCAAGTAGACTATCAACTTTAACAAAGATTATACCACCTCCATACCTTCATTTGGAAGTCATACAAACAAATGAATTAGGAATGAAGTAGGCCATTCAGTTCCACAGAGCTGCTTGGCCTATCAGTAAGATAATGGCGGATCTTTTTCTATTTTGAATTCCAAGTTCCCAGCTACTCCCAATGACCTTAAGTTTTTGTTAAGCAAGGGAATCATCTAACTGTGTCTTAAAAAAGATGTTATTGCCCTACCTCCACCACTTTTATGTTAGTGTTCTCATTTATATCAACAATTTGGATGAGAATACACTTATGTGAGGAATAAGAGAATGGTCAAAGAAAGAGTAAGGCCGATCAGGGATAGCATAGGGAATTTGTGTGTGGAATCTGAGGAGGTAGGGGAAGCCCTAAATTAGTTTTTTGCTTCTGTCTTTACGAAAGAAATGAACTTTGTAGTGAATTAAACCTTTGAAGAGCAGGTGTGCATGCTGGAATGGATAGAGATAGAGGAAGCTGATGTGCTGAAAATTTTGTCAAACATTAAGATTGACAAGTCGCCAGGCCTGAACCAGATTTGTCCTCGGCTGCTTTGGAAAACGAGAAATGCAATTGCTTCACCACTTGCGAAGATCTTTGCATCCTCGCTCTCCACTGGAGTCGTACCTGAGGACTGGAGAGAGGCAAATGTAATTCCACTCTTCAAGAAAGGATAGGGAAATCCCCGGCAATTACACACCAGTAAGTCTCACGTCTGTCGTCTGCAAGGTGTTAGAAAGGATTCTGAGGGATAGGATTTATGACCATCTGGAAGAGCATGGCTTGATTAAATGCAGTCAACACGGCTTTGTGAGGGGCAGGTCATGCCTCACAAACCTTATTGAGTTCTTTGAGGATGTGATTAGAAAGGTTGATGAGGGTCGAGCTGTGGATGTGGCGTATATGGACTTCAGCAAGGCATTTGATAAGGTTCCCCATGGTAGGCTCATTCAGAAGGTCAGGAGGAATGGGATACAGGGGAACTTAGCTGTCTGGATACAGAATTGGCTGGCCAACAGAAGACAGTGGGTGGTAGTAGAAGGAAAATATTCTGCCTGGAAGTCTGTAGTGAGTGGTGTTCCACAGGGCTCTGTCCTTGGACCTCTACTATTTGTAATTTTTATTAATAACTTGGATGAGGAGATTGAAGGATGGGTCAACAAGTTTGCAGACGACACAAAGGTTGGAGGTGTCGTTGACAGTATAGAGGGCTGTTGTAGGCTGCAGCAGGACATTGACAGGATGCAGAGTTGGGCTGAGAGGTGGCAGATAGAGTTCAACCTGGATGAATGCGAGCTGATGCATTTTGGAAGGTCGAATTTGAAAGCTGAGTACAGGATTAAGGATAGGATTCTTGGCAGTGTGGAGGAACAGAGGGATCTTGGTGTGCAGGTACATAGATCCCTTAAAATGGCCACCCAAGTGGACAGAGTTGTTAAGAAAGCATATAGTGTTTTGGCTTTCATTAACAGGGGGATTGAGTTTAAGAGTCGTGAGATCTTGTTGCAGATGTATAAAACTTTGGTTAGACCGCACTTGGAATACTGTATCCAGTTCTGGTCGCCCTATTATAGGAAAGATGTGGATGCTTTGGAGAGGGTTCAGAGGAGGTTTACCAGGATGCTGCCTGGACTGGAGGGCTTATCTTATGAAGAGAGGTTGACTGAGCTTGGACTTTTTTCATTGGAGAAAAGGAGGAGAAGAGGGGACCTAATTGAGGTATACAAGATAATGAGAGGCATAGATAGAGTCGATAGTCAGAGACTATTTCCCAGGGCAGAAATGACTAAAACGAGGGGTCATAGTTTTAAGCTGGTTGGAGGAAAGTATAGAGGGGATGTCAGAGGTGGGTTCATTACACAGAGTTGTGAGAGCATGGAATGTGTTGCCAGCAGCAGTTGTGGAAGCAAGGTCATTGGGGACATTTAAGAGACTACTGGATGTGCATATGGTCACAGAAATTTGAGGGTGCATGCATGAGGATCAGTGGTCGGCACAACATCGTGGGCTGAAGGGCCTGTTCTGTGCTGTACTGTTCTATGTTCTGTAGGAGGCATGATGAGTAAATTTGCAGATGACTCTAAAATTGGTGGTATAGTGGACAGTGAAGGTTATCTAAGATTACAAAGAGATCTTGATCAATTAGAATTCTTTAGAATTTGTATCACAGTAGACAGAGTGGTTAAGAAGACATTTAGCGCGCTTGTCTTCATTGCTCAGACCTTTTAAGTAGTGGAGTTTGGATGTCATGTTGAGGTTGTACAGGATGTTAGTGAGGCCCCTTCTGGAGTAGTGTATACAGTTCTAGATGCCATGCTTTAGGAAGGATAAATTGGAAAGGGTTCAGAAAAGATCTGCCAGGATGTTGCCGGGAATGGAGGGTTTGAGTTTTAAAAAAAAGGCTAGATAAGTTGGGACTTTTCTCTGGAGCGTAGCAGGTTGAGAGATGACCTTACACAGGTTTATGAAATCATGAGCACCACAGATAAGGTGAATGGCAAAGGTCTTTTGTTTGGGGTAGGGGTGTTCAAAACTAAAGGACATATTTTTAAGGTGAGAGGTGAATGTTTTACACAAAGTGGATTGTGTGTGGAATGAACTGCCAGAGGAAGTTGTGGATGCAAGTTCATTTGCAACATTTAAAAGACATTTGGATAAGTACAAGAATAGGCAAGGTTTGTCGGGACATGGGCCAAATGCAGACAAAAGGAACTAGTTTAGTTTGAGAACATAATCAGCATGGACAAGATGTACCAAAGGGTCTCCTTCCATGCTGTATATTTCTATGAAGTCTCTAAATCTCTGAGAGAGATAAACTTCCCTTTATCTCTGTCCTAAAAAAAAATCCAAATTTTTTAACAGTATTCCCTAGTTATAGATTGACCCATGAAAGGAAATACCTTTCCACACCCACCTTGTCCAGACTGTTCAGCATCTTAAATACTTCAATCAAGTCACCCCTCACTCTTGTGAACTCTGTTGTGAACAAGTCCAATCTATCCTGAAACTTAAGATATCACTCTCGTTCTAGGTATCAGTCTAGTAAAACACCTCTTAACTGTCTGCAATGCATTTATGTCCTTGCTTAAATAAGATGGTCAAAACTGCAAGTAGTATTTGAGGTGTGGTCTCACTTGTGTTCATCATAGAATCCCATACGGTATGGAAACAGGTCATTTGGCCCAACAAGTCCACACTGACCCTCCAAAGAGTATACATCACTAAATACAATGGGCAATCTAGCATGGCTAATCCACGTAACCTGCACATCTTTGAACTGTGGGAGGAAACCCACGCAGATGGAAGAATGTGCAAACTCCACACAGACAGTTGCACGAGGCTGGAATCAAACCTGTGTCCCTGACACTGTGAGTCAGCAGTGCTAACCACTGAGCCACTGTTCTGTATGTAACTGAAGCATAACATTGTTAATTTTGTGTTAAAGTCCTCTTGTAATAAGGGATGGAATTCAATTAGGAATCTTAATAACTTGCAACATCTACATGCTAATTTTTAGTGACTCTTGCACTTGAACATCGAGATCCCTCTGCAATAAAAACTGAAATGCTGAAGAAACTCTGTAAATCTGTTCTCTCTCGACAGATGCTGCCAGGTCTGCTGAGTTTCTCCAGCACTTATTGTTTTTATTTCAGATCTCCAGCATTCACTGTACTTTGCTTATATAATAGATCCCTCTGCACCGTAGGATTCTGCAGTTACTGTCTGTTTAAGAAACACCTCAGCTTTTTTATTTTTCTTGCTAAAATGAACAATCATGTTTTCCCACATTATATTCCATCTGTCAGACCTTTGCCCACCCACTCAATTTATCTATATTTATCTTTGTCCTTCTTATGTCTCCTTTGCAACATGTGTTCCAACCTATCTTTGTGTCATCTGCAGCTTTAGCTGGATGCCTTCCTTCCCTCATCCAAGTCATTAATATAAAATTTAAAAATCTGAGGCTCCAGCAAGACTTTACTCATCACATCCTGCTAATGAGAGCAAGACTGGATATAGGCCGGGTGCTGGCAGGTGGGACTAGATTGGGTTGGGATATCTGGTCAGCATGGACAGGTTGTTCCGAAGGGTCTGTTTCCATGCTGTACATCACTATGACTCTATGACCCATTTATGCATACTCTCTGGGTGGAATCTTACACGTCCGAATACAGTGGGTATGGCAAGAAATCTGGGACAATTGTATGAGATTGATTGAGATGAAGGGGGCTGGCACAGCCAGTAATGCTGGTGCAGCCGGGGAAAAGGTGGTGAGATGCCTTGAATGAGTGAGTAGGCAGAGCAGAGGACATGTAGGGTTGTAGTGGGGTGGGAGGGAAGTTGAAGTGGAAATTGAGTTGGTGAGAGTGAGTAAGGGAAGATTTCGGATGCAATAATGAGAGTGGTAACGCATCAGCCTTGGTGGAAGACGGTGCAGTAGCAGCGGTAGAATTAGAATGAGGTTGCAAAGAGTAAATAGTGGCACTTAGCCGACCAGAGTGGCGGAGGGCATTGACCTTCTTCCTACTGCTGGGGACTTCTCCAGGTGGCTCAGACTGCATTGAACTGGGTGGAAAACTTATACCAGACTGGCAGAATAAGGTGTCATGGCCTCGTCAGGTGTAAGAGGAGGTCCATCTTATGCACTAGCTGGTAGTGCAAATCGAAATCGGCAGGTATGATGTGGTGAGCATCACAGAGATGTGGCTGCAAGGGGATTAGAAGTGGGAGCTAAATATCCAAGAATATATATCTATCGAAGAGACAAGCAGGTGGGCAGAAGGAGTGGGGTTGCCTTTTTAGTAAAAAATGAAATTAAATGAATGAAGTAGGGTCAGATTATGTAGAATCTGTGTGGATAGAGTTGAGGAACTGCAAAGGATTAAAAAAAAGTTGGAGTTATCTCGAAGCTTCTAAATAGTAGTCAGGATTTGGAGCGTAAGGTATACCAAGAGATAGAAAAGCCTTATAGGAAAAGTAAGGTTACATTGATTATGAGGGATTTCAATATGCAGGTGGACTGGGAAAATCAGGTTGGTAGTACATTGCATGAATATAAGTTTGTGGAATGTCTACAAGATGCCGTTTTGGAACAGCTTGTGGTGGAGCCCACTAGGGAACAGGCAATACTGGACTTAGTGTTATGCAGTGAGGCAGATTTGATAAGGGAGCTTAAGGTGAAGGAACCCTTACGAGGCAGTGATCATAATATGATAGAATTTACTCTGCAATTTGAGAGTGAGAAGTTGGATCAGATATAACTGTATTAAAGTTGATTAAAGGCAACCACAGAGGCATGAGGTAGGAACTGACCAAAAGAGGGGCCTAGCAGAAAAGACTGGAAAGCAATGGCAGAAGGTTCTGGGAGTAATTTGGGGGAGACGGCAACAATTCATCTCAAGGCAAAAAAAGCCTCCCAAAGGGAAGATGAGGCAACCATGGCTGACCAGAGAAGTCAGGAACAGCATAAAAGCAAGAGAGAAAGCATACAGTGTGGCAAAGGGCAGTGGGAAGTCAGAGGATTGAGAAACCTTCAAAGACTAACAGAGGACAACGTAGAAAGAAATAAGGAGGGAGAAGAATAAATACGAGGGTAAGCTAGTCAGTAGTATTTGGGAAGATTGCAAGAGTTTCTTTATCTCAAGAACAGAAGAGAGGCAAAACTGGACATTGGGCCTCTGGAAATTATGCTGGAGAACTGGCAATTGGGAACAAAGAAATGGCTGAGGAACTGAATAAGTTCTTTGTGTCAGTCTTCACAATGGAAGACACGAGTAATATCCTAAAACTTTGAGAGTTGGGGGCAGAAATGAGTAGGCTGGTTATCACTAAGGAGAAGGTGCTGGAAAAACTGCAAGGTCTGAAAGTAGACAAATAGACCAGATGGGCTACACCCAAGAGTTCTGAAGAAGATAGCTGAAGAGATAGTGAAGCTTTTAGTAGTGATCTTTCGGGTATCACTGGATTAGAGAGGGTCCCAGAGAATTAGAAAATTGCTAATGTAACCCCCCCCTCCCCCTCATTTAAGAAGGGAGTAAGGCAAAAGACGAGAAATTAAAAAGCCAATTAACCTGACCTCAATCATTGGTAAGATTTTAGAGTCCATTGTGAAGGATGTGATTTCTGAATACTTGGAAATGCATGGTAAAATAGAGCAAAATCAGCATTGTTTCATCAAAGGGGGGTCATTCCTGGCAAATCTGTTAGAATCCTTTGAGGATGTAACAAGCAGGTTAGACCTGAAGATCTGGACCCTTGGCGGGGTCTCTTGGTTCTGTAATCTGTCAATAAACACTCGCAATTGGTCTGGCTTTTAAGACTTCACTCTTTATTTTTCATACAGCCAGGCACAGAGCGTCTGGAAACACAGAGGTTATGTACTTCTGTGTTCCTAGGAGGAGCTGCACAAATGGCTTAAATTAAGACATTTTTATACATTTTATAAAGAAGGGAACAGGCCATGATCACACAATACATTCAAACAATTACCAATTAATACATGATACTGCTTTATTTGACAGTTTCTAAGTCCAATGATATTTCCTGGGAACCAACTTTATTTTCTAACACTCAGGCCACCCTTATCTCACTAACCGAGCCATTGCACCTACATCTGAAGGGTAGTTTGGATGGCAATTAATGTCTTATCTAGTCTAGTTATTTCTATAT
Organism: Chiloscyllium plagiosum; assembly: GCF_037043375.1. Taxonomy (NCBI): domain Eukaryota; kingdom Metazoa; phylum Chordata; class Chondrichthyes; order Orectolobiformes; family Hemiscylliidae; genus Chiloscyllium; species Chiloscyllium plagiosum. The sequence continues at coordinate 54,392,591 of NW_028270150.1, forward strand.
TTTAAAGGGAGCATTGTCTGCTAATCTCTATTGAAGCAGACTGTGGTTAGTCAATTATGCAGCTTTAGCAAAATTGTCAATTTGCAGCCTAGAAGCCATTTTCTCATGCTATTTGCATCGAGAAGCCATTTTATTGCCGCCGAAGTTATTAAGAGCATCTGTTAAGTGGTTGTTCCTGACAACAACTAGTTACCTCAGCTTGTACTCTGGGTTCAGATCCTCAGACCAAGGAGAGCCAATGAATTTATCTATCTGTACTTTCGGAAGGCCTTTGATAAGATGCTGCACAGGAGGCTGCTGAGTAAGATAAGGGCCCATGGTGTTAGAAGCAAGGTGCTAGCATGGATAGAAGATTGGCTGTCTGGTAGAAGGCAGAGAATGGGGATAAAAGGGTCCTCAGGGTGGAAGTCAGTGATTAGTTTTGTTCCACAAGGGTCAGTGTTAGGATCACAACTTATCACTTTATACATGAATGATCTAGATGAACGAACTGAGGGCATTTTGGCTAATTTTGCATCTGATACAAAGATAGGTGGAGGGACTGGTAGTATTGAGGAGGCAGGGAGGCTGCAGAAAAGTTTAGACAGGTTATGAGAGTGGGCTAAGCAGTGGCAGATGAAATACAATGTGGGAAAGTGAGGTCATGCACTTTGGTAGGAGGTTATAGAGGCGTGGAGTATTTGCTAACTGGGGAGAAAATTCAGAAATCTGAAGTGCAAAGGACTTCTCTTGAGGTAAACATGAAGATTGAATCAATAATTAGGTAGGCAAATAACCATGTTGTCATTCATCTTGAGAGGACTATAATATGAAAGCAGGGATGTACTTCTGAGGCTATATAAGGCTCTGGTCAGACTACATTGTGACCAGCTTTGGGCCCCATACCTCAGGAAAGATATATTGGCCCTGGAACAGGTCGAGAGGAAGTTCACAAGAATGATCCCAGGAATGAAAGGCTGAACATATGTGGAACATTTGAGGACTCTGGGAGTATATTCGATGGAGTTTAGAAGGATACGGGGGGATCTGATTGAACCTTAGAGAATACTGGACAGAGTGGACGTTGGGAAGATGTTTCCATTGGCAGGAGACTAGGACCCGAGGGCACAGCTTTAGAGTAAAAGGAAAACCCTTTAGAACAGAGATCAGGAGAAACTTCTTTAGCTAGAAAGTGGTAAATCTGTGGAAGTCATTGCCACAGAAGGCTGTGGAGGCCAGGTCTTTGATTATATTTAAGACCGAGATAGATAAGTTCTTGATTGCCAAGGGGATCAAAGGTTACGGAGAGAAAACAGGTTTCTCAGCCTCATTTTCCTATCAGCCATGATTAAATCGTGGAGCAGACTCAATGGGCCAAATAGCCTAATTTCTGCTCTTATGGTCTTACTAAAACCACCTGGATTAGTGACTGCTTTTCCTGACTATTCCTCATCTCCATCTAAATCACGATCTCCTGAACCAAGGTCATCTCTAACTATTGTACCAATACCATCCTTGATTGACAGTGCTACCCTTCCATCTTTACCTAGCTTCTTCTTATTCTTGAATGATGTATAACCCTCAATATTTAGGACCCAATCTTTGTCATCATGAAACCACTTCTCTATAATGGCTTTCCAATAATTTATTTAGGATGTTTTGACTTTGACTTGCCATTAGGTTGTTATTTTCCATAAATATAGCTCAAATTACTTTTCAACATTTTTATGAAACTGTCACCAAATAATAACTGACAAAAATTTCTTAGATGTTAGGAATACATGCATAGAGATTTATGCAGTTAGACTTGTCAGTATTCAATTACTTCATCCCTGGTTTGTCTTTACACCAGTATTTGGCAGCTTGGAAACAAGTCAGCATGTATTTCATTAGTGGCTGACCATTCAAATTAAAATCATTTCTAACCACCAGGTTCTAATTCAACATTGGCAATTTTCTAAATGTTAAGTTACTTTTTGTTTACAGGTTAACAAAAGCTCTTATTGTAATGTAACTAAGCTAGTGTTTTAAGTTTTGAGAGCTTTAGTCATGTGAAGAGCTAGTAAGCAAAGCAAGATCACAATCAAATCTCCTATAACAACTGTTGCAATATTGGGAACTCATCACTAAAATACCAATCATTGTCTTAGATCTGAATCACCTTTTCTGATGGGTTACATTGATCCTCTGGTAATTCTGAAATTTTTGATTATTGCAACAGCAAACAAAAATTAAAGCTTTTAACAAATGTAACTTTTATTTGCTACTCTAAATTAGGTATTTTGTATGCGACCATTTCTTATTCTTTAAAAGAGAAGAAATTAGATTTGAGGAAGAATTACTTGTACTCCTCTTGTACTACTTGTGGGCAACAAGTTGGTTTAAAGTACTCCGCATTCCAGAGTAAAATATAGCACATAAAGAAGGGATAAGTGAAGAGGGTGAAATGACAGTAGCATGATTAACAAAAGATGTTGTTTCTTTATTTAATTTAATTTAAGTTCAATATTGTTTTAAATAATTAGGCTTTGCTGCAGACACATGATGTCGTGGCACATGAAGTATACAGCGATGAAGCACTGAGAGTTACACCACCACCGACTTCTCCTTATTTAAATGGTGACTCACCAGAAAGTGCGAACGGAGACATGGACATGGAAAATGTAACACGTGTTCGACTAGTTCAGTTCCAGAAAAACACAGATGAACCTATGGTAATACAAAATACAGTCTTCTAGTTCTCTAATTAACTTCATTCATTTTCATCTTAATGAATTAGCAGAGGTAACTAATTATTATATTTGTAATTTTAATGCACAAAAGGCACCCTGGCAGTAAAACTAAGTCAGCAAGTTAGTCAGTTTATGTTTGCATTCGTGAATATGCACTTCAAGTGATGATAAAGAAATTTTTAATAGATATAGTCAGGCTGTACTTCAATGTCATACTAAATCTGAAAGAGACATTAATAATGATTAATCAGAATTTGTAGATTTACTGGACTTATGTATACAGGCTAGACAAGTGCATTTTTTTGTTGACTTAGAACACAAATTTACAAACTTGGCATTTTTAACACACTGGATCATCATTACTAACTAGTTTTGGGCATTAACTCAGACATACAATGAATACTATATTTTGGTAGAACAATACATTGCAAGAGTTTAACTTTGTATTTTATTTATTTATCAAGGAATGAATTAACCTTTCCCAAATACAATAATTTTTGCCAAAGAGTATATTTTGGAGCATTAAATTGCAGCTATATATCTGTTTGAATTATAATCTAATAAATTTTCACAGTTTCATAACTAACTTTAAACACCAGATGAAGCAGAATAACAAATATTTTAGAATACGCAAACACGAAAGTTCTCCACGATTCCTGCTTTTCTTACAAATCTATTTGGGGATATTGGCCATGGAGTGGATTTAATTCAAATAAATTCCACAGTCGCAGGTAGATAGGATAGTGAAGAAGGCGTTTGGTGTGCTTTCCTTTATTGGTCAGAGTATTGAATACAGGAGTTGGGAGGTCATGTTGCGGCTGTACAGGACATTGGTTAAGCCACTGTTGGAATATTGCGTGCAATTCTGGTCTCCTTCATATTGGAAAGATGTTGTGAAACTTGAAAGGGTTCAAAAATGATTTACAAGAATGTTGCCAGGGTTGGAGGATCTGAGCTACAGGGAGAGGCTGAACAGGCTGGGGCTGTTTTCCCTGGAGCGTCAGAGGCTGAGGGGTGACCTTATAGAGTTTTACAAAATTATGAGGGGCATGGATAGGATAAATAGGCAAAGTCTTTTCCCTGGGATGGGCGAGTCCAGAACTAGAGGGCATAGGTTTAGGGTGAGAGGGGAAAGATATAAAAGAGACCTCAGGGGCAACGTTTTCACGCAGAGGGTGGTACGTGTATGGAATGAGCTGCCAGAGGATGTGGAGGAGGCTGGTACAATTGCAACATTTAAGAGGCATTTGGATGGGTATATGAATAGGAAGGGTTTGGAGGGATATGGGCCAGGTGCTGACAGGTGGGACTAGATTGGGTTGGGATATCTGGTCGGCATGCTGTACATCTCTATGACTCTATAAATGAGTAACCTGGCATAAACACTTCTAATAATCAGTTTTTGCAGATGAATGCTGAAATATTATCTGTTATGAAAATAGAGAATATCAATTTATGTCTGTTTGTACATCAGCTGGTTGAAATAGAAAGGAGTCGTGGCAGATGAATTAGATGCATGTGCAGTTAAGTAATTACATTAATTTGTAGAGCTCCAATACACTGCATCGAAAGAAGAAATATGATACCACTGAAGACAGCAGTGCCACCTTGTGATGTAAACATAGACTAGAGGTTTATGCTATAAAATACTCTCACACTGAAGATGACCATATTTGGGTTTTTATACAAGATAGCTTTTTTTTAACTGATAAACTATTATATTTTTTAAAAAGTGTTTGCAATAGGACCTTTCACCGAACATGGGAAATACTTGCAGGAACATCATTGCTATGACCACTATTCAGAACAAGCAAAAGAATTATTCTCCAAAGGAAACTGATTTTAGAGATTACTTTGAATGAATTAAATTGTGTATAATATTTTAACCTAAAAATGTTCAAATATATGTAAATTTGTGATTAGAGTTATCAATGATTTTTCAATCTTGTACAGTACTTCCAAGTGTTGCATTTATGTATAACGAAGAATTGAATCTGCAAACCTTTACTATGTTCAACAAGTTTATTGGTTAGGTAGCTTTAATCAAACATTTTTACATTTTAATTCGAGAAATATGTTTCTTAGCATAACCAAATCAGAATTTAATACATTACTATCCATTGTATTTTCCATGTTAGTTCTTCCATAAACTTCTCATAATTACTATAAAGTTATATGAACATAAGAGTAAGAAAAGACCATATGGCCTGTTGAGTCAGATCTGCCATTCAGTATGATCATGGCTGATCTTAAGATTCAATTTCACTTTCCCATCTGCTCCTTACATCCTTTAATTCATTGAGAGACCAAACATCTGTCTAAAATTCTCCTATTTTTGTTCAAGTAATCATGATCCAAAAGTACTGCAATTCATCATCCAAAATATTTTTACGCATGTCAATTAATTTGTTAATGGTGACCACATGATCCTTCAGCTTAACTTTTCATGCTCTGTGTCAGCTTTGTCCCTTTTCTACATTTTCTTGTGCTACAAACTTTGGCTTTGAAACTTTTGGCCTATATTAGCTAGGTCAATGAAATTCACTGCCATAACAAGTAGCATTGCCATTAATTTTATCAGGTCACACATCAGCCTGTTCTTTTCCTGGGTCACTAGTCACACAGGTAAAATGTGTACTTTGATCTTTAACTAACCCATTAAGCTTCTCCGTTAACCAGGCTATGTTGTCCTTTGATTTATTTTCAGAGAGGTCGTAAAAGACAGATTCAAAAGTCTAAGTTGAAGGGTTTTAGGGCCAGTTTGATTATAGCTAACAGATACTGCCTCAGGAAACAGGCTTTCAAGTTTTTTGAAAAAGAAACACTTATACAATGAAAGAGGAGTGGCCCTTTCTCCCAGCTCAGCTTTTCTCTGGTTTTCTCTAGTTTGGCCCAGGGCCAGCTTTGACAAAGGATCAGTTAGACTCGAAACGTCAGCTATTTTCTCTCCTTACAGATGCTGCCAGACCTGCTGAGATTTTCCAGCATTTTCTCTTTTGGTTTCTCTGGTTTGGTTTGGTTTTTAGCAGTAGTAATTAGGCATCTCCCCTTGGATTCCATGTGATATATCCTTGCTAACCTGTCTACTATGTGGAGCCTTGTCAAGTTCCTTGATGAAATCTATATGGACATCTTCTACCACTGTATTTCACAAATTTAAGATTTTCATGCCAGGGTTTATCCATCTCTCTTCCAGTTTGGCATGTTCCCAAGTTGATGTCAGGTGTCCCAAATGCACCTGCTTCCCTCACCCTATCTCTTAAATCCGTTTGATACTCGACTGGACTGTCTTCTGATCAGCTTACTGCACTACCTATGGGTGGTAACCAAGCTATACACACCCATATATTCACTATACTCACTGTGCCTGGATGGATGCAGCTTGACACCATCCAGGACAAAGCAGTTCACTTGGTTGGCACTGCATCCACAAGCGTCTACTCCCTCCGCCACCAATGCTCAGTAGCAGCAATGTGTATTATCTACAAGATGAACTGTAGAAATTCACCAAAGATCCTTAGACAGCACCTTTCAAACCCACAACCACTTCTATCCAGAAGGATGGGAAGACATGGGAATGCAACCACATGCAAGTCCCCCTCCAAGCCGCTCACCATTCAGACTTGGAAATATATCGCCGTTCCCTCACTGTTGCTGGGTCAAAATCCTGGAATTCTCACCCAGTTGGCATTGAGGGTCATCCCATAGCAGGTGGACTGCAGCGGTTCAAGGAGTCTGCTAACTACCAACTTCTCAAGGGCAACTAGAGTTAGGCAACGAATGTTGGCCAGTGACCAATGTCCACATCCTACAAATGAATTTTTAAAAATTGCCATGCCATGCTGTTGGTTCAAGACAAGTATCCTATTTGTGTTTGTTATGTTGCAGTAAGTTCTAATGACAGACCACAGGAGTTTGAGTACAGATTTATGATCATTAAGTCAAGCAAAGGGAGAGTTTGCTCTAAACGAGCAAGAATAAACTCTACTGAATATAAAAAATTCATCACATATTCATTTTTAGCCTCATTCCGTTAGTACAATTCCAGCCTTGTCAGTATGCAATCATACAGTAAACAGGAGTTTTAAGTCTTGGGTATGTATTTCATTCACCCAAGCAAAGTCTCTTACCTTGCACCAGCCCGGCTGTATTGTTTGGTTCAACTCTTACCTGTTTATCCTCTCCCTCCCTTTTGTCTCCTCTAACCAGTTAATCCATTTTAGTTCCTACAGCCTTTCAGGAAGATTCCTGCTGTTCTCAGCTTTTATGGTGTACAACATTCGCCTGAAGAAATTTTTTTTACTACAAGCGTAGAAGTCACGATTTAGTCTAACTCTTACACTTTTAAACTCCAGTCCTCTTATAATAAAGGCCATCATTACCATTTACTTCCTCAGTTGTTTTTATGGCATGTTGTATGAGTGGCACAAATACTTCTGCAGTTAACGGCGGTATTTCTAAGGAGCACAGTAAGATTTTTATTCTATTTTTAGCAAATCAACCCCGATGTCTCCTTGCAGGTAATTACCGAACCACACAAATATTGACCATACATGGCACATTACCTTCTTTCTCTTGTTTCTTTGTTCCATAATTGCTCTTCACTCCCATCAACTACCTTTTTCTCCAACATTTCTCTCTGTTTTCTTTCTATCCACATCCGTCTATCCAATGGAATACTCCTTAAATTCCTTCCTCCAGTCTTCATGTTTTATGTGACAAATGGTTCACTTTGAAAATAGTTTGTATACAGCTATTATGTTTCTAATGCACAGAATCTTTCTTTTATCGTGCTAATTTTCTCACGTTCCTTCATCTAGGGCATCACTTTAAAAATGAATGAATTGAACCATTGTATCGTTGCAAGAATAATGCATGGCGGAATGATACATAGACAAGGTAAGTAGAAAATCTATATGAATCCACAAATTTAACTGTTACCACTCTAAGAAATTGAAGTTGTATTCATACTTTTGGAACAAAACATTCAGTCGATAATTTTTCCATCAGCGTCTGCCCTATGTTGCCAATGGGAAAAGTAACAAATAATTAAGTATCAACTAAAACGAGGTCAAGGAAACATTTCTCACATGAGAAAATAAGATTTTGGAACAAGTCGCTAAAGAAAACCATTGGAACAGACACCATATAGCATTCATGAGTCTTTTGGGTGCATTTCTGGAAATAAGGGTTTTGTTTACAAAAAAGGGACCAGGATTTTCCTGTACCTAAAATAAACACTTAAGTTTTTATCTGACTCTTTTAAAATGTTTAGGAACACTCCATGTTGGTGATGAAATCAGAGAAATAAATGGCATCAGTGTAGCTAACCAGACAGTGGAGCAGCTTCAAAAGATGCTTGTGAGTATATAGATCACCTTTGCTTTTTTAAGACCAATATTAAAGTAATTTAATGTTCAGGACTTTTAATCTGTCTTTATTTTAGGGATGAAGGGTGGGGTACATTGCCTCTGAGGCCTACATGCAAATCACCTTAGAATGACAAGTCATCTTTGCTCTTTCTGTTTATTAGCCAATTATAAGTATCCATTGGTACAAATTTGACATGAGCTTTGTAAACTAACAGGTGTTATTAGGCCACAGGTCTTATTGATGTATATTGAACACATTATTGAAGGAAATTTAAGATACATTCACTTTTAGATACAGTTGTTGCAATTTATGATCTGTACTAAACCAATAAATATTCTATCTGTTTACCGTCACGTGTATTGCAGCTTAAATCATCCATGCTACACCCAAAGTCAGCCCCACATCTCCTGTACGAAACAGCATACCTTTTCCTGATATCCAGTGTAACGTTAATGTGGTCCAGAGGAGGAGCAGTAGTAGTTTGACCCGTCATGAACTGGTTATGGTATTACGGCCCAATTACTTATATTCCTTCCAATAACAGATCAGTGAGCATCCAAGTTATAAACCAATTAATTGTATTCTTTAACGCATATTGCTGGATTGAAGGTGGTTTTCTGCAAAACTTAATCCGTTTACCTTTCCATTTCACAATATGAATGTTAACAAAGTGTTACTGCTACACAAACTCTGTGAATGAGATAAAGGTACCCTACAAAATTTAATCATCTTTGAAACTAGCTGGTATTAACTTTCATTATGCACCACATCCATTCATGCTTCAGTTTTAAGTCTTTCACAGCTTTCATGTGACCGTCCTGACTTGCTCATAGTTCTAGCATCAAATACTTGCATATTGTATTTATTCCCACACAGGAATGTTTCTCTCCCCACTTCACTATTGAACTTGCACAGAAATGTTGGGTGAGGAACTCTTGCCCAGATTTTTTAATGCCACAGCCTTTGTGTAACTCCATAATGCAAATATGGCCTGTGTGAATTGTTGGAGTGGTGAAAGTGAAAAGGTGTTGAGTGTGTTGCTGTCCCATCTTTCCCTCCTTTGTCCTTCATTACCCCTTCTTTGTTCCCGATCTCCCACTTCTTCTCTGTCATTCCCCTATCCTTTACATCCTTATTCCCCCCTCCATCGTGCCCCTATCTATCTTTCCTTTGGGTCCTATCATCTCTCCCTCTGTTTTATCCTATCTCCACCTATTTTGCACCCCCAAATTCCTCTTCCTATTAGGCTCCATTCCCACATTGTTTGCATCCCCATCTCCCCAATTTCTCCTTTCCAATGCTCCCATCTCCTCCTCTTTTGCACCTCATTATCCACTCATTTGCCCTCTCTGCCTCCCTTCTGTTTGTTCAAAAAGCACACAATCTGTAGGCAATCAGTCCATATGACATTTTATAAATTCCTACTTTGCAAATAGAACCAGTCTAACTCAGGGTTGGAATACAGACAGACTCTAATCTCACACCTTTAATGCATTGTTTGAGCTGAGATGTGACTTTTTTTTAATTAAAACCTTAAGTTATCTTGGGAATGTGACTTGAAAGAAGTTCTGGGATTTACATATTAATGAATAGAAACCTGCCACCCATTCTAAGTGATTAAAGACTTAACAGCAATCTAGGTTTGTTCAATACACCGCATCAGTTGAATGACACTTCAATATTTCATTATAAATATGTGTCCTATGACCCTAGCTACCTGAGGAAGAAGCAATGCTCCGAAAGATTGTACTTCTAAATAAACCTGTTGGACGATAACTTGGTGATTTTTAACTTTGTCCACCCAGTCCAACACACACACCTCCATATCATGGCTACTTTGAGATATTTCTTTGCAAGTTTCCTTCTTAGTTCCCTAAAATCTCCCTGCAGGACCTTGTCCCTCTTCCTACTGACATCATTGCTACTGATATGGACCACAACCTCAAGCCGATAACCCTCTCAGGTCAATGCAAAAGCAAGAAAGTTATAATGAATCCTTTTAAAGCAGTGTTTCAACCTGAAGTGGAGTACCGGGTACCATACTTTAAGCTGAACACATGGAAGATTTACAGGAATTGTTCCAGGGATAAGGGACTTCAGTTACAAAGATAAGGTGGAGAAGCTGGAATTGCTTTCCATAAAGAAAGGATTGTTCAGAGGAAATTGGATGGAGGTGTTTGAAAACCTGAGGGGCCTGGACAGAGTAGATAGTAATGAGTTGTTTCCTTTGGCGGAGAACCAGAGGAAAAAGATTTAAAGTGATGACAAAAGAACAGAAAGCAGCATGAGTTTTTTTTTAACACGGCAAGTTGCTTACAACTGGAACTCGTTGAGTATGTTGGAAGTGACTTTCAATAAGAATTGGATAAACACCCAAAAATAAAAATTAGGTTGAGTTATGAGGTAAGGTCCTGTTGGGAATGTAACCAGCTAAATCGCTCTTCTAGAGACCCGATAGGCTTTGACAATTCTGTGTCATAACCATTGAATGATCTTGTACCAAGATAATTTTCTTGCCGAGCTTCATTTCTCTATTTCAACTAAATGTTGATTTTCTGCTATTTCTCATTCATTAGTCAAAAAGCTGTTTGGCTGGAAGTAACTTAACTGCAAACAACTACTAAGCTCCTTTTTTGCTTGTGAAAAAAATACAAAGACAGACATAAATGCCACAGAGCGAAAACTTTAAGTGCTTTGCGTTTCAAACATGATCAAAAGCTGCATTTTGTATGAAACCTTTGCACAAATAAATATTCTTACTGAAAAGTCAATTCAAAGTTTGTTGTGGAAATGTGTGGCACTACTAAACGGTTGTTAAAACTTAATGGTTTCATCTTATATACAACACCCAAATGTCAGACTCTTGGATTTTAATGGATATTGACTTTTTCTCACTTTCAGAGGGAAATGAGAGGAAGTATCACCTTCAAGATTGTGCCAAGTTATCGCACTCAATCTGCTTCCTGTGAGGTAACAAATTTTAAAATTAGGTATTTTTAATAATCCCCCTACTTTGATGACTAACTGCGTGCTGACTGGTGATTGTTAAAGCTTTCTGTGTAGGTTGGTTCTGCCTGTACAGTTCAATATGCACACCAATTTTATAACAAAGATAACGGAATAAATGAGTGGATCCCTTTACTAATATAACATGGAGGCAAACGTCTTTGTTTAGCTGAATGGAAATATGGGTGAATTTGGATTGTTTCAATTACTAAGTGTTTACTTGAAGGGAATTCCATAAATTCCCTTGATCCAAATTAATTAGTTTTTCTATTTTGTATTAGATATAATTACTAACTGACAAATCTCTGCAACCTTCATCGCAGTTAAAGAAAGTCATGTTCTATCTTTTAGTTTTGCTTGTTGTGGAACAGGTTTTGGAAGTCTACACTGTCTCCTCTGGAAACTGAAATCTATTGGTAATATTTCATTGTCTGTGCAAGGCTGGGGGTTGGGAAAGAGCTTGACTGCTTTACCAACTCAAAGATTTTACTCTCTATATACCATTCCAATAGGGTAGGCTAATCTTGGTTAGTTACCTAACTAATAAAATTACATAAACCCTATTGTATTACATCTGTCTCTAACGCACCATGGAACAATGCAATACTGTTCCACATGTACAGACCTGTATTTGGATCAATTTGCATCATACATGCTGGACAAACTCAGGTCTGGCAGCATCTGTAGCAAATATACTAAATGCTTTGAGTCCAGTATGCCACTTCTTAGTAAAGAAGAGTCATTGTGAATTTGAAATATTAATTATGTTCCTCTTTTCAGAGATGCTGCCAAATCTGCTGAGTTTCTTCAGTACTTTCTGCTTTTATTTCAGATCTCCAGCATACAGAGTACTGTTTGGTTTTATACTATTGCAATATGTATGCATTTGGTGAACTAAGTTGATGCAAATCAAGTGACTTTTTCATGGATACAGATCAGTGACACAAGTATCAGTACTCAATTGACAATTCCATCTCAGTCAACCAAAGAAATGCAAGGAAAATATAATTCATGTGGGTGCTATTATGATTTTCTTCCCACTTTAGGTTAAAGCATGTAGATGTCGATAATAGATTTAGCTAAACTCTTAATGATTTATTCTACATCTATGGTGTTTTGTGCTGACATCTTATTCGATAAATGGAAAAGAATTATGTTCTGCAGTACCAATACCATAATTTCACCAAAATGTATTTTTTTAAAAAAAGGAGAGATAGAAAACGTAGCCACTTTCTTCTGCCTCAAAGAAGTGAACATTTACTTTCCACTGGTTGTAAAGACTAAACTATAAGAAACATACTAATATTCTGCCAGGACAATCTCGGTTGTGACTGACACAGGAGTTGTATTATTGAATTGATTTCATTTGATTCAAGTAATTTGTCAATGTCAGGCGCAATGCTGTTTGTTAAGGTTACATTACTAGTTATCAAGGGAAAGCCCACTAGCAATTATTAATAACAAATAATAAGGAATTGTTAAAAAGTACAAATTTTAAACAGAATTTGCAACAAATAACAAGTTCATTGCTCTTTATTAACAAGAGAAAGATAAGTCAGTGCAGGCATGATTCTTCAATGAAACTCTTCAAATTTGAGGTTAAATTCTACACTTCACTGTCCTTCGAAGTTGCAGATTATACAAACACACTACTTTTAATCAGAAGGTTCATGACATTTCGAGCTCTTTCTAGTTTCCATATATCATCTAAGTAGGTCACTAGTTTTGTTACAATATCTTTTTTAAAAAAAACTGTTTTGAAGTTGTTATAAAAATGAGTAAACTTGCTAAATGGGTTTTCAAAATAGTAGTAAAACTCCTAAAAATGCCTAATAAAAAGTGAATTTTATTCATTCAATTGTATTGACCAGAGACCCTAATTGTAAATAGACAGAATCAATGGACTGGCTGAAATTTAGTTAAAAGTCCTTCAAGCCTTTATTCTAGAAATACAAATTGCCGCTGACTATATATAAAGTGTGAACTGTAAACTAAATATGGCCTACAGTGTATAATTGAGTTATCTCTCACATTTTTTATGGATTTTTATTCTCTGTGATGTGAGCATACCTAGCAAGGCAAACACTTGTTGCTCAACACTAATTGGCTTTGAGAAGCTACCTTGTTAAATTGCTGCAGCCTGATCGGTTTTTGTTTCAGAAAGAAAAGGAATCCAGTATATAGCACCTTGCACAATCTTGATGTGTGGTAAAGTGTTTCACAGCTTATAGAGTACTTTCAAAGTCTAGTCAGTATTACGATATGGGAAACACATATCGTTTGTACGTAGCAAGCCCTGACAGCAGCAACTTATAATGATCTGAATTGTTTTTTGTGATATGAATTGAGGGATAAATATTAACCAGGGACCACTTCTTTGAAATAGTGTCCTAAGATCGTACATGCCTCACTGAGGGTGTTGACACTGATTTACTGTCTCAGCTTGAAGACAACACTTCCAACAGTATTGTACACTGCCTAGATTGTGCTCAAGTGTTGAAGTAACACTTGAAGCAACATCTTCTGACACAAAAGGTGTGCCCCTATCAATAAATAGAATTAGCACTGCAATGACTAGGGAAACTTCAGTTTTAGCTTGCTTCAATTTCAAAATGCTAGAATCTTCTTGAGTCTAAATTCCATTAAAATAATAATGTTATTGCATGAGCGCAAACTCCTGAAGTCTCCTTGAATGTTTTCATAGTTCACTAGCCACCTCTAGTGGTAGAAAGTGAATCCTGTGCCAAAACATGAACACTTTGGTACTCGGAATGATTAAAAGAACAGAAATGTTCAATCCCATCACTTTCTTTTGGTTTCACTTATCTTCCCGTTTGATGAATATGACAATTGCATAGCTATTCAATCCTTAAGTTCGGCTCTACCTTGATGTGTTTGACTCTTTTGATATTAACCTGCTCATCACTACTTTACAGATTTCAGAATTTGCCCAAATCCCAGAACTTGTCATTATCTCAAATTAGCACAGTAAACAACAACAGTTGTTTTGATAACGTTTTAAGTTTGAAATAACAAAGCAAAAAAAGTGTACAAAATACAGCCTTTTATCAGACTGTACAGAATAGAATAGCAATTTATTGTCACTTGTATTTATGAAAATACAGTGAGATTTGTATAAGTTGCCACAATTCGGTGCCATTTTAATTTCAGAAATCATAAAAAGAAATAATTGAGACAAAGTTAGGCCAAAGTTCAACTTTTGTTCCCTCCCCGGCTCCTGGGTTTCTAGAGTGGCTACAGGGTACCTCCACCAAAGCTGCCCCTGAGGCAGCCAAAGCAAGGATTTCTGGACTGGACCCACCGCACTGCCACCACCAAAGCCACTACATCACTGCCATAGCAAGGAGGGATAGACTGGACCCATCAAGTCAGCAATGCTGAAGCCATTGCCACTTCAGTCACCAACCAAAGCTGCCCCATTACTGCCATAGCCGCAAGGAACAAACCGGAACCGCCATGCCATCACCACTATAGCCATTGCTGAAGCCACCAGGAGCAATGGACCAGAGTCACTGATGATGATAACTTCCTGGCAGGTGCCAGGAACAGACATCCAGATCCATCACGCTGCCACCACCACAGCAGGCCCTCGCAACTGCCTTCTTCTACCACAGCCACAGAAAAGAAGGAAAGGTGGACTTTGTTCCCATAGAGAAATGAAGAAACAAAACAAAAAGAAACACAGGAATGCTGCCAGCCAGGTGAACAAGAGCAGGCACAAACGGGCACAGAGCCCAGATACTTACTACCCTGCTGCTGCTATTTTATAACATTCTTGAAAGATAAGTGAAAACTGAAGAAGCTGGAAGGGTTAAACATTTATTCTGGTGCTGGCAATTATGTAGGCATCTACTTAATTCAGAGCTCTAGTGGACTCCCTTTTTGTAGGTTGAGCTTATTCTGCTGTAGTTTAAAGAAGCTATAGTAATATCAGTATAGGGAATCAGCACACAAGCATCTATTTCCCCACAACATAAGCCACAGACACCCCAAATGTAAGAGCCCTTAAAACTTGAATTGTGTATCTTAAGCACCCTCTCTAAAAAACAATTTGTAGTTGTTTGTTTGACAATCCAACATGAAGAGAGTTCCAGCTAAAAAGAAACTTGTCCTCAGCCTTTGTATGCAATAATTTCCCACAGGAATATTTTGATTGCAATCAGGAGCAGAAGATCAAACCAGTTATTCCTTGCCTGATTCGGAGTGCTGAGGCTAGTCTGACCTTAGCTAAGATCAGTTTACTTGGCAGAGTCTTGGAATCAAGCTTTGGGGTTTCCTGATCTGCATTGTTTAGTTACTCTTTAAACTCAATGAGGCATCAGGAAAACTCCTATTCCCATGCCTAAGCAAATTATGACTTATTTTAAAATAAACCTTGTTACCTATCCCCTTCCTGTGACCTCTCCCAAAAATGGTGCATTATGGACTATAGATAGTGTGTAACTGGCTCAACTCAAATATTGAACTAGATCACAGACTTCCAAAGCTAGTGCTTAGAATTGGACCCTGGTAATGTACAATTGCTGCTTTATTGGAGGCAATGTAATCCTACTTGCGTGCCAAGAATGGACGTAAAGTTTTTTATATGCTGTACTGAAAAAACTTGCTTGGGAAAAGGAAAATGTGACAATGATTTACAAGCAGAAATTGTCTGTGATACTTGCTTTCAATAAACAAGTTTGTCTTGAATATACTCAATGCTTGAGCTACCATAAGCCTTTGTTGCAGACAATTTCAAAGATTCACCAATGCTGTGTCAATTAATTACTCCTCCTCAATCCTAAATTGCCAATGCTTTATCCTGACACTAAGACCCCAAATTCTGGACTCCCAGGTCAGGAGTTAAAACCTCTGAGCAGCTATCTGGTCAAGCCCTGTAAAAATTTAATACATTATACTTCATGTAAGTAACCTTTTAAATAAAAGCTTTTGGTTTAATATAACAGGGATTGTGAAACATGAATTAACCAGACAGCTGTTCAATCCTAATCTATTTTTGAAAACTCTGCTTACACATAGAGCTTTATTCCTTTATGTGGAATTGAGAGACTGATTCCTATTTAGAAACAATTGAATTATACATTGTCCTATTCTTTAAAACAGTGTATAAAATTCTGACATGTGTTGCAGTTATGTAAGGTGCTACTGAACCTTCTATCTCGTTGCAGAGAGATTCCCCCTCCACATCCAGACAATCCCCTGCTAACGGCTATAGCAGCACTTATAATTCTGTTTCGGTAAGGCTTCCATTTACAACACCAATCCAAAGTTCTGTTGCCAGTAGTGTAATTGTGTAAATGCTGACGATTACCTCTGTACCAAAGATATTTTCGTAAAGAAAAGACCTGCCAGTTTTTAATATCAAGTGCATAGAAGCCATTGATAATGTCATTTGTTTCCTGATAATTTATGAAGATTAGTTTTCAGCTATGGATGAGTTCCAATGTATCTTGCTTCCAAGATTCATTGGCACAACCAACTACTATAAACTGTTTATGAAAAAGGATAAAAATTAGGTGGGCAGGAGAAGTGGAGAGAAATCATTTGTGTAATGATCATGCCCAACTGAAAGTTGATACAACATTACATCTAGCCTTTAATGCATGGTTCACATGAGAGCTCTGAGAATTATGGTTAGGTTCCGCTATCTGAGTTCTCAAATTGGTGTGCCCACTGCTGCTGTGGTACATGCACATTACTATGTGAAGCTGGAGCCTGGCCTGGCAACTCAATGCTAAAGATCATTCTTTTGTCTATTGATGAAAAGTATAGGATTTTTGTACATTTTCAACACAAGTTCTTATCTTACCAGTTTTCACCTTCAGCAATCATACAAGATGTGCTCATTCATTACAGAATGTGCAGAATTTATTTTGCCGAGAAAAGGGGCCACAAAATAAACTTTTGACTTAATTTGTGCAATCATTTTGCAGAACTCTGAAGACAAATAAGAACATACTTTTTTAAGTAGCAGTGAAACTCTTTTTATTGTGTAGTGATTAGGTAATTTCAGAATATGCACTATCTGTCCAATTTTTAAATAATCATAAGAGAACTAGTTTGATAACAATCGCCTTCCAGTATAGTTTAGATTTTGCTGTCTTTTAATTACTCCTGTATTCACTAAGTTATTGTCAGTTTACCTACAAACCTGGCTCCACCCTGCTGTTTTTGCCAGCTTCCTCCCCACTTTACACAAGTCCTGTTTGGCAAGAGACCATCATCCAACTGGATAATTTTTTTGTGTGAATGTAGACCAAAATAAACAATCGGGCTTATTCCTGCACAGAGGGAATCATACCTGATCCTGCCCTCCTCAGTGTACATGGTATTGTCCATGGATTGTAATCAGGAATATATAAGCAGTGGATAGTTTTCCCCTCCATAACCAGGAGCATATATTCACAGGAAGGAAATTGAAAGAGAAAATTAACTCTTGCCACTTACAGTTTCCTCCTTTTGTCTAATCCAGGAATGACATTTGGAGAAGTCCAAGATCTGGCATTTGCTCCACATTGTGTCACAGAAATGTGCAAGGAGCAAGGAGCTAATAGTAATGTGAACAAATAATTTACAACAGAGAGTTTGTAAACTGAATATACTTTATGTAATGAAAAAGCGATTTTCTGGAGGGTGAATTCAAATAATATAGTAACACAATTCAATATCTCAATCAAATTACTCAGTTGGCAAAGGTGCTAAAATTTAGTAAACTTGGTGAATGTAACCCAAGTTCTATTTCACCTATTTAAAACATGCACAAAGTACTTCCAGTTGAATTCTGCCACATAGAAACAATAATTGTGTTCATTCACAGTTAAACACCTAGAACAATATATTTTGTTGAACGATTACTACAGTGTTAATGCAGTTCAGCTGCTTACTTGTGTTGAAAATGTAGATTGCCTAATGGGAATGGGCAATATTGTTCATAGCTGGTATCTGCTTTCTACAGCTTGTTGCTAAGCAGCCTGGCCTACTTATTCAGTGAATCATTTTATGTAATGGCTTGATGCATTATGCAAACTGATGCTTATAACACCTAATTATATCATAATTTTTGTAATAATCAAGTGAATAATAAATGCAATATATGGTAGAATTTTCATAGCTTTGCTTTGAAGGTGAAATGAAAATCTCTTCCTTGGGTTGACTTTATCCTACAGGACTTGCCATCAACTACACAACCAAAAGGACGACAGGTGAATAGTTTAACTCAATAGAAATTTTATAGTATCCCTGACTTAGTATGGACTTACAATCTATTTTCTCATTTGATATTTTGTATGTTGAATTCTTTAAATTTTCAATTAATTGTATTATTTAAATCTATATCTGGCCAGAGTAGAGTTGGCAACAGCTGTCTGAATATTTTGGATCATAACATGATGCAGTGCAGAAACAGAACATTTGGCCTATGCTTCTTTGTTAGAGTGACCAATTATCTAAGTATCCTATTCTTTCCCAATAGCTGTGTACATTTTCCCTTCATATGTGATTTTTGAACCCCTTTATCAAATCTCCTTATAATCTTCTCTTTTCTGAGATTAACCACCCCAGCTGCTCCACTCTCTATATAACTGAAATCCCTCTTAACTGATACTATTCTAGTTGATTTGTTCTACACCCTTTCCAAGGCTTTGTCATCCTGCTGTCTTCAAAGATTAGTGCATGTTTAACCCCACCCTTTCTGGCATGTGTCATGTTGCCTCTCATTCTTCAATGCAAAATTTATCAATTTGTACTTCCTTGCATTAAACTGCCACATGCCTGCTTATTTCACCAGTCTACATCCTCCTAAATCCTGGATAACCATCCTCCTCAATGATTACATTTCAAACTTTTTGTCATCGACAGACTTTGAAATGATACCCTATAAACACAACTGTGCATCATTAATCTGCACCAAAAAGAGCACTGGTTCTAAAACTGACCATTTTAGAACATCATGGTATACTTCCCCACAGTTTAAAAATTATCCACTCACTATTTATGGCAAATAATGAGGTGGTACTTTAGTGAATGTTTTTTCAATATCCATAAACCCTGCACACACTCATCAGCCTTCTCTGTTATGTCATATTTAACTTGATCAGATTATTCAAACATAATTTATTTTAACAAATTGCTGTTAAACTTTTGTCCCATATTATTTAAAATTCTGATTAATTTTGTCACAAGTCATTAGCAACAATGATGCCCCACTACTGATGTTCAGTTGATTGTTTAAAAAAGGGTAGCTATAGGCCAAAGTGTTTGCAATCTGCCAGTCCTTTAGTAACCATTCCTATATTCAAGAAACATTGGAAAATTATACCGATCACCTTCTCATTGTTTTTATCCCATGTAGTAGTTCTACTGCCTACTGTAGAAATATATAGAAATTTGTAAACTTTTGACATTAAATGCTTAAAAGTACCAAGCCAGTCATTTTAATGAAAATGTAAAGAACTTTTTTTTTATTTTTATCCTTACATTTACCATTGTGTTGTGTATTTGTTAGCTTTATTTTTGACAGTTTTGTGTTCCTTTAAATCCCCTGGATATGCAGTTCAACAAACCTTATATCTCCTTATAAAACCTCACTTGTCTCATAGATTTATGTTCGAGCACAATTTGAATATGATCCATCAAAGGATGACCTTATACCTTGTAAAGAGGCTGGTATCCGGTTCCGAGTTGGAGAGATCATACAAATCATCAGTAAGGATGACCACAACTGGTGGCAGGGCAAATTAGAAAACTCTAAAAATGGTACAGCTGGACTCATTCCCTCTCCTGAACTCCAGGAATGGTGAGTCTTCGCAACTATCTTTTATCAACAAGACACTTACTTAATTGATCATGATAGCTTTTCAATTCAAGACATGAACATTATGAATATTGCTTGCAATTCCAAAAGCTGCCTCGACCGTTAATTGCCTCCCTGTCATCACACTATTTATACTACATAATATCTTGGAAGATGCATGATTTGCTTCATCTTAATGACAATAAGACTGAAACCATCAATGCTGCACTACATTTGCTAGGTTCGTGTTTCTGCTGTAGTGACACTCATTACCACATCTTTATCTAGTTTCCAAATGTGTAAGGGACGAGTTTAGGGTTTGGCGTAACTGAAATTCCATATCTTGTTTTATATTTTTTATGATATGAGCACTCTGGCAAGGACAGCATTTATTGCCCGTCTGTTGTTGCACTTGAGAAGGTGGTAGTGAGCTGCCTTTTAAATACCTCCAACCATGTAATGGAAAAGAAACCATAATGGTGTAAGTAAGAGCTCTGTAGGATTAGACAATATATATATATTATGTTTTGACGAGTTATTTCCAAGTTAGAATGTCACCTTACCAGGAGAAGGGAACTTGCAGGTTGGGAGAGCATGCTGTGAGGAAGATTCAGAGAAGCCTCTGTGTAATTTGACAAGTAAGCAAGCAAATACATGGCAGATGCATTATAAGGTGGATAACTGTGAGGTTATCCACTTTGGTAGCAGGAACAGGGAGGCAGGTTTATTATCTGAATGGTGACAGATTGAGAGAATGTAACAAGACCTTGATGTCCTCATGCACCAGTTGCTGAAAGTAAACATGTAGTGCAGCATGCAGTGAAGAAGGCAAATGATATTTTAATCTTGTAGAACCTTCACTAATTTTTCATTTCTTTTCACCATTTTTGGTTTAGAGCTGTCAGCTGAGACCTATAGACTGGGAGCTTGTTTTTAAAATGAACAAAAAAATTGGTGTTCACTTATGAGGCCACACCTGGACTCTGGCACAATTCCAGCCTTGGGCGACTGTGTGTGTGGAATTTGCACATTCTCCCCATGTCTGCATGGGTTTCCTCCGGGTGTTCTGGTTTCCTCCCACAATCCAAAGATGTGCAGGTCAGGTGAATTGGCCATGCTACATTGCCCATGGTATTCAGGGATGTGTAGGTTAGGTGCATTAATCAGGAATAAGTGTAAAGTAATAGGTTAGGGGAATTGTTCTGGGTGGGTTACTCTTCGGAGGGTCAGTGTGGACTGGTTGGGCCAAACGGCCTGTTTCCACACTGTAGGGATTCTATGATTCTATGAACAGCTAGGAGCTAAATTAAAAAGCAGGACCAAAAAGGTAATAAACTCTGGATTACTACCTGAACCACGAGCTAATTGGCCCAGGGTCAATAAGATTGAGAAGATAAATGTGTGGCTTAAAGATTGATGAGGGAGAAGTCGGTTTGAATTCATGGGACATTAGCACCAATACTAGGGAAGAAGGGACCTGTTCCAATGGGACAGTCTTCATCTGAACCATGCTGAGACCAGGGTCCTAGCGAATCGCATAATTAGGGCTGTAGGCCGAGCTTTAAACTAAATTGAGGAGGAGGGTTCAGTTATAGGGGAAATTAGAAAACCCAAATTAAAGGAGGAGGCAACAGTGCAGAACTCAGGAGAGGTTATTAAAGTCTCCAGCACAAACACAAATAGGACAGTGTGTTTTAAAAGGGATTGCAATCAAACTTCAAGCACATTGGACAAACGCATGACAATGAGAAGAGGGTCGGTTAATACAGGGTTGAAGGTGTTATATCTGAATACGCACAGTTGAGGGAATAAGCTTGTGGCACAGATTGAAATTGACAGATATGATGTAGTGGGCATCATGGAGCCATGGCAGTAAGGGCACAGGATTGGGAGCTGAATATTCAAGAATATACGTCCTAATAAAAGATAGGCAGGTAGTCAGAGGGAGTGGGGTTGCCTTACTAGGTTGCCTTTCATATAAATGAAATTAAATCAGTATTAAGAAACAAAATAAGGTCAGATGGTGTAGAATCTGTATGGATAGAATTGAGGAACAGCAAAGCTAAAAAAAAAATAGTTGGGGTTATGTATTGGCCTCCAAACAGTGGTCAGGAGCTGGAGCAGGTGGCCTGGGAAAATCAGGTTGGTAGTGGATTGCAAGAAAAGGAATTTGTGGAATGTCTATGAAATGGCTTTCTGGAGCAGCTTGTGGTGGAGCCCAAAGGGAACAAGCAATGTGGGATTTCATGTTGTGCAATGAGGAGACTTGATAAGGGAGCTGAAGGTGAAGGAATCCTTAGGAGGAAATTATCATAATATCATTGAATTTACTCTACAGTTTAAGAGGGAGAAGATAGAATCAGAGGTAACTATATTACAGCTGAATAAAGGCAACAATAGAAGTATGAGGGAGGAGCTGGGTAGAATAGACTGGGAGAGGAGCCTAGCAGGGAAGACAATGGAACAGTAAGGGCAGGAGTTTCTGGGAGTAATTCAGGAGACACGCAGAGATTCATCCCGAGGAAAAAGAAGCAGGATACAGGGAAGATGAAGCAACCCTGGCTGACTAGGGAAGTCAGGGATAGAATAAAAGCAAGTGAGAAAGCATATAATTTGGCAAAAGGCAGTGAGAAACTAGAGGATTCGGAAGCTTACAAAGACCAATGGAGGGCAACAAAAAAAAAAGTAAGGAAGGAGAAGATTAAATATGAGGGTAAACTGGTCAGTAATATAAAGGAAGACTGTAAGAGTTTATTTAGATATAGAAAAGGCTAAAGAGAGGCAAAAGTGGACATGGGCTGCTGGAGAAATTGTGGTGGGGAACAAGAAAATGGCTGAGGAACTGAATAATTATTTGGCGTCAGTCTTCACGGTGGAAGACAAGATTAATATCCCAAAAATTTAAGAGAGTAAGGGGGCAGAGGTGAGTGTAGTGTCCATCACCAAGGAGAAGGTGCTAGAAAAACTGAATGGCCTGAAGGTGGATAAATCACATGGACTACACCCCAGAGTTCTAAGGGAGATAGCTAAAGAGAGAGTGTGGAGGTGTGGTGATCTTTCAGGAATCGCCAGAATCAGGGAGGATCCCAGAGGACTGGAAAATCACTAATGTGACACCCCAATTTAAAAAGGGAGTAAGGCAAAAAGCAGAAAATTACAGTCAAATTAGCCTCACCTCGGTCATGGGTAAGATACTGGAATCTGTTGTGAAGGATGAGATTTCTGAATACTTGGAAGTGTCATAAAATAGGGCAGAGTCAGCATGGTTTCATCGAGGGGAGATCATGCCTGACAAATCTGCTACAGTTCTTTGTGAGGAAGTAATGAGCACGTTAGACCAAGGAGAACCAATGGATGTCATCTGTCTGGACTTCAAGAAGGCCTTTGACAAGGTGCCACACAGGAGGCTACTGAGTAAGATAAGGGCCCATGGTGTCAGAGGCAAGGTGCTAACATGGACAGAAGCTTGACTGTCTGGCAGAAAGCAGAGAATAGGGATAAAAGGATCCTTCTCGGGGTGGCACCCAGTGACAAGTGGTGTTCTGCAAGGCTCGGTTTTGGGACAAGTTTTCACTTTATACATTAATGATCTAGATGAAGGAACTGAGGGCCTTCTGGCTAAGTTTGCAGACAATACAAAGATAGGTAGAGGGACGGGTAGCATTGAGGAGGCGGGAGGCTGCAGAAGGATTTGGACAGGTTAGGAGAGTGGACAATGAAGTGGCAGATGGAGTGCAACATGGGAAAGTGTGAGGTCATGCACTTTGGTAGGAAGAATAGAGGCCATTTCTAAATGGTCAGAAAATTTAGAACTCAGAAGTGCAAAGAGACTTGGGAGTTCTTGTCCACGATTCTCTCAAGGTTAACTTGCGGGTTGAGTCAGTAGTTAGGAAGGCAATGCAATGTTGGCATTTGTTGGAGAGGACTTGAATATAAAAGCAGTGAAGTACTTCTGAGGCTCTATAAGGCTCTGGTCAGACTATATTTTGGAGTACATTTTTGGGTCCCATGTCTCAGGAAGCATATACTGGCCTTGGAGCGGGTTCAGAGGATATTTACGAGAATGGTCCCAGGAATGAAAAGCTTAACATGAGGAATGTTTAAGGACTCTGAGTCTATACTCGAAGTTTAGAAAGATGAGGGGGTATCTAATTGAAACTTACTGAGTGGCTTGGACAGAATGAATGTTCAGAAGATGTTTCCATTGGTAGGAGATGAAGAGAGGACATTTTAGAATAGAGATAAGGAAAACTTCTTCAGCCAGACAGTGGTGAATCTATGGAATTCATTGACACAGCAGGCTGTAGAGGCCAGGTCATTGAGTGTATTTAAGATTGAGATAGATAGGTTTTTGATTGTCAAGGGGATCAAGGGTTACAGGGAGAAAGCAGGAGAATGAGGTTGAGAAACTTATCAGCCATGATTGAATGGCGGAGCAGACTCAATGGGTTGAATGGCCTAACTTCTGCTCCTATGTCTTATGGTCTAAACCAGGCAGTTTGGCTCTACTTGCCTTCAAAAATAAACCAATTTCTGTCATCTGTTTTGTTGAGTTGAAACAGGTGCATTTGTGTACGTGATCTTTCAGTCTGCAAAGAGCAGGACCTTGAGTTCTAAATGTGGAGCTTTCTAGTACATGCAAGTGCACCATACTGTGAGCCAGATTGACAATGTTATATTGATTGTCAGCGTAATTTCTAGCATGTTCAGGATTACTTCACAAATGTCCAATCGCAGAATTAATTTTAATGTTAGACGCACTATTTTGAGTTTTGCTAGCATTAGCTGGTTGTGCATGATCTGTATCTGGCTTGTTGCAAATATCTCAAGGGGTATGCTGTTTGATATGATCTACAGTCTTTTGGGTGTGTGACCTTGTCACAATAGTAGTGAAATTCATAAATCTCACTACTCATTTGTGTGATGTGCAGACTTCTTTTTGGCTTGACATCACTATCCTGTAAAAGGCAAATATCAGTTGTGTTCCTACTGATTAGTACATGTGTACAGTCCTTTATCCAAAATGCTCGGGACCAGCTGGTTTTTGGAATTCAGAATTTTTCAAATTTCAGAATAAGTGACAGTTTGATGGTAACATTTTTAAAAATCTTGCCAGAGGAGCAGACTCGCTCAGTAAAACAGGCCTTCAGAGAGAATTGAGGCCTGCCAGTGCTTGGCCACACCCCCACTTGTCGCATCTGAGTGACACGCATCGAGTGGGTGTCGACTTGGGTTAACAGTTTGCACACCAAACAACCTTGTTAATGAGAAAGAAACTTCACAACAAAACCTTGGGACTTTGGACCTTTTCGGATTTCGGATAAAGGATTGTCTACCTGCATTAGATTTGTTTCATCTTATACTCAGGCTTTCCGTGGTAATCCGAGACAGACTCCACCCTTAGGCCTGTTCATGAGTTTGTGCAAAATGGAAAAATAAATCATTTAGTCAGGATAGCCATTATTTCATAGGATAGCTTTGATGCGTCGTATTTCAGTATCAGGTTTGCACAGTGAACAAATGGCTGAGGCCCTAATTGCAAAGTTATCAATGAAGCCAATAATTCAGCACAAGGAACTGTAGGAATCCCAGCATGTACATTTTGACAGAAAAAGTTAGGCTTGTGGTAGACTGTTTTGGAGAACCTCCATGATGATTTCTCAACTCAAGGACAGGACCTCTTTTGACTACTCCATTTTAAAAGTGAATTTGAGAGCAAGATGGAACCCATTAAGATATGTTTTATCAGTTATAATTTAGTGATTATTATGATTATTAAGACAGCATTTTGTTTGAGAAGTCATTAATGATTTGAATTTTAGTTTTCCCTGCTGTCATGGTAGTACTTGAACTCGTCCTGAGCATTAGTCCAGGCCCTGAGTTACTGGTGCTGTAACATCACCATTATGCCAGTGTCCTTAATGTATTCAATTATTAAATTATAAGACAAAACATTTGCAGAATTGCATGCTTTTTACCCATTTTGTATAACCCATTTTAGAAAGGTAAATAGAATTAAAAGATTTTGTCGTTATAACTGCATTTTTAAAATTATTAATTATACTTAATCAGTCAAACAACTACAACTGAATTAATTATCTTCAGGAAAAGAACTGGATAAATGCTTCGATAGGAGAAGCTTTGCAGAGTTATAGAGATACATATGAACTAATTTTAAATATGTGATACAGTGATCTATGTGCTGCTCTGGCAGGAAATTGGCTTAGGAAAAAAGTAGCAAGCCAAGATTCAGGAATAAACATGAGAGGAAAGATGAATATTCTGAAGTATCTTTAGGAATCATGGAGTACTTATTTCAGAAATGTTCCTCAAGATTAAATGTATTGGAGTTCTGAATATGTGGGCGGCACGGTGGCACAGTGGTTAGCACTGCTGCCTCACAGCACCAGAGACCTGGGTTCAATTCCCGACTCAGGCGACTGACTGTGTGGAGTTTGCACATTCTCCCCATGTCTGGTGGGTTTCCTCCGGGTGCTCCGGTTTCCTTCCACAGTCCAAAGATGTGCCGGTCAGGTGAATTGGCCATGCTAAATTGCCCGTAGTGTTAGGTGAAGGGGTAAATGTAGGGGAATGGATGGATTGCGCTTCGGCGGGTCAGTGTGGACTTGTTGGGCCGAAGAGCCTGTTTGCACACTGTAAAGTAATCTAATCTAATAAAGCAAATTGGTCATGTACAGTACAGATTTGAAAGTACAAATAATGGATTATCTTTGTATAGTTGAAATATGGTGGCAAATTAATGCCAGAAGGATATTTAATCAGGTTGGGGGAACCCCACTGGCTTCCCACCACTGCCCTGATTAAGAATGTGGTGAGAAGGGTCAGTGAATGGCCTTCCTGCACCACTGCCAGTTGAGGCCATTGGGAAATGAATGTCCACTTCTTTCAATGATGCTGTTGTCATACATGCATTTGTCACACGAGGAGCTCAGAAAGCAGATCCTATCGGGGGTTGCTCATGGGCTGTGATTCCTTATTTGAATGCTGAACAAGGGTTCTGGGACAGGGGAGAGGAGTCCCGTTGGGCTCATTCCCCCTTTCCTTGCTGTCAATACATCCCACTCCCCCAGCACACTCCATCCCCCACCATCTCTCTTTGCCTGGGTTCGTAATTGCTCCTACACCTAGTGTGGCTGTAGTGGTGGCTTCAGCCTGTGCCTCACGGTGATGGTGCCTAACAGTAAAGAGCTGCCAGCCTCTGGCCAGTAGCTCTCATTACTTCAGTGAGCTTTCCCACGTAGACATGCCAAGGGACTTTCGACTGTCATCATCTTCATTGCATGCCCTTTGCTTTCTTATAATATTCTTATTGACAACTATACCTAATTTGTTGTATTTTTGTTTCCATAACAAGGCGTGTTGCATGTATAGCAATGGAAAAGACCAAACAAGAACAGCAGGCTAGCTGTACCTGGTTTGGAAAGAAGAAGAAACAATACAAGGATAAATATCTGGCCAAGCACAATGCAGGTATTATGTTTCGTTTAGCTGCTGAAATTCTTAATTTTATTGCACCTATACTTGCCCTTCTTAAAAAAATTCGCTTTAAAACTACAATAATAGGATTCTTCCTGGGTTAATGAACAAAGTGAGGTTTTCTGACTGTGTATTAATGCCATTAATGACCTATTGAAAATAATAAGGTGACAGCTACTATTTGTAATATTTGCTTGGCTTGTCAGCAATTTTAACCCAATTAATATAGTTATTTTCATGGATTTAATATATCTATCAGTAGTCATCTTTCTAGGTTGGGAGTTTACCGAAATTTACGTTTTAAATTTTAAGCTGCCATTAAATTATTGAAGGAAGTGTAATGTAGAATTAACACAGACAGAAACTGCATTTTTAACCTAAAATGATATTTATTTTCTTCTTGTTACTGCACTTAATTAATACTAAAATAAGTCATTGCAACAAAAAGCATTAAAATCATATTTTTGCAATCCATTTGGATTTACTGCAATATCTCTTGGTCCACTAAGCATTCTGAGCATTGAACTTTTATGGAGTTGGCTCACAGTGTACTATTTCTGTTTGTAAAATGGCAGAATCCTGGCATGTACCACTGGCTTTCTTTTGTGATCCAGATTGAATAGCCATATCTTTCATGCATATGTTTCTCATTTGTTTCAACGGTGGAATAAATTACTCCTAGGTGAGGTGAAGTGTGTTATTAAAAGTCATTATTATCTGGTAAAATGAACACAATAGAGTCACAGTTATAATCAGATGTATTTAATCATGTGATCACTATGACATAAAATAATGATGCTATGTTACCCTACTTGAATAGGTCATGTCAATTAACTTAAAAACATCATAAATCCTCCATGTTCTAGCCTACAACCTATTTTCTGCATTTGTTTACTGCCAGACTGCCAACCACACAATATTGAGACTTGGTCAAAAAATGCTAGTGAATATACCTGTTTCTGCATTCCTTCCCTTTGAAACTAGCTTTGTGTAAAGTTCAACAGAACTCCATCTCTCAAACCACTCACCTAATGAATACAATGATCATGATGTTTGTTCTAATTCTGGTCCTATAAGCTTTTTAAATGTAACAAGCCTTTCTAGTAGCTTCTATTTGTCAATTGTGAGCCCATCCATTGTTAGCCCAACTTCTGTCTAAAATATTTCCTCTTTCACTATGACTTTGATAGCATCTTCTCAATTTAACACTTGACACAATTATCACAACTCAGAATGAGGCCATTTGGCATTCTATCAGCACCAATTCTCCAAATGAGCATGTCGCTTTGTGCCTTTCTCCAGCCTTTTCCTTCTAATACTGCACAGTGTTCCAATTCAAATAATTATGTAATTCCTTGTTGAATGCCTCGATTGAACCTGCCTACTCCACACTCTCATATTCAATGAATTCCAAACCGTAACCGCTCACTGCATGAAAACGTTTTTGTCTTAATATTATTTTTGCTGAGTCTGTGCCCTTTCGTTATCTAAACTTTCACAAGTGGAAACATTTTTTTCCCTATTTATTCTACACAGATCTCCAGCATCCATAGTTCTTTGTTTTATATTCATCTAGTGAACCTTCTCTGAACTGCCTCCAATGCAGTTATGTGCTTCCTCAAATAAGGGGACCAAAACTGCAACAGTACTCTAGCTGCAGTCTCACCAATTCCTTATACAATTAGAACACCTTCCTGCTTTTCTACTCCATTCCGTTAACAATAAATGCCAAAATTCTATTTTACCACCTCATTACCTGCATACCTAGCTTTCTAAACTGATGCAGGAGGACAGTCAGATCTCTCTGCATTGAAGTTTTTGAAGTTTCTCTCCATTTAGATAAGAAGTTACCTTTCTATTCTTTCAATCAAAATGGATAATCCCTCACTTAACTGCATTAAACTCCATCTGCCAAATGTTGACTTATTTACTTAACCTATCTTTATACATTTGTAGTTTTTATTTTATTTTCTTACTGCAAACTTACTTTCCCAGCTATTTATGTGTTCTCTGGAAATTTATCTATAATACATTCTTTCCCAGCATTCAAGTCATTAATATTGATTGTAAGTAGTTGGGAACTGAGAACCAAACTTATGGATACCACTAATTACAGCTTTTCAATCAGAAAGAGACTCATTTATCTCAACTCCATAACATACATTCCCACTAACACCTTGTGATCTTACCTTGTGTATTAACCTTTCATGTCGTACCTTATCAAATACCTCTGGAAGTCCACACATACTATATCTATAGGGTCCGCTTAACCTACTTTGCTTTTTACAACTTTGAAGAGCTCTAGCAAATTAGTCGAACATGATTTACACTTCATGAAACCATGCTGACGCTGATGGGTTTCTATTATGATTTGCTAAATGTCCTACTACTACTTTCTTAATTATGGATCCTAGCAACAGACATTAAACTAAGCGATCTATAGTTTCCTACTTTCTGTCTCCCTTTTCTTTGAATAAGACTGTTACATTAACATTTTTTTCAATCTATTGAAACTTTTTCAGAATTCATAAGTATTATTATATTTCATATTTGAGGGAATTTTATATTATTATAACCACTATCTCTGCTGCCACTTTCTTTCAGACCCTAGGATGTAGGCCATCCATGGGAACTTGTCTGCCTTTAATTTTGATAGTTTGCTCAATACTTTTGCTCTAGTCATGGTGATTATTTTAAGTTCCTCCTTTTCTATGATCTGTGCATTATCTGATATAATTGGAATGGTTTTAGTATCCTCTGCCATGAAAACTGAGGCAAAATATGAGGTCATTTGTGTTCCCAATTATTAACTCCCCAGTCTCATTCTCCAGTGGGACTGACATTCATCTTAGCTACTCTCTTCATTTTTATATGCAGTACTTATTGAAGCATTTGCTATCAATTTTTGTACTTTGTGCTCATCTTCTTTCTTAATGAATCCTTGTTTTTATTAGTTTTATTTTAGTAATCCTTTGTGGGTCTTTGAAAATTACCCAATCTTCAGCCTGCCACTGAACATTGCAATATGGTATGCCTTAGTTTCTCATGTTATCTTGAACTTCTTTGTTTAGCCGTGGATGCTTTTTTCCACTCTCGTACAATCTTTCTTCCTCTTTGCAGTATATTTTAGTTGGGATGAATGGAATGTCTCCTTAAATATCTGCCACTGTTAATCAACCGTCCTATCTTGTAGTCTTTCTGCAAAGACCATGAGAACCGAACAGCCTACTCCCTGGTTGGTTTCACAGCATACTGCTGCAAGAAACAATCTCTAATACTATCTTCCTCAAGGCTACCTTTGCCAATTTGATTAATCCAGTCCATATCCATATTAAAAGCACCCATGATTATTATCATAACTTTCTTACAAGCCCTCAGTATTTCCTGGTTTATACCAGAGCCATGGTAATAGGGGACTCCATAGTGAGAGGAACTGAACGGGGTTTCTGTGGCCACAGGTGGGATTTAAGGATGGTGTGTTGCCTTCCTGGTGCCAGGATTAAGGACATCTCAGACAGAGTGCAGGAAATCCTCAAGGACGAAGGTGAAGAGCCAGAGGTGATGGTACATGTCAGCACAAATGATTTCGGGAAGAAGAGGACGAACATACTACAGCGGGACTTCGGAGAACTAGGAAGAAGGCTGAAAAGCAGGACGTCCAGAGTGGTTATCTCAGGTTTGCTTCCAGTTCCTCGGGCTGGAGAGGCCAAGAACAGGGAGATAATGGACTTGAATGTGTGGCTGGGGAACTGGTGCAGGAAGCAAGGATTTAAATTCTTGGATCACTGGGGTATGTTTTGTGCTAAGCATAAATTATACAAAAGAGACAGTTTGCACCTTAATAGGTTGGGGACCAGCATTCTGGCAGGCAGGTTTGCTACTGCAACACAGCTGCATTTAAACTAAATAGCGGGGGAGAGGGGACAAACTGGAAGTTTAAGAAGGAAATTGAAGGGAAAGTTAGAACAAGGGAAGTCAAGAAAGACAACGGTATCAATGAAGCAGAAAACTCAAAAAGGGATCATGCCGTAAGGTTGAGTGAAATAGGGGTTGATAGGAAGGGTAGGGCAGTAACAAATTAAAAATACTATATATGAATGCACGAAGTATTAGAAATAAGATGGATGAACTTGAGGCTCTTTTGGAAATTGGCAGCTACGATATTGTGGGGATAACTGAGACGTGGTTTCAAATGGACAGGGTCTGGGAAATGAATATTCAAGGCTATACGTGCTATCGTAAGGACAGACTGACGGGCAGAGGGGGTGGGGGTGGCCCTGTTGGTAAGGGATATTATTCAGTCCTTTGCACAGGGGGACCTAGAATCAGGGGATGTAGAGTCAGTATGGATAGAGCTGAGAAATTCTAAGAGTAGAAAGACCCTCTTGGGAGTTACTACAGGCCCCCAAACAGTAGTATGGATGTAGGGTGTAAGTTGAATAAGGAGCTGAAATTGGCCTGTCGCAAAGATGTTACTACAGTTGTTATGGGGGATTTCAACATGCAGGTTGACTGGGAGATTCAGGATGGTATTGGACCTCAAGAAAAAGACTTTGTGGAGTGCCTTCGAGATGGATTCTTAGAACAGATGGTGCTGGAGCCTACCAGGAGGAAGGCTATTCTGGATCTGGTATTGTGCAACGAACCAGAATTGATCAAGGACCTCGAAGTGAAGGAGCCACTAGGAGGTAGTGACCATAATACAATAAGCTTCAATCTGCAATTTGAGAGGGAGAGGGTACAGTTGGTAGTGACAATATTTCAGTTGAATAAAGGGAACTATGGAGCTATGAGGGAGGAGCTGGCCAAAGTTCAATGGTGCAATACCTTAGCAGGGATGACAGTGGAGGAACAATGGCAGATATTTCTGGGTATAATGCAGAAGATGCAGGATCAGTTCATTCCAAAAAGGAAGAAAGATCTTATGAGGACGCAGGGGTGGCCGCGGCTGACGAGGGAAGTTAAGAAACATATAAAGTCAAAAGAGAAAAATTATAACATAGCAAAGATGAGTGGGAAAACGGAGGACTGGGAAGCTTTTAAAGAACAACAGAGGATTACTAAGAAGGAAATACGCAGAGAAAAAATGAGGTACAAAGGTAAACTAGCCAAAAATATAAAGGAGGATAGTAAAAGCTTTCTTAGGTATGTGAAAGGGGATAAAAATGGTTAAGACTAAAATTGGGCCCTTGAAGACCGAAACAGGGGAATATATGACGGGGAACAAAGAAATGGCAGAAGAGTTGAATTGGTACTTCAGATCTGTGTTCACTGGGGAAGACACAAGCAATCTCCCAGAGATAACAGTGGCTGAAGGACCTGAACTGAAGGGAATTTATATTGCCAGAAATTGGTGTTGGAGAGACTGTTAGGTCTGAAGGCTGATAAGTCCCCAGGGCCTGATGGTCTACATCCCAGGGTACTGAAGGAGGTGGCTCGAGAAATCGTGGATGCATTAGTGATTATTTTCCAGAGTTCGATAGATTCAGGATCAGTTCCTGCGGCTAATGTTGTACCAGTTTTTAAGAAAGGAGCGAGAGAGAAAGCAGGAAATTATAGACCAGTTAGTCTGACCTTAGTGGTGGGAAAGATGCTGGAGTCAATTATAAAGGATGAAATTATGACACATCTGGATAGCAGTAACAGGACAGGTCAGAGTCAGCATGGATTTATGAAAGGGAAATCATGCTTGACTAATCTTCTGGAATGTTTTGAGGATGTAACTCTGAAGATGGACAAGGGAGATCCAGTGGATGTAGTGTACCTGGACTTTCAGAAAGCCTTTGATAAAGTTCCACATAGGAGGTTAGTAAGCAAAATTAGGGCGCATGGAATTGGGGGCAAAGTACTGACTTGGATTGAAAATTGATTGGCTGACAGGAAACAAAGTGATAAACGGCTCCCTTTCAGAATGGCAGGCGGTGACCAGTGGGGTACCGCAGGGATCAGTGCTGGGACCGCAGCTTTTTGCAATATATATTAACGATATAGAAGATGGTATTAATAGTAACATTAGCAAATTTGCTGATGATACAAAGCTGGGTGGCAGGGTGAAATGTGAGGAGGATGTTAGGAGATTACAGGGTGACCTGGACAGGTTAGGTGAGTGGACAAATTCATGGCAGATGCAGTTTAATGTGGATAAATGTATGGTTATCCACTTTGGTGGCAAGGACAGGAAGGCAGATTACTACCTAAATGGAGTCAAGGTAGGTAAAGGGGCAGTACAAAGAGATCTGGGTGTTCTTGTACACCAGTCAATGAAGGCAAGCATGCAGATACAGCAGGTAGTGAAGAAAGCTAATAGCATGCTGGTCTTCATAACAAGAGGGATTGAGTATAGGAGCAAAGAGGTTCTTCTGCAGCTGTACAGGGCCCTGGTGAGACCGCACTTGGAATATTGTGTGCAGTTCTGGTCTCCAAATTTGAGGTAAGACATTCTGGCTATTGAGGGAGTGCAGCGTAGGTTCACGAGGTCAATTCCTGGAATGGCAGGACTATCTTATGTTGAAAGATTGGAGCAACTGGGCTTGTATACCCTTGAGTTTAGAAGACTGAGAGGGGATCTGATTGAGACATACAAGATTATTAAAGGATTGGACACTCTGGAGGCAGGAAACATGTTTCCACTGATGGGTGAGTCCCGAACCAGAGGACACAGCTTAAAAATAAGGGGTAGGCCATTTAGGACAGAGATGAGGAGAAACCTCTTTACCCAGAGAGTGGTGGGTGTGTGGAATGCTCTGCCCCAGAAGGCAGTGGAGGCCCAATCTCTGGATTCATTTAAGAAAGAGTTGGATAGAGCTCTCAAGGATGGTGGAATCAAGGGTTTTGAGATAAGGCAAGAACAGGATACTGATTGATGATGATCAGCCATGATCACAATGAATGGTGGTGCAGGCTCAAAGGGCAGAATGGCCTACTCCTGCACCTATTGTCTATTGTCTTATCCTACTGTGGAACTACTGTGAGAGGACCTATAGATTACTTCCACCAGGGTCTTCTTTCCCTTGCTATTTCTTATTTCTCCCTGTACTGATTCTATATTTTTATCTCCAATGCCAAAATCATTTATCACAGCAGGATGATCTCTTCCTTTATTTACATCATCTCATTTTCCTCTCTTCTCGATTCCTTGATGCATTAAGACAATCACGCACTCTGTACCTTCCTTTCATTTTTTTTTATAGCAGCATTCAACCTTATAACTAACTTGCATTTCTATCTTCTCCTTACAATTTGATATTTTTTTTCATTTTCCAGCAGCAACTCCTGAAAACAAAAGGCCAGGCAGCAAATCTCATCAGCGTACAAGTGCTGTGCACAGGCCCTCAGAATACGTACAGCTTAAAGGGAACATGGCTCTTGACACTCTATTAGAGAAAATAAAATGCCTTACCTCATTTTAAATGGGTGATTCCTTATTTTTAAATAGTGATGGCTGGTACTATGTCCTCCCACAAGGGGAACTAGCTCCACAAATACCCTGTCAAGACCCCACAGGATCTTACATGTTTCAATCAAGGCACCTCTTACTCTTTTAAATTTTAGCGCACATAAGCCGAGCCTATCTGCCTTTCCTGACAACCTGCCCATTCCAGATATTAGTGTGGTAAACCCTCTATGAACTGCTTCCAACTCTCTTTCACAAACCATGACTCCACTCTGTTATAATTTCTTTAATAACACCTACTAACATTTTCCCCTCTGTCAGATGTTTAGCTAACAGACTTTTATTCCTGATTAATGTTTCCATTCCTTTTTGAAAGAAGGAGCTCCATTTTGCTATTTTCCAATCTAATGGGACCTTCCCCTAATTTCGGGAGTTTTGGAAAATCAAAATCAGCATCTCACTTCCCACCTCTTTGAAAACCCTAGATACAAGCACCTAGGCAATTATCAGCCCACAAATCCATCCATTTACAATTTATTCAGTACCACTTCTCTGGTGATTGTAATTTTTCTGATTCTTCCTTCCTTCCATATCTTATTTGCAGCTGCTTCTGGGATGTCACTTGTATATTACTGAAAACTTACTGCCAGTGCCTCTGCAATTTGCATTTTCACTTCCTTTAGTTTCCTTGGCTTTATCTTTTAGCCATGCCTTCTACCTCCAAGTGTAGATCTTTTGGTCCCT
This sequence comes from Chiloscyllium plagiosum, assembly GCF_037043375.1. Taxonomy (NCBI): domain Eukaryota; kingdom Metazoa; phylum Chordata; class Chondrichthyes; order Orectolobiformes; family Hemiscylliidae; genus Chiloscyllium; species Chiloscyllium plagiosum. Next base: position 54,428,127 of record NW_028270150.1, read on the forward strand.
AATCTGGAGCTAAAAAGCTCCTTTTGCTTTTTTTTTTACTATTTATGTCTATTGAAGACATTTGGATTTATTACATTTTAGTTAAATTGCCAGTGTTTTCTCATTTTTCTTTGCCACTTGTTGGGATTTTGAAAAGCAACAGCACATCCCATTGTCAGTCAGTAATAAGGGTGTTTTTTTTGCTGAAAATGATATCTTTGTAAATTATATATTCATCTCAATATGCAAGGAAATATGACTGACCACCCAAGAAATTTCACAAAAGCCTGAGCTAAAGACAAATCAATCATTGGCAAGCAAATGCTTTATTTTAACTGCTAAATGCTTCACCTAAGTGAGTGGCAGGTGATCTTTCAAGGAAACAGTATAGTCGTTTTCCTCGCTCCAGCACGTTTCATTCATTAATCTAGACATAAAATTAAGAAAAATTATCCGCGGTAGGTACCCAGGTATAATTGTGCATCAGAACTAAGATTCAGATTCTGCTTTGAACGATAAACCAATGTTGTACACTTAAATTTGCTTATATGCTTAACCTGTGCTGTATTGATACACCTTTGACAGGACACAACCACAGATCATTGCAAAGGGATTGCTAAAAAGTGGAATCGCAGCCCATGACACAGTTATGAGAAGCTGAGAAAATGGGGACCAAACTGAAACTTGCAATTATGTAGAACTAGTTTTGAATGTATTGCAAACATAATAGATTCGAATTGGCCTTGGGTTTGTGTATATTTGTAAAAATGGAATAATGTACATGCTAGTTCCAAACCAAGTAAGCACTGCATACATCTGTCACTCAACCTGGCTGAATGTTATTTGATCTACATAGAATTACTTTAGCCCTTTTGCAATGTAATGTGCTTATTGCATTTTTGCGGATAAGATATATCTTCCATATGTTGCATTTTATTTGTAATGTAACATTTAATTTGCTTTAGTATGGGTTTTTGTGTATTTTATATATTTTGGTTGTAATTTAACAGTACAATGCAACATTGCTTACACAATGATGCTTATACATTTTTCATGCTGTCTTCCACCCAATGGCCTCTATGCATGTAAGTAACTGTGATTGAGTGACATGAACTTTTCTCCCTAATTCCATCTTTTTATTTTTGTTTGTCTCATCAACATTACAGAAGTTAAAACTGCATTATATTTTGTTGGAAAATCAGTTTCTATATTTGATCAATAAAGATTAAACTTCTGAAAAGCAAATTGATGTGAATGACCCGGGACTACAGCAATTACATATCTTATTTAATTACACTTAAATTTGTTTCAGGTGTGGTATACAGCAGCAGGTTTGCCAACCTATCAATCTTGATCAGAACTCAACAGAGCCATTTAGTCATAGAGTCATATAGCATAGAAACAGATCTTTTGGTCCAACTCGTCTATGCTGACCAAGTTTCCCAAACTGAACTAGTCCCACTTGCCTGCATTTGGCCCATGCCCCTCTAAACCTTTCCTATTAATGTTTTAAATGTTATAAATGTTCCTGCATTTACCAGTGCTTCTGGCAGTTCATTGTATCTGTGAACCACCCTCTATGTGAAAAAGTTGCCCCTCAGATCCTTTTTAAATCCTTCTCCTCTCACCTTAAAAATGTGCCCCAAGTTTTGAACTCACGCAATCTAGGAAAAAGACCTTTGCTATTCACCTCATCTGTTCTCCTCATGATTTTATAAACTTCTATAATGTCACCTCTCAACTTCCGACATTCCAATGAAAAGGTTCCAGCCTGTCCTCATAACCCAAAGCCTCAAGTTCTGGAAACAGCCTGGTAAATCTTTACTGAATCCTCTCCAATTTAATAATATCTTTTCTGTGGTGAGCCGTAAGTACTTTGTGAAAGAGCCCTAAACGTCTGACACCCCATTCACCTAATGTATTTTCTCCTGTCATCTGTTCAGTCTGTGGCATGAAGTGCGGGCCCAGCAACTCAGCAGCTTATTCTTCACGTTTCTCTCCCATTTATTTCATATTGGCTTTGGGTCAGTCAGCTAAGAAAGACATGGTGTTGCCAGCAGTAATTCATGATAGAGTAAGAATAGATGTTGATTGAGCATAGTAATGAAATTCTATATTCAGATTGTAGTTAAAACACTGTTGCTTGGATATTTTCCATTGTAAAAGAGACATACTTCTGTAATTCAGTAGTTCTCAGACATTCCCTCTAAATTATGTTATATCTACAATGTAAGAGCCCTGCATTTGAAGAGTGTTTTAATAATCCTTTTTTAAAAAATAAGTTCCTTACTTGCAAATATCAGTACGATGGGATGTGCTTGCTTCTCACTGTAGAATCTTTCTATTCTTGGCAAAAAACAAAGAAAGCAAGTACACAGAACGCTCCAATAAAGCAGTAGAGACCGAGAACATGAGATTAGAAGGAGCACAGGTATAGCAAAAACATGGAAAGTGCAAGAACGTAGAGAGATTAAAGCAGTCCTCACCTGTCAGTCATTCTTGCTATTCCCCCATGCCACCGTCATATTAGTCCTCAAGCCCCCTGAAAAACTCCTACAGACCAAAGCTAGATTTTTAGACCCTAGTTTGAGAGCCACTACGTTAATGAAGGTTCCAGCAGAGAAAAGCAATCTACCACAATGACTCCTGTGACAACATTACACTGTAATCAGTTATTAATGTGATAATTGTAAAGGGAAGTATCATTAAGTGAATATTTATAATCTTAATTAGTTACACTAATTTTGGATGTGTGAGGCTAAATGCTTGTCAATGTGTAAAGAGACATTATGAAACTATAATGCAGCTTTAACTGAGTGATGAAATTGCTATGTAAGACTCATAATCCCCTGTAAACGCGTCAGAAATTAATTAATGTTTCATCTAATTTGCAACAGCAATAATGAATGCAACTTTCTGTCATTAATGACTCTGATGACATTTCCTTTAATATTGTGGCTGAAGACAAAGTCTATGGTGTTATTACCGTTGACTTTAGAAATTGGCAAAGTTATTATTGCAGGTGGTGAAGGCTCCAATTGAAGGATCCTTTTTTTCCATTTAGAATTTAAATTATTTGTTTATAATTTGATATATTTGAGGAGCTTATACCCCACTTCATGCCTTATCTGCCTGATGTTCATTTGTCTGAACAAGTTGCCTTAACTGCAATGCTTCCCTGCTTTTAGCAAGATCAGTAGTCTTTAAATGTAAGCTTTGCAGCTAGGAAAGTCTTCCAGATTAATTAGTACAAGGGATGAATGTGAGTGAATGCTATGGAACTGGTGGACACCCTTTGTATTAGTGCATTAAATACTGTCTGGCCTCCTACTGATATCAGCTAAGTGGCCACAGATTGTACAAATTCTTCTGCAAGCCCTGATTCAGAATTGTCCTAAAGTATATATTTCAAAGTAGGAAAAAGCATTTTAAAAGTTCTGCTGAATTTTACATTTTTACATATAAATGTATGAAAAGTACCACTTTTCCTTTCTCTCTATGTCTCTTCGTTACCTCTGGGAGTAATTGCTTTATTAAAACTTTAATTCTCTTCAGAATCTTAAAGATTAATTGATTAATTAATGTAAGAGAGCAACCTGGAGCAAGTAATACATAAGGTTCTTCAAAAGTAAATAAACATTAAACTGTCAAGATAGAGCATCAAACTAGTAATATTTCCCAAGACCACATGAAAAGCTCACTGCATAGAGGGCAAAAAATTCCATTGCACTAAGAAAACCCAATAAAAGTACACATAGAAAAAAAAAATCTGCATTTCATTGCTGTAACTGGTTAAGGTGTTCAGCAAAACAGTAGGTCATTCAGGATGTGTTTTCCCATGTTTAGAAGTTTGCTCATAAAAGACTCAATGTTCTATTATGCTGTTTCATTTAATTTTTTTGTTTTCAGTAATATAGATTATCGAGAGATGCAGGTTTATGGCATGAAAAACAATTTAATGGATAACCAAAATGTGTATGTGCCAAATCTTACAACCAGCCCTTCTGTTTTTATCAATAACTTGTACAATCACATTCATATTTTAAAATTGCCCATTATTCAATTGTAATACTAAATGCATTTCATTACGTCTCATTTTAATACAAGTATTCAATCACAGAATAACTTGTTATTATACATCAGTCACTTTAGAAAAAGCAATATTTATTTTCAATTTGGTGCATTAGATCCTAAAAGAGTTTACAACCGTCAGTGGTTATTTTCAGAAATGCTGAATTTTTTCCCTTGTATTTTAGCTGCTTTGTAAAACATTTGTAATGCTCATAATATGCAACTCATTCTCTCAGTGGGTTTCCTTTTCAGTCTTTGACCAACTAGACCTTGTTACATATGAAGAGGTAGTAAAACTGCCAGCCTTCAGAAGGAAGACGCTAGTGTTACTAGGTAAAAAAAATTAGTAAAATAACATTCTGGAATGGCAATTAGAAAACAGCACCACCAAAATTATATTTTAGAAATGAATTAAGACTTTTCCAATTTTGCCTTTTTTGTTTCTGGGAAAGGGGCCCATGGAGTGGGGCGAAGACACATAAAAAATACTCTGATCACAAAGCATCCGGACAGATTTGCATACCCTATTCCACGTAAGTGATAGTATTTTAAATATTGTGCTTTTTGAATGTAATTAGTAATTAAATTATTAAATCAATGCTATGGTTTGTTGGAGTGCCATGATCGTGTATGATTTTTCTCATGAAAGAGTAAAATCAGTACCACGCTACAAAAGCAACACATTGGCATGCGTTTTTCTCCAAACTGAAGGATGGTCTGACCCATGGAACTCTCACAATCAATGTCAATTGTCTTCAGAATGAGAGTCAAAAAATGATTGATTTATTGTTGTCACATTGTCTCATGAGATGAAGTGAAAAGTGCTTTGCATGCTATACAAGCAGATCATACCACACAAAGTGCATTAAGGTAGCAGAACAGATTGCAGTATAAAGTGTTACAGCTGCACAGAAGGTGTAGAGAGAGAGAGATTAGAATTAATGTTTGAGAGGGCCATTCAAAAGCCTGACAACAGGGAAAAAGTTGTTCTTGAATCCACTTGTACGTAAATTCAAACTTGCCCAACGCAAGAGAGTGGAACAGTATAACCGGAGTGGGAGGGGTCTTTGATTATGTTGATTGTTTTCCTGATGCAGCAGGAAGTATTGATGGAGTCAATGGATGGAAGGCTGGTATACTTGATAGACTGGGCTGTGTTCACAACTCTCTGTAGTTTCTTGCAGTCTTCGAAAGAGCAGTCTCCATACGACGTTTTGATGCATCCAGAAAGAATGCTTTCAATGATGCATCTATTAAAAATTTATTAGAGTTCTTGTGGACATGCCAAATTTGCTTAGCCTCATGAGGAAGTAGAGAGATTTTTGTGCTTTCTTGACTGTCGCGTCAACATGGGTAAACCAGGGCAGATTGTTGGTGTTCATCACTCCGAAGAACTTGACACACTCAACTATCTCCACCTCTGCACCATTGACGCAGATGGGGCAAGCCCTCCACTCTGCTTCCTGAAGTCAATGACTAGCTGCTTCATTTTGCTGACATTGATGATGGGATTGTTCTCTGGACACCATGCTGTTAGGCATTCACTCTCTTTCCTGTATTCTGCCTTATCATTGTTTCAAATCCACCCTGCAGTAGTGATGTCTTCAGCAGACTTGTAAATGGATTTGGGGTGGAATTTGGCCCCACAGTCATGAATGTATAAGAAATATAGTAGGGGGCTGAGTATGCAGCTTTGCGGGGCACTGGCATGGAGGATGATGGTGGGGGATGTGTTGTCGCCTGTTCTTACTGATTGCAGTCAAGGATCCAGTTACAGTGAGGGAGCTGAGACCTGATTGTTTGAAATATGGTGTTAAAGACTGAGCTGTAGCCAATAGGTAGGAGCCTAATGTCGGTATCCAGATGTTCCAATAATGAGTGTAGGGCCAGGGCGAAGGCATCTGCAATGTGTCTGTTGCACTGATAGGTGAATTGCAAAGGATCAAGACAATTTGGTGGGCTGGAATTGATGTGTGCCATGGCTAACCTCTCAAAGCACTTGATAATTATGGAGGTGGTAGTCATTGAAGCACACTGCATGATTTTTCTTTGGCATCAGAATGGTGGTGACCTTCTCGAAGCAGGTGGAGGCGTCCATCACCACTATCTTGTTGACAGCAATAAACACTGGCTTAAAAGTCCAAATGGTCTCAGCCATTCCCTGCCTCCATAGCATCAACAATAGCTGCAATCTGCTAGTCAAGGAGCTGTCTGTTGCCATGGCCCACAGTAGTAACCTAGCTGCTGCATTTTCTTTTAAATAATAGGATTCGAAAAGTTTGGCAACCTAAAAGAACATCCTATTGCTATTTTCAAGCTAAAGGACTTCGTATTGGTTCTCCAGCTTTGAGAGTCCTCTACCACTCCTAATTTGATGGCAAACACACCTTCTCGCCACTGATTTGCGAATTTAGTAAAATCACGGATGTGTCTTTCCCACAACGAAAGCTTTTGACACCCACTTCAGTTGATTTCCTGAAGCTTTCAAGGAAACATCTGCCCATGTCTCACCCACTGATTGTTTTTGTGTTTGCTAACTGATATTTACTTCCAACCCCCATCAGCATCTCCAACTTAAAATTTTGTACTGACTTTGAAACCTTACCACTACCTATCCCTCTGACTCTGACACCTTTGAACTCAAGAATCCATTGACGTCTTTGTGCTTTTCCAACTCCAGTTTTGTTTTTGTACAGCTCCTGCTACCTTCAGCCACCATTGGGGACCACGCTTTCAGCTACATAGGTTCCAAATGCTGCACTTTTTTCTCTCAACCTTTTCATATTAAAATCTGCATTGAGGTTCCTCTGAAAGTTTACCCACATACCAGACGTTTGGTCACCCCTCTTATTGTCTGTTCCTTTGACACCTGTGTCAGTTTTTGTTTATCTGGTTACACTCATGTGAAACACCTTTGGATGGTTTTCTATGTTGATGGAGAAAGTGAGGTCTGCAGATGCTGGAGATAAAGTTGAAACTTTATTGCTGGAACAGCACAGCAGGTCAGGCAGCATCCAGGGAACAGGAGATTCGACGTTTCGGGCACAGGCCCTTCTTCAGGAATGAGCAGAGAGTATTCAGCAGGAGAAGATAAAAGGTAGGGAGGAGGGACTTGGAGGAGGGGCGTTGGAAATGTGATAGGTGGAAAGAGGTCAAGGTGAGGGTGATAGGTCGGAGTAGGATGGAGGCGGAGAGGTCAAGAAGAAGACTGCAGGTCAGGAAGGCGGTGCCGGGCTGGAGAGATTCAGCTGAGACAAGGTGGGGGGAGGGGGGATGAAGAAACTGGTGAAGTCCAAGTTCATCCCCTGCGGTTGGAGGGTTCCCAGTCGGAAGATAAGACGCTCCTCCTCCGACCGTCGCGTTGTTGTGGTTTGGTGGTGGATGAGTCCAATGACCTGCATATCCTCGGTGGAGTGGGAGGGGGAGTTGAAATGCTGTGCTACAGGTTGGTTGGGTTGGTTCGTCCGGGTGGCCCAGAGGTGCTCTCTGAATCGCTCCGCAAGTAGGCGGCCTGTCTCCCCAATATAGAGGAGGCCACACCGGCTGCAGCGGATGCAGTAGATGATGTGGGTGGAGGTGCAGGTGAATCTGTGGCGGATATGGAAGTTTCCTTTGGGGCCTTGGAGAGAAGTGAGGGGGGAGGTGTGGGCGCACCTCCATCCCCCATCACGAAGGACTCAAAGCACTCCGCTTCTTCCTTTCCCGCCGTACCACCCAGTACCCTTCCACCGACACCTTCCTTCGACTGACCGAACTGGTCCTCACCCTGAACAACTTTTTTTTCCAATCCTCCCACTTTCTCCAAACAAACGGAGTAGCCATGGGCACCCGCATGGGCCCCAGCTATGCCTGCCTCTTCGTAGGGTATGTGGAACAATCCATCTTCCGCAACTACACTGGCCCCACCCCCCATCTTTTCCTTCGCTACATAGATGACTGTATCGGCGCTACCTCGTGCTCCCACGAGGAGGTTGAACAGTTCATCCACTACACTAACACCTTCCACCCCGACCTCAAATTCACCTGGACAGTCTCGGACTCCTCCCTCCCCTTCCTAGACCTTTCTGTTTCTATCTCAGGTGACCGAATCAACACGGACATCTACTACAAACCAACCGACTCCCACAGCTACCTGGACTACACCTCCTCCCATCCTGCCCCCTGTAAAAACGCCATCCCATTCTCCCAATTCCTTCGTCTCCGCCGCATCTGCTCCCAGGAGGACCAGTTCAAAATACGTACAACACAGATGGCCTCCTTCTTCAAGGACCGCAATTTCCCCCCTGACGTGGTCGACGGTGCCCTCCACCGCATCTCCTCCACTTCCCGCTCCTCCGCCCTTGAGCCCCGCCCCTCCAACCGCCACCAGGACAGAACCCCACTGGTCCTCACCTACCACCCCACCAATCTCAATGTACAGCGCATCATCCGCCGTCACTTCCGCCACCTCCAAACAGACCCCAGCACCAAGGATATATTTCCCTCCCCTCCCCTATCAGCTTTCCGTAGAGACCACTCCCTCCGCGACTCCCTTGTCAGATCCACACCCCCCACCGACCCAACCTCCACTCCCGGCACCTTCCCTTGCAACCGCAGGAGGTGCAACACTTGCGCCCACACCTCCCCCCTCACTTCTCTCCAAGGCCCCAAAGGAAACTTCCATATCCGCCACAGATTCACCTGCACCTCCACCCACATCATCTACTGCAGCCGGTGTGGCCTCCTCTATATTGGGGAGACAGGCCGCCTACTTGCGGAGCGATTCAGAGAGCACCTCTGGGCCACCCGGACGAACCAACCCAACCACCCTGTAGCACAGCATTTCAACTCCCCCTCCCACTCCACCGAGGATATGCAGGTCATTGGACTCATCCACCACCAAACCACAACAACGCGACGGTCGGAGGAGGAGCGTCTTATCTTCCGACTGGGAACCCTCCAACCACAGGGGATGAACTTGGACTTCACCAGTTTCTTCATCCCCCCTCCCCCCACCGTGTCTCAGCCGAATCCCTCCAGCCCGGCACCGCCTTCCTGACCTGCAGTCTTCTTCTTGACCTCTCCGCCTCCATCCTACTCCGACCTATCACCCTCACCTTGACCTCTTTCCACCTATCACATTTCCAACGCCCCTCCTCCAAGTCCCTCCTCCCTACCTTTTATCTTCTCCTGCTGAACACTCTCTGCTCATTCTATGTTGATGGCATTATTTACATAAAACTCGTTATTACCATGATGACACCCAGCCTCATGTTTCAGTATGCCAGTGCCATCAGAAGAGAAGAATATAATATATTTAATTATTACCTATGTTATGGCTAATCAATTCACACTATTCAATTAATGAAATGAAAGTTGTTAACTATGGTCACATATTCTTTAAGTTTAAATGAACAACTTCAAGTGTCTAAAGTAAGGCCTAATATAGTTTCTGGTTTAAACTACCCTGCTTCCTGTGAAGAAACATAGATTGAGGAGAAAGTAATGAGTTGCAGCCTTAAATTGTACAAGCAGTTTCTCTCAATAATAGGAGATTCCTTGTCTTCGTAGATACTACCCGACCTGCCAGAAAAGATGAAGAAAATGGTAAAAATTACCATTTTGTTTCACATGATCAAATGATGCAAGATATTTCCAATAATGAATATCTGGAGTATGGCAGTCATGAGGATGCAATGTATGGAACAAAGTTGGAAACGATACGCAAAATCCATGAACAAGGACTGATTGCAATACTTGATGTTGAACCCCAGGTAATGATAAATAGTTGATGGTCAAACAATGGATAGAAGCAAAGCATTTGAAGTTGAAGACTCCCTTTAAAGGCCTTGATTTTAAATGCAGTCTGGGTGAAGGGATTTGATGTTATTAATGGATCGATATTAGATGATGCCAACATTGACTTTTTTTGGTATGTTACGCAGTGCTGCAATGCAAATATTCACAAATTTGTAAGAGCCATAATCTGCATTTATATACCCTTTTGCGTTTTTATCATCAACTGTTTCTTTTGGATGGATGAAAGAAGAAAGACAGTGTGGAAATGTTACCAGTAAATACTACTACATTATTTAGTAGTAATTGCCTAAGACTGGGAAAAAGCACATAAATGTAATTTGACCAAATGTCTGGGACAGTACAGGCTCGTCATTGACAGAATTAATGTAACTACTGCTGGTCAAACTGCACAAACCATGGGCCCAGTTAGCGCGGACTTAATTGATTTTATTTGGTGCAGTACGGATCCTGTAAGTGGGCTGAATCTCAGGAGTTATGGAGGAAAGGCTCTCCTGATCACTATACAGTGACCTCTGGTGGAAGTACATGACTGTAAATTATGAGGAAAGAAACAGGCTGACCACGTTCTTTATAGTCAAATAATCCGCCTGTGAGACTTTCAGTTTCTAACTTGGTGAGATACTGGAAAGTATTATGCATCATTAAAATGGCAATCTAGTAGTTGTCAAACTGTTTTCAAGAGAGGAGGGGAGAAAAATAATGTACGGTTTTGAGATACTAAGATAAAGCAGAGGTGACATTTTGCTAATCATGCAGTCTTTGCAGAAATTTTATGTTTTCTGGCATTTAAAATAAGAGATCGGGTCAATTATAGAGTCATAGAGCTGTACAGCACGGAAACAGACCCTTTGATCCACTCATCCATACAACCAAATATCCTTCAATTTTGTAATTTCAAATGGCACTTTTGTAAACTAGATTAAGATCCTTTTACTTTAACTAAATTTGTGTCAAATCTGTCTTATTCAGTGACTACACTGGATCCTAGGAGCTATTGAGCATTGATGAAATTTATTGTTTTAACAAAATCAAATCACTTTTGAGTAAGTGGAAATTAGCAATGAGCATTCCCATGAAATGATTAAAATTTATCTTCACCCATTCTTAGTAAGAATATTTGCTTTCCACATTTTAAACAAAACATACGAAAAGTTGATAGGTTTTGTTTATTTTTTAAATCCAATGAGGATGAGATTCTCTCCTAGAAAGATTAAGAATTAAATTAATACAAAATAAATGAGAAGTGAATTGTGATTTCCATTTTTATCCACTGGATTTCCATTTTTGCTATGAAAAGACTGCAAACCAATTCAGAATGAGCATGTGTATAATTCCTGCTACCTAGTCATTCCATTCTGTTTTATCCTAGTTTACATGTCAGCAGTTTAATCTGTTTCAGAGAATAACACTGAGCTGTACAGTGACCAGCTTCCTGGAGTATCGACTAGAAAATGACAAAGCAATAACTTGTGTTCTAAACAAAAATAAAGTTGTTTTTCTATGTCTGTAAAAATGGCAGATTTATTCTTTCCATAAGATGGAAGAGCAGAAGTCAGCTATTTGCCCCATTAACTGTGCTCTGCCATTCAATGAGATCATGGCTTATCCAATAATTCTCAAGCCCGCCTTCCTGCCTTTTCCCTGTAACCCTTGATTTCCTTTATAATTAAAAATATCTTCTTCAGCCTTGTACATACTTAATGACCCAGCCTTCGCAGCCATCTGCAATAGAGTTCCACAGATTCACTACCCTCTGAAAGAAGAAATTCCTCCTTATCTCAGTTATAAATGTGCAATTACTTCTCTGAGATTATGCCCACTCATCCTCTACTCTCCCACAAGGGGAAACAACCTTTCCACATCTACCCTATAAAATGCTTTAAGAATATTGTATGTTTCAATAAGGTTGCCTCTCATTATTCTAAACTCCAGTGAGTATAGGCTCAACCTCTCCTCATAAGATAGTCCTGGCATAGCTGGTGTCTTCATAGTGCATCTTGTCTGGATCTCTCTAGTGGTGATATATCTTCCTTTAGATGAGAGGACCAAAAGGATCAGTGTAGGGAACACACCTTTTCACTTTATACATTAATGATCTAGATGAAGGAACACTGAACATTAAGTGCAGTACAGGCCTTTCAGGCCTCAATGTTATGCTGACCTGTGAGACCGATCTGAAACTGATCTAAACTACAGTATTCCATCATCATCCATATGTTTATCCAATGACCATTTAAATGCTCTTAATGTTGGCGAGGCCACTACTATTGCAGGCAGGACATTCCACGCTCTTACTATTCTCTGAGCAAAGAACCTACCTCTGACATCTGTCCTATATCCATCACCTCTCAATTTAAAGCGATGTCCCCTCATGCTCCAGCTGAGGAAAAAGGCTCTCACTGTCCACCCCATCAAATCCTCAGATCATTTTGTATGCCTCAATTAAGTAACTACTTAACCTTCTTCTCTCTAATGAAAACAACCTCAAGTGCCTCAGCCAAACCTCATAAGACCTTCCCTCCATAACAGACGACATCCTACTCTGCACCCTTTTCAATGCTTCCATATCCTTCCTATAATGTGGCGACCAGACTGTACACAATACTCCCAAGTGCGGCCACACCAAAGTTTTGTACAGCTACAATGTGACCTCATGGCTCCGAAACTCAGTCCCTCTATCAGTAAAAGCTAACACGCCATATGCCTTCCTAACAACCCTATCAACCTGGATGGCAACTTTCAGGGATCTATGCACATGGACACCAAGATCTCTCTGCTCATCCACACTACCAAGAATCTTACCATTAGCCCAGTACTCTGCATTCCTGTTACTCCTTCCAAAGTGAATCACCTCACACTTTTCCACATTAAACTCCATTTACCATCTCTCAGCAAGGCTCTACAGCTTATCTGTGTCTCAACATTTGCTATCTTCCAGTCTTCTGGCACTATTCATGTAGACAATGACGACATAAAGATCAAAGCCAAAGATTCTGCAATCTCCTCCCTAGCTTCCCAGAGAATCCTAGGATAAATCCCATCTGGCCCAGGGGACTTATCTATTTTCACACTTTCCAGAATTGCTATCACCACCTCCTTATGAACCTCAATCCCGTCTAGTCTAATAGCCTGTGTCTCCATATTCTCCTCAACAACATTGTCTTTTTCCTGTGTGAATATTAACAAAAAATATTCGTTTAGCACCTCTCCTATCTCATCGGACTCCACGCACAACTTCCTGTTACTGTCCTTGACTGGCCCTAATATTACCCTAATCATTCTTTTATTCCTGACATACCTATAAAAAGCTTTAGCATTTTCCTTGATCCTACCTGCCAAAGACTTCTCATGTCCCCTCTTGGTTCTTCTTAGCTCTCTCTTTAGGTCCTTCCTGGCTAACTTGTAACTCTTAAGTGCCCTAACTGAGCCTTGACCCTTCATGTCTCATTTTTACATAAGCCTCCTTTTTCCTTTTGACAAGAGATTCAACTTCTTTAGTAAACAACTGTTCCCTCGCTCGACCACTTCCTCCCTGCCTGACAGGTACATGCTTGTCAAGGGCCCGCAGTAGCTGTTCCTTGAACAAGCTCCACATTTCAATTGTGCCCATCCCCTACAGTTTCCTTCCCCATCCTATGGATCCTAAATCTTGCCTAATCGCATTATAATTGCCTTTCCCCCAGCTATAATCGCTAAAGTAAACATAACCAAATTTTGGTCACTATCACCAAAGTGCTCACCTACCTCCAAATCTTACACCTGGCCTGGTTCATTACCCAGTACCAAATCCAATGTGGCCTCACCTCTTGTTGGCCAATTTACATCCTGTGTCAGGAAATGCTCCTGCACACATTGGACAAAAACTGACCCATCTAAAGTACTCGAACTTTCCAGTCAATATTTGGAAAGTTAAAGTCTCCCATAACAACTACCCTGTTACTTTCGCTCTTATCCAGAATCATCTTTGTAATCCTTTCCACTACATCTCTGGAACTATTCGGAGGTCTATAGAAAACTCCCAACAGAGTGACCTCTCCTTTCCTGTTTCTAACCTTAGCCCATACTACCTCAGTAGACAAGTCCTCACATGTCCTTTCTGCCACTGTAATACTGTCTTTGACTAACAATGCCACACCTCTCCCTCTTTTACCACCTTCCCTAATCTTACTGAAACATCTGAACCCTGGAAGCTGCAACAACCATTCCTGTCCCTTCTCTACCCATGTTTCCGAAATGGCCACAACATCAAAGTCCCAGGTACCAACCCAGACTGCAAGTTCACCCATGTTATTCTGGATGCTCCTGGTGTTGAAGTAGACTCACTTCAAACCACCTTCCTGCCTGCTGGTACACTCCTGCAACCTTGAAACCTTATTCATGACCTCAGTATTCTCAACTTGCTGTACACTGGAGCTACAATTCAGATTCTATCCCCCTGCTGAATTTGTTTAAACCCTCCCAAAGAGCATTAGCAAATTTCCCCCTCGAGGATATTGGTACCCCTCTGGTTCAGGTATAGACCATCCTGTTTGCAGAGGTCCCCTGTACCCGAGATTTTGCCCCAAATATCCAGGTATCTGAATCCCTCCCTCCTGCACCATTCCTGTAGCCACATGTTCAACTGCTCTCTGAGGGCATTCTGGCTAAGTTTGCAATGACACAAAGATAGGTAGAGGGACAGGTAATATTGGGAAGGCCACAGAAGGATTTGGACAGGTTAGGAGAATGGGTGAAGAAGTAACAGATGGCATACAACGTGGGAAAGTGTGAAGTCATACACTTTGGTAAGAAGTGTAGAGGCATGTGCTATTTTCTAAATGTGGAGAAAATTCAGAAGTCTGAAGTGCAAAGTGACTTGGGAATTCTAGTCCAGGGTTCTCTCAAGGTAAACTTGCAGATTGATTCATTAATTAGGAAGGCCAATGCAACGTTGGCATTTATTTTGGAAGGACTTCAATATAAAAGCAGGGTAGTACTTCTGAGCCATTATAAGGCTCTGGTCAGACCACATTAAGAGCATTGTCACAGTTTTGGGCCCTATATCTCAGGAAGGATGTACTGGCCCTGGAGCATGCTTAGAGAAAGTCCATGAGAAGCTTAACATGTGAGGAACGTTTGAGGATTTTGGGTCTATACTCAATGGAATTTAAAAGAATGTGGGGGGATCTAATTGAAACTTACAGATACCGAATGGCCTGGACAGAGTGGACATTGGGAAGAGGTAAGAGAGACTAGGACCTGAGGGCACAGCCTTAGAGTAAATGGAAGACCTTTTAGGACAGAGATAAGGAGAAACCTCTTCAGCCAGAGAGCACTGAAACTATGGAATTTCCTGCCATAGAAGGCTATGGAGGCCAGGTTATTGAATATATTTAAGACAGAAATAAATAGGTTCTTGATTGTCATGGGGATCAAGGATTACAGGGGGAAAGCAGAAGAATGGGGTTGAGAAACTTATCAGCCATGATTGATGGGCTGAATGGCCTAATTTCTGCTCCTATGTCTTATTGTCTTAAAACTGTTTGCAGTACTCCAACTGTAGTCTGAATAGTGCCTTATACAGTTTTTTGCAAACCTCCCTACTGAATACTCCATTCCCTTGGAAACAAAATTCAACATTCCATTTATCTTCCCTTTTACTCACTGAACTTGGATGCTATCTTTGTGATTCAGGGACAAAGACTCCCAAATCCTTCTGATATATAGTTTTCTGCAGGTTTTTTTCTCCTTTTGTAAATAATATTTAGCACTGTATTCTTCCTGTCAAGATGCATAATCTCACAACTTCCCACATTATGTTTCAAGTTTTATGCCCAGTTGGTTAACCTCTCTAAATTCCTCTGCCGACTCTTTGCATCATCTTCACCACTTGCTTTTCCACCCATTTTTTATGTAATCTGCAAACTTAGTAATAGTACATTCACTTTCTTCATCTGAGTTGTTAATGTATATTGTAAATAATTGTGTTCCCAGCACAGATCCTTGTGGTGCACAAGTAATTGCAGGTTGCTATCCTGAAAATCAACTCTACAACCTCCCCCCTCCAAACATATCTGTCCTCTATAAGTTAGCTAAGATACAATATCTTATTCAGTACCTTCTGAGAATTCTGGTAAATGTAGTCAGACATGATTTCCTTTTCAGTCTGACTCAGCTTGATCATATTATGTATTTCTAAATACTTTGCTATTACATCCTTTATTATAGACTCTAATGTTTCCCAATAACAGATGTTAAGCTAACAAACTAATTTGGGTGTTGTTTTCCAAATAGGTGCTCTGTAATCCTTTGTCTTCATGAGCTTCCATTTCCCCCATTCCAAACCTCCCCCTATCCATGAATTAATTTAAAGCTCCCTATACAGCCCTAGTCATTTGATTCACCAAAAACTAATCCGATCACGGTACAAGTGAAGCTCATCCCACCTGCACAGCTCCGTTCTCCCCCTATTATGGTGCTACTGCCCTACACACTGAAAGACATTCTTCCCATGCTAAACTTCGAACCAAGCATTTAACTGCTTGACTTTATTTTCTCAATATCAGTTTCCTGCAGCACAGGTAATAATCCAGAGGTTATTACCTGGGAGGTTCTGCTTTTTAAATTAGCTTTTAACTGTTCAAAATCTTTCAGCAAAACCTCCTTCCTAGTCCTATCAATGTCAGTGGACCCAACATGGATGAATACTACTGAGTCTGCCCTCTCCATCTCAAATTCTCCTCCAACTACACAACTACATTCCTATTTTCTCCCCCACTTAACTGGCTCCCTGTGTCAAGTTTCTGTGGTCATTTTGCTCATCCTACCTACAGTCCCCAATCTTGTTTGCACAGCTTACAAGAACCTCATAGCTCTTGGACAATTGAAGGGGCTCAGTTTTAACCCTCATATCTGCCTTACATCCAGTCACACCCTTCTGTCTCTAGTCACAGGCATAGTTTGAGGGATGTGACTGCTATCTCATGCAAACTGTCCAGGTAACTTTCCCCTTCCCTGATGTGGCATTGTGTCTGCAGCTCTTCAACTTGGATCCAAAGTTCCTCGAGCTGCATCCACTTCATATAGGTGTGTTCACTCTTGATCACATTGGTGTCCAACAGTTTCCACATGTTCTGTCATCGCTATCATATTTGATACAACTTATAAATTAATTATTTGAGATTCCCTGTTCTCTATAATGATGTTCATCTTAAATATTATCATATTACTGTATTTTTTTTATTTTCCTTAAATCTCAAACCAGCATACAAGAGACCAAGTAAGTGAGTGACAAGATTATCCCCTTCATGTAAATAGTGTTCTACATTTGATAAAGGATTCACTTTGTACTTTTGGTAGAGCTGAAGGTTTCCAGTCTCTGACATTATGTAAATGAAACATATGAGATATGATTTATCCACATCACTGGTTTAGATGTTCAACTCCAGTTTTTAACTAATCCTCTTAACTCTTGATCTGACACAGGCTCTAAAGGTTTTGCGAACTGCTGAGTTTGCCCCATTTGTCGTTTTCATTGCTGCACCAACCATTACTCCAGGCATGACTGAGGTAAGACAACAATTCTGAAGCTTTATCTTTGTTTACATTACAGATTTTATATGTACTGCCTTACAATTTAATCTCTTACTGCACTGAAATTGCCTGAGTTAAACGCTTAACTGAATATCTGATTATCAGTTTAATATTATAGTAAATCTTTACTGTGCTTCTTAAAAACCTGTTCCTGTTGAACTTTTTGCTTTGATTTGGAGCCACCGCTACAACCAAATAAAACGTCTTTTAATCTTCACATTTGCATCCTTTCTTAAATAAAGTAACCAATACTTTGAGCAGTTCTCTGGATGTGGGCTCACCAGTGCTCTGTATAGTTGAAGAATGACCTCCCAACATTTGTATTCAATTCCCCCTCGAAATAAGTGATAACATTCTCTGAGCTTTCCTAACTACTTGCTGTATCTGCATGCTATCCTTTTGTGATAACATTCAAAATAAGTGATAGTATTCTATGACCTTTCCTAACTACTTGCTGTATCTGCATGCTGTCCTTTTGTGATTCACGCACAAGGACATCCAGATCACTCTGAGTCACAGTCTCTTACCATTTAGGTATGTTAAGCTTCTGTTTTATTCTTCCTGCTAAAATAGACAATATATGGCTTAGTGAGGCCATGAGGGAATTTGAATATTAAAGTAGAATCTTGAATTTGAAACATTGTTGCACCAGGAACCAGTGTAGGTCCACAAGTGCAAGAGTTTAGATTAGATTACATTACAGTGTGGAAACAGGCCCTTCGGCCCAACAAGTCCACACCGACCCGCCAAAGCGCAACCCACCCATACCCCTACATTTACCCCTTACCGAACACTACGGGCAATTTAGCATGGCCAATTCACCTTACCTGCACATCTTTGGATTGTGGGAGGAAACCGGAGCACCCGGAGGAAACCCATGCAGACACGGGGAGAACATGCAAACTCCACACAGAGAGTCACCCGAAGCGGGAATTGAACCCGGGTCTCTGGCGCTGTGAGGCAGCAGTGCTAACCACTGTGCCACCGTGCCGCCAGTTATAGATGAATACTGCAAATTAAGATATTGTGAAGTTTGGATGAGTTCACAATTATGGTGAGTGTGAGATAGAAACATGGTCTGGAGAGCATTGAATTATTATGTGTCCAGAAACAAAAGCAAAGGTGAAAGCTGAGATGTGGTGTGGATGGGCATTATTGCAAAGGTGAATGAACTTGTTTTGGAGAAAGAGGGCATGTAACCGAAGGCTCAGGTCAGAGCCAGAAAGGATGCCAATGTTGAAAACAATCAAGTTCAACCTGAGATTGTGACATGGCAGGGAATGGAATGCATAACTGGGGAAGAGCATTTTTACAGTGTAATGAGGAGTAGCGTTTAGTATAGTTGGACGCCACTGTGTGAAAACTGACATTGTGTTTTCAGACAATTTTGTTGAAATCAGACATGGGAGGAGCTCTGCATAAATCAGACATGAGAGGAACTCTGTATAGACCTTTGGGATAGTTCAAATGTAATGATGAAATGCAGGAAGAGAGGACATTAAAAGGAGGAGCTACGGGTGAGGTAACAGTCCATGTACAAGACCAAATTTAAGGGGAGATTGTGGCATAGTTGTGATGTCACTGGAATCGTAATCCAGAGGCCCAAGCTATTGCTTTAGGAATACAGGTTCACATTCCACCACAGCCTTGGTAAAATTCCATGCCAATGAATAAATGATAATTAAAAGCTAGTCTAATTATGACCGTGAAATTATTAACAATTTTCATTTTAAAGCCATCTGGTTCATGAACGTCCTTCCGAAAGAGAAATCTGTCATTCTTACCCAGCCTGGCTCATATGAGATTCCAGTTTCTGGCCCTCAAATAGCTTAACAACCTGCAGAGTTCAAGGGATTAGGGATGGACAATAAATGCTGACCTTGTCAGCAAAACCTGCATTCCAAAAAAGAATAAATAAAAATCACTACTTTTCTCAATACCTTCACCTTGGCTCTAAATTCAGAAGTCGAGAATGTGGTGCTGGAAAAGCACAGCAGGTCAGGCAGCATCCAAGGAACAGGAGAATCAACGTTTCAGGCATAAGCCCTCCCTCTAATTTCAGAAGATTATCTAATGTTTGTAATTCCGACTCCAGCCAGCCTTCTGCTCTCTGTCTCAATAAGATTGTTGAACTATTTCTACATTCTGGTCAGTGTTGTGATGTAAATCCATGCCCACCAAAAATCAAGTTCAGACTGTCCAAAACCCATTTACCCATTTATTGTAAGATAACAACATTCGAAATACTTCTCACATTTGATTGGATCATAGATCCGACAGCTGGATGGACAAGATCCCCAATCTAGTATGCTGTCCAGTCCCCTAAAAGAAGCACTGATTCAATAGCCAAATGTGGAGCAGCATTAATGTGGTTGTAGACCTGTCAATTTGAAAGAATAAAGAAGCATGATTGCAGGAAGCAACAATGAAGCAATGAGAATCTGTGCTGATGGGTTATGAAAATGAAATCCTTGACAAAAGAATTTGCAGCAAAGATGCTTCACAAACTAGATGATTTGTAAGTGGTAAACTTAATTTTTCCAAGTTGCTTTTTCTATATGTAGATTCTGTTTCAATTTCTCTTTCTTTTGTTTGTCTGTTGTAATTGTTTTTATTTAAACTCGCATTTTATGTTAATTTTCTTGCAACCTTTCTGATTTTAACATAGCTCCCAAGGTGGTGCAAAAAGCTACCTGTAAGTATTTGCATTTGCCAAGGTTGTCTTATGAAACTGGTGGCTTAGCTGTAGCAATGAATAATGCTATAGTTTTCACTAAGAAAAGGGTAGTGAAATTTCTAATACTTGGAGCCTAGGCAGCTGAAAACTAGTACTGGTTGTTGAATGGAAATAGGGATCCACCTCTGACTGTTCTCTCTCACTTTGTCTGTCTGTCTGTCTCTCTTTTCTCCCAACCCATCCCTAACCCCACCCAAACGCAACTGCCCCCCACCCAAACCACCAGCATCCTAAATCTCTGACACAGAATCCTATTTCAATAGAACGTGTGTTTCAATGTGCATGCACAGTGTGGTACTTACATATGAAACCACACATACATTCTACATGATGATATAGTGTCTGGAATTGTGTTCATGCATATTTGCGGATTAGCGTACATGTATAGCTGCCTACAATTATGGGTGTCAGCAAACACTGCCTTTCTTGCTGCCTCCAGGACAATTTAACATAGGAATGGACAATCATCTCATGGATTTGATTAGGATGCAACTAGAGGCTCTTCGTTTGCTTTCTTAGCGCTCAGTCACTTCAGGCTTGCTTTGATGCTCATAGAACCTCTGCCTTGATTTGCCTCCTCAGCTTATAAATGCTCATAGTACTTCTGTATTGCCTTGCTGTTTAGTGCAGATGCAAAACTAGGTAACTTGTCATGGTTGTCAGCAGTCATCCGACAAAGGGGAGATGTTCCTCTATGGCATCATGCTAATTCAGTCTTACATTGGTAGCACATGTTACAGATATATGCAGCAAATATATTGCCATGTGCATCAACTAAGTGGCTGTGTCTTAAAGTATAAGAGGTGTAATCCTCAGTAATATTAAGGAGGGACATTTGAAATCAAGTGTTCCCAATACGAGAACTCAAGGGTATTGTCTGATCAAAGTCCAGAGGGTTGAACACATTTAGCCTGCACATTACCACAGTCCGGAGAGCAGGTTACAGGCAGTCCTGCAGGTCCAGTGCATGCAGTTGGAATTCACAGTAAGTCTGTCAGAGCATTGCACACAGATCAGTCAGTAGTCTGATCGTTCATTAGTCAGGGCTGTATGTTGAAATTGGTCAGAAGCTAGGCAATGGTCATTCTGGGGGTCAACTCCATAAATGTCAAAGGATGTTGAACAGGAGCCACTACTGTGATAGGTAAGTTGGGGAAATCAGTTCTCTGAATTGGTGGGAGCATCCAGGGATGCAGAGAGGACAATAATTGAGATGGAAAGAAACAAGAGAATGTGGGATGCTGCCACAGTTGGGGGGATGCAGGTTATCACTGGTCACCACCAGTCTAGCCTCAATGGGTGCACAGGAGGAAGAAAGTGGAACACTATAGTGGGGAATTACTAAACTGTAGGCTTAGGGTTTTACTGAGTGCTGAAGGCACAAGACCACACGGTGTGTGGGAACCTGTGGAGGCTTAATTGATGGGCTGGCCAGTGAGTCCCAGCAACAAAGCAACATGGAGTTTTGTGGGGGGTGCCTTTGATTACCAGGCTGTGTCTGAGACCGTGCTAAATGCGACCTGCATTCCTTCCGTACTCGTGTGACTCATAAATGCATACTGCAAAAGGAAAACGGCTTTGACCACACCTGGAGTGAACAGAGTTAGTGTTTTTTTTTCTTTCTGAGCACATGGACATTACTTGTGAGCAATCTGGCACTGTGGCTCAGTGGTTAGCACTGCTGCTTTGAAGCACCAGGAGCCCAATTTGATTCCAGGCTCGGGTGATTGTTAATGTGGAGTTTGCACATTCTCCCGTGTGTGCATGGGATTCCTCCGGGTGCTAAGGTTTCCTCCCATAGTCCAAAGATGTGCAGGTTAGGTGGTTTAGCTATGGGAAATGCAGGGTCCCGGTGCTCGGGTTGGGAGATGGGGATGGATCTGGGTGGGATGCTGTTTGGAGATTAATGGGCTTGACGGGCTGAATGGCCCAATTCTATATTGTAGGGATTCTATTAAAAAAATGAAGTATTTCAAAGGGCTATTACATATACATGTTAAAGTTATTTATAATTGTAACATCATGCATGCATAATTAAACTATGTCAGGTACAGATGTTGGTCACAAGTTTTCTTGGTCATTCATTGCACATTGAAGATAGTAATCTTTATGAAAGAGAAGCAAATCATAGCAAACCTTAGAAAGGGCACCTGAGGACCACAAAGCACAAAGATACAGCAAAGTCTCAAGGGAGCAAGGGCACAGGTCTGATTCTCTGTCATTATTGAACTGTTAGTATTCACCACTATAACTTTATAGTGCAAACGCCTTTTTTGGTTGGAAGAACAGAGTCACAGTACTCATACAGCACTAACAATCTGTACCTGTCTCATTGCAGTATGACTCGCGCTGCAATCCTCAGCCTAAGGTCCCCATTCGAAATAAAAACCTAAAGAACTGCGGATGCTGTAAGTCAGGAAAACAAATACAAATTGCTGGGAAAGCTCAGCAGCATGTGTGGAGACAAATCAGAGTTAACGTTTTGGGGTCGAGTGACCCTACCTCACAACTGATGGTAGCAAGGAAAATGTCAGTTTATATGTAGAAGATAGGGTGAGGGGGGAGAGTAAGGGGTAAACAATAGTTGGGGATAGAGCTCAAAGAGAGAGAAGACTAGTTAGACAGACAAAGGTGAGGATAAGTATTTGGCTGAGAGAGCAAATAGCTGTTAATGGGGACTATTAGTGGCTCTCAATGGGTTGTGTGTAATAGCAGTCAAGATTAGAGTGGTGCTGGAAAAGCACACTAGGTCAGGCAGCATCGGAGGAGCAGAAAAATTGACATTTCAGACAAAAGCCCTTCATCAGGAAGTCAATTTTCCTGCTCCTGGGATGTTGCCTATCCTGCTGTGCTTTTCCAGCACGACTCTAACCTTGACTCTAATCTCCAGCATCAGCAGTACCCACCTCTGCCCTGTGTGTAATAGCAGAGTAAGTGATAACAAGGCCAGCTTGGAATAAGAACATGGGTTGGAATAAGAACATGGGAGAGCTCAAGCCCTAAAATTATTGAACTCAATATTGAGTCCGGCAGGGTGCAGGGTCCCAAGGGGACGATGAGGTTCTGTTCTTCCAGCTCGTGCTGACCTTCGATGGAGCACTGCAAAAAGCCTGAGACAGATAAAAATAGGAATAGCAGGTCTGGCAGCATCTGTGGAGAGTTAAAGTTTCAGGTTGAGTGATGCTACCTCAGAACTGATGGTAGGTAAGAAAGCATTGCCCAGCATCTCTGTCTCAGGTTTGCTGAGACAAAGGATCATTTGGCCCTGAAAAGTTAACTCTGACTTCTCTCCACAGATGCTGCCAGATCTGCTGAGCTTTTCCAATAATTTCAATTTTTTCCCCCATTTGAAATTTGCAAGTAGAAGCATTCCATGGCCCTTGTCGTTAGATTCCTCCATTTCCCTCTGTATGCTGGAGTTCGCTAAACCATCACTGTGAGTGATGTGAATGCTGACTGTTCACATTACGAAGGATCTATTTTGTTTATTTATGTTCCCCACGCGGGTTCATTGCAAGCGTGACTGATGGAACCAGTCACAGTAAGAAGTTTTCATCATTTGTTGCTGTAATGTAGCAACGTGTAGAGAAATGGAGACAGAACAGATCCGCCTGCAAGTCCAGGGCCAGGAGCAACATCCAGCAGATGCTAACATTTTCCATATGAAGAAGCTGCCACTGAAGATCCCCTCAGGTAGTGTAGCAGTACCAGATCTATCAATACTATTTCCTCCAGATGAGCAAGGTGCATGGTTGTTGCAGGCTGTGGATGTCCTAGACTACTCATAGAGCTCTGTCTACTACTGGAGTGGGGCCAGTGACTTGGAAGAGTTGGTGGCCATCCTGTCACATCTGCACTAATTTTTTATGCAGCTGGCTGTTTCCAAAAGTCCATTGGGGATCTCTCGATCCTCAACCCACAAACAAATTAAGATCATTAATGCAGTTTTGGCCAGATCACACTATTTCATGTCATTTTCCAGTGTTGTATTCAGTGCTGCAGCCTGGGCAGTAGTCTATGGCTCCCTCCAGGTGCAGGGCAACATAAATGTAGACATATTACATGATAGGGCTATGTCATAACATAGTTGACTTCTTCAATTGAAAGAGATTCCATTCTATCAATGTCCAAGTAATCTGTGATCCTCTATACCACATCTTAGAGCCCTCTGCCAAGTGCCATGGAAGCCACCATGATGCCTATACCCTTAAGAACTCTCATTTCCTTGCGTAATTTCAAGGGTTGGATGCTTTACAAGGATAGTTACTGGTAGACAAGGTCTGCTCTCTGTGACCATGGCTGAAAATTCTGTTATACAACCTCCTGACTGAGGCAGAATGTATTTGCAGTGCAGCTCATTCTTCAACAAGGAGAATGATGGACCAGACACTGGGCCTGCTGAAAATGATGTTCAATAGAATGAACTGGATGCAGTGATCATTCATTGACTGTAAATTCATTGATACTCAGAAGGCAAGCAGTTCGTTTCTGTTCCATGAAGCTTTGTCTTTTTTTTTTCTTCTTCACTTAACATTGCTGAATAAAAGTGAATGTTTTGAACTGTTTAAAGGCTTTCCAATATTTAATGGTCCAACTTGGAGCAATGAGAAGGTGCTGAGCTACACTTGGCATGGGGGAAAAAATAGCACTAACTGAGACAGTATATTATTGAGATTAGGCTAAGGATGGGTAAGCTGTGTGGTTGGTTCTTAAGTAGCAACAGATAAAGAATATGCATTTATATGCACATTGAAATATCAGATATGACACCTATGTGGCCTGAGAATCATCGTTTATAGTTGCACTGCCACTATGTGCACAGTGGATTGCCAGCAGCGGCAAGTATTTATGCCTTTAACAAGTTTTAAAGTACGATCTATTGGTGCCATAGAGTTCTGGTGCATAGACAAGGAAGAACGTTTGGGGAGGTATCGTAAGAAAGCACACTAGGCCTTACAGAGAGAAACTCTCCATGGATCTTGCAAAAATTGACCCTTAGCTGATTTGTGATAAGATTTGGTCCTTGGTGTCATAGAGGGAGATCCAATCATGGATTTCTAAAGGGAATTATCTGAAAAATTTTTAAAAACTGTTGAATAATAGAGAAGGGGGGACATTGAAATGGAAGTTAAAAATTCAACATTAAATTCCTT
Organism: Chiloscyllium plagiosum; assembly: GCF_037043375.1. NCBI lineage: Eukaryota > Metazoa > Chordata > Chondrichthyes > Orectolobiformes > Hemiscylliidae > Chiloscyllium > Chiloscyllium plagiosum. The sequence goes on from NW_028270150.1 coordinate 54,453,438, forward strand.
CTTGGTATGAATTAGACAAAGTAATAAAGTTAAAAGTTCAGCATAGCCATTCCGTCTTAAGTGTTTAGCTATGCTCGGCTTGCACTCTCCACAAGGATTCAATCTCTTCCACATTGGGCTCACTCTCTCAAGTTCCCCCACATGCGCTCCCTGCCTCCCATGCTGGCTCGATTTCCTTCGTGTTGGGCTCGATCTCTTACTTTCCCCTGCTCTGCACCAAAGTTGACTCCCTGTGCTGCCGCCACTGGGAAGAAACCTTGCCTCAGCCTGGACACCTTGAAGCCACTGATCTCTCCACAGAAGTTAACTAGATTAAAATAAGGAAAAAGAAGCTGTGAAAGGGGTAAAAAAAAAGTAAAAGTGGACGCAGTAGATGAGCTCCAGGCAGAAGCCTGTATACTGTGCTGTTACTCCACCACCATCTTGACAACAGGAACTTGTGCTGATGCTGAAAGCTAGCACAGATGCAAAGGGCTGAATGGACTACTTTTTTAAAAAAATCATAGAAACATTGTATAGTTTGGTTTATTCTTAAATATTAGAATAAATACAGAAATAAAGGACATTGGTTAGGTCACTATCGGAATACTGTATGCAATTCTGGTCTCTGTGCTATAGGAAGGATATTGTGAAACTTGAAAGGGTTCAGAAAAGATTTACAAAGATGTTGCTAGGATTGGAGGGTTTGAGCTGTAGAGAGAGGCTGAATAGACTGGCGCTATTTACCCTGGAGCATCGGAGGCTGAGGGGTGGCCTTATAGAGGTTTATATAATCATGAGGGGCATAGATATAGGGTATCTGTGTGGGGAGTGGGGGAGTCTAAAACTAGAGGGCATAGGTTTAAGTGCAAGGGGAAAAACTTAAAAGGGATCTAAGGGGCAATATTTTCACACAGGGTGTTGCATGTATGGAATGAGCTGCCAGAGGAAGTGATGGAGGCTGGTACAATTACAACATTTAAAAGACATGGGTATATGAATAGGAAGGGTTTAGAGGGATATGGGCTAAATGCTGGCAAATGGGACAAGATTAATTTGGAATATCTGGTCGGCATGGATGAGTTGGACTGAAGGGTCTGTTTCCATGCTATATCTTTCTATGATTCTGTGGATGTAGCAGCCTATATGTTTTGATTCCTATGTTGCTCTGGCAAGCTCCTTCCCTCAGAAATTAGATCCAGACTTCTGAATTTAGGCAGTAAATATTATTCTAAGCCACATACTTTATCTGGACCAGGCAGGATTTTATTGCCTTTTCATATTTATTATGTGTGTGCAATAATACACACATGTTCTGCCTTCTTGAGTACATTGCATTTGACTTATCATCTGTTAGCCAAATTGGTCCTGCGTAGTCAGTCTCAAGAAAATTTCTCAAAATCACAAGCTTGGTAAGCACTGATTTGCAATAAGCTGTCGCTGATGAGGCACATTGGCAGAGGTAGTGTCCCTACCTCTGAACCAGCCTGGGTTCAAGTCCCATCTAACATGTCTGAAAAGCTTGATGAAAAATGCCTAAAACAAATATTGCAGAGCACCAGTGTTAACCAGACTGCTCTGGGTTTAAGTCCCACTTCAGAGCTTAGCTCTGGGAGAACCCAGCCACTGGTACAGGCAATTCAGTGCATATTGGTGCCAGTCTTCAACCTTGTTAACTGGGGTAGGTTAGCAATAGGAAGGGTAAGGGATCTGTTTGTAAAAGCACCCATCAAATCCACCAAATACAGTGGATATGAAGGGTGGTAAGTCAGCATCATAGTAATTCCCTGGAACATTGAGGGAAAAGCTGAAAAAGCAGATGACAATACACAAGTAGTTTTGGTTCAGTCAGGGTATGTATGTTGGTTAAAACTGTAGGAAACAAGATATTCTGATTTTCTTTTTAGACTGAAATGCTTTGTCTGTTCAGTACATTATGGAGAATGTATGATTCTAGATATTTTTAATCAACCCGTTCAGATATGTTATGGCACACGTCTGGGCAGGTGAGACTTGAACTCTGACTTTCTGACCTAAATGATGGGGCATTACCACTATTCTACAAGAGCCCTGATGTACAATTCTGTGAATAACAAGCATGTAATCAAAATTATATTCCTTCAGTTTACCAATTAATTTACATCCAACCAAAAATGGTGCAAAAGACCAATCTTGAGCAACTACATAAAACTACAGTAAAACTCTGATACATTGCGCTGACAAAGAAACACTGTTGTTTTAAGAAAGCAAATGTCTATTTATCCTTGACTCAGATTGTACTGGTTCAGCATTACTTACCATATGCAAATCTGTTTGATGCATCACCATGTGTAGGAAGATTCCACTTGACAGCAAGGTAAATGGTCTTCTCTTAGACATTAATTATCATTTAATATCTTTCTGTTCCTCAGGATGAATCTCTCCAGCGTTTGCAGAAGGAATCAGAAATTTTACAGAAAACATATGCACACTACTTCGATCTAACCATAATCAACAATGAAATAGATGAGACCATCAGGCATCTGGAAGAAGCCATTGAACTTGTGTGTACCACACCACAGTGGGTCCCTGTATCCTGGGTATATTAAGGACCAGACAGAAAAATCATGAACTTTATCATTCCCTAGCACCATCCTGACATTTGACTTTGTAAATGACCTCGCATCAAGTCTTACCCCTTATAGACAGTCTAGGATTAGTGTGCCCTAATTTTTTTTTGACTATTGTCATGTCCTACTAGATGGATGGAGAGATAAACATTACCAAACTCTTACAGTGACAGTGTCCCTTTTTAAAGCTGTGTGAGGCTTGCAATTGTTATTAAAAATTCAGATCTACATATGCTTTCTGATCTGTATGGATCCAATAATTCCACATGGTCCTCAAAACTTATGCAAACTCTTGTTACCTCCAAGTTTTTCAAGTAAATTTTAAATGCCACCAACCTATCCAGATTTATTTGGAAAATATTTTTAAAATAATATAAATATATTTAATTTATCATTAATGGAGTCCAACAACCTTGCTGGCTAGTTGAAATTTAATTTCATTATGGTGATAAAACATTGCACGTGCAGAATAAAATCTTCTGGTTTAGTCGCCAAATGAAGATCAAAAAATATGAGCACAAGCATTAATTGAAGTTTTTGAGTCTGCAAAGTTACAGTAGTCAGAGCGTGAAGTAAATTTAGATTTGAATTTTTTCATAAATAAACCAATCAGGGCTATTAAAGGGATACCGTCATTTGCAATTTAAAGATGTACAAACATTTTAGGATTTGAATCAGGATTTACTGCATGTGGACAGTTACAAGCATTCATGCTGTTGGTGTATCTGTGTTGGAAACTGTATTCTACAGCAACGTACATTCCATTTGTTGGAAAATTACCCAAGGGAATTATTGTTCAAAAAACTGTAAACCTATGCACATCTCTTGCATTGTGGGCAAGTTTATAAATGACTGATTTTTAATCATGTAGTGAAATGTGTTTGTACTTTGTTGCAATTTAATTTGTTCTAAGGGGAAGAATTAAGAGTTTTGCCATTTCAAATGTGTGTTGTCTTTGAATATAAATATTTTAATTACGTTCCGTCTGGAAAAAATCGTTTAATTTTTATCATTGAAGTATATGTATTAAAAATGCACAAATTTTACTAAAATAGTGTGCAAAAGAGAAATAGTTTGTGGTCAGATATAAACAGTTTAGGTCACATCACAACTTCATTCAAACTGGCTTCAGTGCTTCTGAAGATAGCAACAAACACAGCAACTGCAATTGGGCATTTTTTTAAAATATACTTCCTTTTATGTGGTTTTTTTATCATTTTTATATTATACCCTAAATGTCTTTCTACAAGCTTATATTGAACACATCCAAACCCAGTCATGTAAAATTGAATAGCTGCAAATATTGACTTTCAACACAGCTGCCTAAGACAATATTGTGTTTCAGTTACAGGACTGTAAGTTCTATACTTTTGTAACTGGTCCATGGTAAGACCAGTATGGTGCTGGCTGTTGGAAACTGAATAGTACCTCTGAACATGTAATATAAAAATGAAAATACTGTGGAAAAATGTAAACAGAAATGAAGCACAACTTCACAACTGGAATTTATTGAACATTTTCATATTTTCTGGCAAGTCCATTCAGATAGAGAGAAATGGTATTTTATAGACCTGTTCCCACCAGGATTTTAGAGCACAGAGGAATGAATTGTTTGCCTTAAGACATTTTGTAACTTAATTCCTGCTTTCTTTGATGTAATACCATTCCTAACAGTATTGAAAGGATATTTAGATATGTTATACATTTCAAAAATTGCTTATTGTTTAATATTGCATAAATGCCGTGAATGCTTTGATGAAACACAATTGGCCATGGAAATCTGTATTAAAGGACAAGTGATACAGCTGAAATCCGTGAGTAATTGAAAATATAAATCAATTATAATGGGAGCTATTTAAATCGTGAATACTTTAATTGTCTTTTTCTGAATATTTTATAATTTGGTATTTAATGTGTCAGCTATAAACACCAACTGAAACAGTTCAGTTTTACTATATTAATTAACCAGATGCTGTTGATTCAGTCCCCTGTTTTTTTCTGCATTTGTATGTCAATAGTTAAGCGTTCAGCGCACATGAAGTCATTAATTTTCATATTATGGAAGACAAAATATGCGAATCTCTTAGAAATTCATCATGACCAAATGTACAAAGTACAAAGTTTCAGGTCATATCAGGTGCACCCTTTGTATTTTACAACAAAAGCGTACACAATTTAAAATGTATTTGTGCATAAGCATGTGAAGTTGATCATAGGGCATTGATAATTTGTATGCTAATTACCAAATAGTGTAATTTTCACATTGCTTTGACGTATTCTCTTCTCTCGTCTGCAAGTAAGAGGAAAGTCTGTAGTCTTAACTTCTCAATATTGCCATGTTTCTGTTTAGGCTACAAGAAACATGTTTCATGTGACACAACTGGCTGAAAGCTAAATCTATTTTCTTCCCCAAGATATGACGCCTTAATTTCACACATCAGTCTCTCTGAAAGTAAACAGAACACATTACTACCACCACATGAGTGAAAAAGCAAACTGTATGAAGGCCAAGTCAAATTGCTTCTTTTAGTAGTATTTGAATCACTTCAAAGTTGCTTAACACTCTGAAACAGGCAATATTAAAATATTCTGTCTGTTGATAATTGACAGAAAGAATGTTCCCAAGTTCTCTGCTATTCACTCAATTTGAAAATTATTTTGGAAGAATTCTTTTATATATGAAAACATTTATACTTAGTGTAGCTTGATTCAGTAGTACACCACTTCTCTGAGTCAAAAGATTGTTCTGAGGCTGCACTCTAGAGACAAAATAATCCACATTGAAGCTCAAACACTGGGATAGTGCTGCAGTGGATGAGGTGTCATTTTTCAAATGAATCATTAAACCTGTCTACCCTTACAGTTGGGCATTAAACATACCATGGTGTCATTTAAAGATCAAAGGAATCCCCTTGATATTCCAGACAAACTTTATCACTCAAAGTAACATGAAAAAACAATTGCGTAGTTATTTATCATTTTTAAATATTGTTGTTCACAAATTGCCTGCCCTATTTCCCTGCATTACAATGACTACCGATGCAATATAGTCCTTTCTTATGATTTCCTGATAATATGAAAGGCAGATTATGCCCAGATTTGTTATAGTCCAAGATGGAAGTCCACAAATGGTTACGGTTCTACATGAGGAGAGATGAACTGACTCCCTGTCTTCATTCACCCATCCCCTTGATTTGACATATTAAGGGTATTTTAAGATTGATCCCCTCCCTTGTCTCAGACCTTTCTTCCAAACCAAATTGACATTTTTTTTAAAGAAACTAATTTAGCTAGACTTTCTTGAGTTAACAAAAAGTGAGTTTGATTACGCATGTTTTTCATGTGTTTTAATATGACATGCTTACATTAAAAGTAGAGATGGAAATGTGTTGCTGGAGAAGCGCAGCAGGTCAGGCAGCATCTAGGGAACAGGAGAATCGACGTTTCGGGCATTAGCCCTTCTTCCTGAAGAAGGGCTAATGCCCGAAACGTCGATTCTCCTGTTCCCTAGATGCTGCCTGACCTGCTGCGCTTCTCCAGCAACACATTTCCATCTCTGATCTCCAGCATCTGCAGACCTCATTTTCTCTTACATTAAAAGTAAGCAAGTCCAAAAGGATAAAAGAAAAACAAATATATGGTTCAGTCTGAATTGTTTGTGAAGTGTTGATCATTGAATGTTGCAGCTGTTGGATTACCAATACCTGTCTTTGATAGGTGAATTGTGGGTTCCATAATCCTTAGTTTTGCAAAATGGTTGAGCTTCTGTAGTTCTGAATTCTTTCAACCATGATGGAATTCCAACATTCAGGGTAAGTAAGAGTCCTTTTGTTTTCCTGATTCCCTTGTTACCTGTTACCTGGCTGCTAGCAAGTTGACTTCTAGCACACAAAGTGAAAACAGTGTCTAGAGGATATTCTTTCAACTGTGACCCTTTACAAAACTTGGACCAAGGCTGGTTCAAATGAGAATGCTCAGTTCCACTGTAACACTCAGTCAAGTTGAAACCTGTATGTACTCCTCCTCCTTCAAAGGAAAATCACAATGTATCTGCAATTTATGACATAATCCACAGAAGGTTGATTACTTTTGAGCAAGAGATTGTCAACTCCATGTAAACTTTGTAGCCACAAGATCACTGTCCAGTGTGTTTTGATTTAGCTTTTGCAACCCCCCCTGCGGCCACTCTTTGAAGTGTTGTTGAAGTTTCCATTGCAGCTGTAGTTGTGGCTTTTCGTGGGTGTCTGTCTCTACAGAAAGACACTTAATTTAAATCCACAACTATCTTTGGCTGTATCAGTCTTTTAAAAAGAAATGTGGGATTACAAATTTAAAATAGTACTTTGAAGTTCAAACCCATTGTCATGACATGATAAGAGTGCAAGCTGTTGTATTTTTACTTATTTTTGATATAGTTTATTGTCACATGGTTTTGGATAGAGGTCTGACCTAGTGAAAGTCACTGCTTGCTTTGAACAAAAGTGACCTAAACGTTTATAGTAGATTTTGACTTTCTGTGCTAGTATGATAAGATGACAGAGATCAGGAAAATAAGCAGTATACAAGTATTTAAATTAGCTTTCCTGTCTCTATGAACCTCCTGTAGTTCTACCATCAGTAGCAGGAGATACTGTGATCTGGAACTGTAACCAAATTTTTGATTATGTCAGTTTTGGCTTAACGTCTTTTTTTTAATCACGTATTTGTTTTCCATGTTAAAAGTACTTTATAAATTTAGGTTGTTGTTGGAGCTATAATGTTGAGGAATGGAAGATGCACTTTGATCCAGAAAACATAGAACATACACAATGAGACAGCCATTAGTGAAGCCAGAAAAAGAAAATTGTGCGTGTATGGTAGCAAAAACATTTCTACCAGTGAGAAACTAGCAAAACGTAAATGGTGAATACATACACCATGAATGACATAAAGTAATGAATATATGAACATACAAATTCAGAACAGAACTAGACTGCTCAGTCCATGACCCAGCGTGTGTCTCACTTCAGACATAACATTTTATTCTTTCAGAAATGCTGGCATCTGTATCTGGGTCAGAATGAACTACCTAGTACAGCCTGAGCTAAGCCTGATTGAAACTCCACAATCAGAATATTCTATATAATAAATAGTGCCATTCTGCTATACAAAATATCAATAGGGCATCACACTTTTTCACCATCTCAGTCTATCATCAGATATATTGCAAAGGTTCAGTTTTTCCCTTTAAGTTTCTGGAATTTAACCTCTGGCAATAGCAAACAATTTGCCTTATTGATTTACAATACGTGCAACTTGCACCCTAATATCATTTTTATCAGGAATCTAATGAAAGGTCTAACCCCAAAATATTAACCCTTATTTTCCCCTTTCATGTGCTAATGAACTTGTGCATTTCTAACATTTTCAGTTTTAAATTCCAAATTTCAACTGTTGCGAGTTTTCTTTTCAAGTCTTAATTGATTTTACTTAAGAACTATTATATGCACAATACACATTTGAGTTCATTTTATTATGTCCACTGTTGTCAGTTTTGAAAGTTTGATTTTCAGTCAGAACAGTAGTTTGTCAATGGAGATATTTCAAATTACACCAATTTGGAAACTGATGCATTAATAGACAAACAATCAGAAAATTCTCATGTCCCTTAATTCCTGACCCCTTGACTGAGCCATCATCTTGGAGTACATCTCAAACAAAATACAGAAAAAAAGTGTGTTGGGACTGCTGTAATTATTTAAATAATGAGGATCCTTATTACTTGCTTTAGGTGATTACAAATAGCATAGAATAAGTCTCACAATAGCAGGACTGAGAATAACATCCTCACGACATTTGCTAGTGCTGTTAGATTAAATTAACTTGTCTGTGTAATAGGAACCTAAGATGGAGTTCAGATTCAAGAAAAGCAAAACTAGAAAAAGGAAGTGAACTAGTAAGCAAAACAAGGCTACTGAAGCAACGGCAAACATCAAATATGATCAAAATGGAAATTAATATTATCAAAAGGCTGAATTCAAGGCACCCCTTCTGGAGTGATAGAAAATTCACAAATTGCGAATTAGAATCTGATTTAATTGCGATATCCGAGACATGGCTGCAGAGTGGTGAATACTAAAGTTAGGCAAATCATAAGTCAAGAACTTAAAGATACATGTAACATAGATAATACAGTAACATTTGCACAGAAGAGGTTAAACAATTCAGCAGTAATGTGGAGGATGAATTCAGTGTGTGGTTTGAAACGGTGTTGAGGAGCCAATGAAAGATTGGACTATTTTGGATTTGATGTGAAATGAGAAAGGGCTAAATAATAAACATGGTGAGACTTTAAGAAATAGAAACTGTAATATATTAGAATTTACACTGTTTGGATACAGTGTAGTCCATTCTGAAATTAAGATCTTAAATCTACCAAGGAAACAGAGGCAAGTTAACTCGTGAATTGGGAAAATACACAAAAATTTGATGGTAGACAAGAGCTAGTATTTAAAGAAATACTACAGGGTCCACAGTAGGCTGAGGAATGCATAGGGCACAGATATCCAAAGGAAAATGTGGATTAGCCATGTTTAATGAAAGATGTCAGGGATTAGATCAAAAGTAGGTGGCTTGTTATCTTGATTGGGAGCAATTTAAGACCTAGCACAGGAAGACAAAGAAACTGAAAAGGAAAAATGATTAATGTAAACTAGCAGACAGCATAAAGATGTTGTAAAAGCTTCTATTGACAAGTGAAAGAGAAAACATTAACAAAGATCAATGTGGGCCCATTATAAGTGGTGATAGGAAATAATATATGGTGGAGAAACCAAACAGTTATTGGTATTTATCTTCACAGGAGAAGATGCAGAAAATCTTCCAGAAATACAAGGGAGTTGTGTAAATGAAAAGCTAACAGAAATTAGTAAAGAAGTAGTACTTGAAAAATTAATCAGATTGAGGGTTGATAAATTTGGACCCAGTTAGCTTCATCCCAAAACATTGAAGTAAGTAGCAAAACAGATTGTTGAAAAATAATGGTTATCTTTGATAACTGTATAGATTCTGAAAGGGTCCTTATCCCCACGATTTTCACAAGGAGGCAAGTGTGATCCACATTTCAGTTAGCTTCATATCCATAGTGGAGATAAAGCATGGGATATCTAAATATTCAGAAAATAATGGCAAAATTGGGTAGAGTTAGCATGGATTTGTGAAAGTGAAATCATGTTTGACAAACTTGTTGCAGATTTTTGAGGATGTTACTTTCAGCATTAACAAAAGAGAACCTGTGGAGCTGGCATATTTGGATTTTCAGGTATTTTTAATAAGGTCCCACACAAAATTAGAGTCAATGAGATTGAGGTGGGAAGAACAATACTGATATGAATTGTGAAGTAGGTAATTGACAGAAGGCAGAAAGTATAAATAAATAGATCATCCTTAGGACGGAAGGCTGCAAGAATACATGCTGGGTCCATAACTGGTCACAATCAATATATATATCATTTATTTATGGGGACCAATTGTAACATTTCCAAAGGTGCTCATGATAAACTGGGTGGGACCCAAAGTTGTGAGGAGATGCAAGGAGTCTTCAAGAGGATTTGTACAAGCTAAGTGAATGGACTAGAGCATGGCAGATGGAATACAAGTGTGAAGATATTCACCTTGGTAAGAAACAAAAAGAATATTTCTTAAATGGTGAGAGGTTATGACGTATGAATGTTCAAAGTGCAATGGTGTCCACATACATGAGTCACAAGGCTAGCATACAGATGCACAAAGCAATTAAAAATACATGGTATATTGGCATTCATTTCAAGAGGATTCCAGTACAGATGTAAAGATGTCTTGCTGCAGTTGTATAAAGCCTTGGTGTGACCTCACCTTCAGTATTGTGTGCAATTTTGGTCTCCATATCGAAGGAAGGATATACTTGCCTTAGGGAACATACAAAGGAGGTTTAATACATTAAATCCTGGGATGGCAGGATTGTTTTATGATGAGAGATTAAGGAATCTAGGCCTGTATTCTCCAAGGAAATCTTATACGTTTCTCAAGACTAAATGACTTTGAGGAATATGGAGACAGTGTGGGAATGTAGCATTGAAGACCCCTGAGTGCCAGGATAGGCTCAATGGACTGAATGCCTCACTTCTGTTCTTTTGTTTTTACTGACCTTACGTAAACTCATGGATGGATGAGTGCATCCACTAAACTTGATGAAATAGACTTGGTATGCAAGATGTATCAGTTTTCTCTACAGAGAGAGATGTTTGATTAAGGTATAATAGTAAACAAGATAAAATGACACCAAAACACTAACTACGATAATCAAAGTATTATTGTTCTATTCCGTCTTCGACCATTAATTGTTGCTCAGCTCATTTTGTGTCTCAGCCACCGTCTACTTGCTCATGTGCTTTCTCACTAAACTAATTCCCGACTAAGTACCCTTCCTGGTCACCATAGGAATTCGGAGTGGAAGTAGGCAACTGAGCCCTTTGAGCCCACTCTGCTATTTAACATGATCATGGCTGATCTTATCCTGGTCTCAGCTGTATTTGCGTATCTGCTCCCCATAGCCCTTTATCCTGTTTTTCATCAGAAACTTATCTATTTATTTCTTGAAACTTGATTGATTCTGCCTCCTGTACTCTGGGGGACAGTGGGTTCCACAGATTCACAATCCTCTGAGAGAAGTAGTTTCCCCTCATCTCAGTTTTGAACTTACCTCTTCTCACTATAACCTCTTGTTTGAGACTGTCCCACAAGGGAGAACATTATCAATCCTTGTAAGAATATATATCTCAATCAGATCCCTCCCCCATTCTTCTGAACTCCAGTGAGTACAAATCCAAGCCATTCAACCAATTCTTGTGTGCAGCCCTTTCATCCCTGGAATGAACCCGGTGAAAACTCCTCTGAGCTGTCTCCAGTGCCACCACATTCTTCCTCAAGTAAGGAAGCCAAAATTGGACACATTATTCCAGGTGTGGTCTCACCAATGCCTTATGTAATTGTACCAACACTTCTTTAAAATCCAAACCATTGGCAACAAAAGGCAGGATTCCATTTTCCATTCTTTATATATTCTGCACCTATACCCATTTTCTGCGAATTCATGCCCAAATCCTTCTGCACTGATGTACTTTAAATCTGTTTCCCATTTGAATCATAAAATGCCCTTATATTTTTCTGGCCAAAATGGACAACCCAGCATTTCTCCACATTAAACTGCATCTGCCAGATTCTGACCCATTCTCCTAGCCTATCAATATCCATCTGTAAACTCTTCATTACTGCCTGTTTTCGCACCTATTTTATTATCATCCATGAATTTTGTAATGTTATACTCTATCCCTGCTTAATCCAGCAAACATTGCAGATTAATAATAGTTCCCTGTTCTGTAGTAGTGTTCACTTCCTTTTGAAATAAGCCATTGTCATTCCTCTCAAAAGAACCTGCCCTGGATCCATCTATTCTTGCAAATATCCACACAATTTATATTTCTACCATAACCTTGAACAGACCCTTAACAAACTCATAAATAATGAACTGTGTAACTGAACATGGTACACAGTCCTCTGTCTTCATCAATCTGTAGTCTTGAACACAGTTGATCACACCACCCTCCAATATTTTTCTGGTGTGGAGGTGCTGGTGTTGGACTGGGGTGGACAATTCAGAAGTAGCACGACACCAGGTTATAGTTCAACAGATTTACTTGAAATCACAAGCTTTTGGAGTGCTGCTGTTTCATCAGGTGAGCAGATGAAGCAGCAGCACTCCAAAAGCTTGTGATTTCAAATAAACCTGTTGGACTATAACCCCCCGGTATTGTGTGACTTTTGACAATATTTTTCTGTATTGTGCATCTGAGTCAGATTCCATTCATCTGATTTTATTATTTCTTAAGTTTAATTCTACTTTCTACTGTGATTTCCCAGTTCTTTACTGTAATTTTTTGATCCCCAATGGATTACTGAATTGGTCCACTCAGTTTCTCATATATGTGCTCAGCTGAGCAACATCATCTGAAGCACAATGACAGATTGTATGCAGCTGACACTCAGCTCTAAATCACCAGGTCTCCCTCTCTCAACTCCTCCATTTTTTCTCAATTGCCAGTTTATCTGATGTCCAGCAACAGGATAAGCAGAAATATTTTTGTATTAAACATTGTGAACATCCATTTCCTGCCTCTGTCCTCCCACTGGCTACTGTCTGAAGCTGAATTAGTCTGATTATGAATGTAGTGTCCTAATTTGACATTCAGCTATACTTCTGGCTCCAAATTCTCTCAATCACCAAGACCACCTACTTGTCTCAGGCCACCTTGACCCAACCTTCAGCTCAGTGTAATTTTGCCTATTTATAATAACTCTGCCACTGTCCTTTTGCAGCTGAAGTCCTCATTCTGTTTCCAGTATCCCTGACTTCCCATATTCCATACCTCCATAAACTTCCATTCACCTGGAACACTGCTGCCCATAGCCTAATTTGCACCAAGTTCTGTTTACTTGTCATCTCTGTGCATGTTTATCTTACAGACTCCTGACCCAATAGCACCTCAATGTAAAATTCCCATCCTGTGTTTAAATCTTCTCACATTCTTGGGCCTCGCCATCTTTATAACCTCTAACAATCCTATAATCCTCCAAAAACTTTTCATTTCATCAATTTTGATTTCTTGTACACCTGTGATTTATATACACCGCTTTGAACAATTCCCATTGAATGCTTCTCTACCTCTTCTCATTTAACACACTTCTTACCAGGTTATTGGCTGCTTTACCGAATTCTTTTTCGTACATCTTACTATTTGCAATGTGGTTTGCCTTCTGTGAAGTAAGTTGAGATGTCTTATTATGCAGCAGGTGCCCTATAAAATCACTGTCCAGTGATATAATTGTAAAGCTTGCTCCATAAACTTTTATGATGATTAATTTCCTAATTCCATAGATACCTTCAGACCATTCGGTCTAAAATACACACATGCATCAGGCAAGTGATGCATCAAGCACAGGGCAACCTGCAGCATTTTCCAGGTAGATAAAGGAACCAACCAGACAAGGGTTGATGAGCATCCCAGGCTAAGTATAATGGTACCCATGTAAACCTTAGGGCTCCTCTCATTAATCATGTTGAGACAAATAGAAGAAGCTTACATTCAATTAATATTTAGATATGCATATTATAATTCTACTCAATCGCAGTCATAGAGATGTACAGCATGGAAACAAACCCTTCAGTCCAACCCGTCCATGTCGACCAGACATCCCAACCCAATCTAGTCCCACCTGCCAGCACCCGGCCCATTTCTCTCCAAACCCTTCCTATTCATATACCGATCCAAATGCCTCTTAAATGTTGCAATTGTACCAGCCTCCACCACATCATCTGGCAGCTCATTCCATACACGTATCACCCTCTGCGTGAAAAGGTTGCCCCTTAAGTTTCTTTCCCCTCTCGCCCTAAACCTATGCCCTCTAGTTCTGGACTCCCCCATCCCAGGGAAAAGACTTTGCCTATTTATCCTATCAATGCCCCTCATAATTTTGTAAACCTCTAAGGTCACCCCTCAGCCTCTGACGCTCCAGGGAAAACAGCTCCACCCTGATCAGCCTCTCCCTGTAGCTCAGATCCTCCAATCCTGGCAACATCCTTGTAAATCTTTTCTGAACCCTTTGAAGTTTCACAACATCTTTCCGATAGGAAGGAGACCAGAATTGCATGCAATATTCCAACAGTGGCCTAACCAACATCTTGTACAGCCGCAACATGACCTCCCAACTCCTGTACTCAATACTCTAACCAATAAAGAAAAGCATACCAAACGCCGCCTTCACTATCCTATCTACCTGTGATTCCACTTTCAAGGAGCTATGAACCTGCACTCCAAGGTCTCTTTGTTCAGCAAGACTCCCTAGGATCTTACCATTAAGTATATAAGTCCTGCTAAGATTTGCTTTCCCAAAATGCAACACCTCGCATTTATCTGAATTAAACTCCATCTGCCACTTCTCAGCCATTGGCCCATCTGGTCCAGATCCTGTTGTAATCTGAGGTTACCCTCTTCGTTGTCCACTAAACCTCCAATTTTGGTGTCATCTGCAAACTTACTAACTCTACCTCTCATGCTCGCATCCAAATCATTTATGTAAATGACAAAACGTAGAGGGCCCAGTACCGATCCTTGTGGCACTCTACTGGTCACAGGCCTCCAGTCTGAAAAACAACCCTCCACCACCACCCTCTGTCTTCTACCTTTGAGCCAGTTCTGTATCCAAATGGCTGGTTCTCCCTGTATTCCATAAGATCTAACCTTGCTAATCAATTAGTCTCCCATTGGGAACCTTGTTGAATGCTTTATTGAAGTCCATATAGATCACATCTACTGCTCTGCCCTCATCAATCTTCTTTGTTACTTCTTCAAAAAACTCAATCTTGACAGACATGATTTCCCACGCACAAAGCCATGTTGACTATCCCGAATCAGTCCTTGCCTTTCCAAATACATGTACATCCTGTCCCTCAAGATTCCCTCCAACAACTTGCCCACCACCGAGGTCAGGCTCACCGGTCTATAGTTCCCTGGCTTGTCTTTACCGGCCTTCTTAAACAGTGACACCACGTTTGCCAACCTCCAGTCTTCCGGCACCTCACCTGTGACTATCGATGATACAAATATCTCAGCAAGAGGCCCAGCAATCACTTCTCTAGCTTCTCACAGAGTTCTCGGGTACACCTGATCAGGCCCTGGGGATTTATCCACCTTTAACTGTTTCAAGACATCCAGCACTTCCTCCTCTGTAATCTGGACATTTTGCATTTCCCTACAGTCTATATCTTCCATATCCTTTTCCACAGTAAATATTGATGTAAAATATTCATTTAGTATCTCCCCCATTTTCTGTGGCTCCATACAAAGGCCGCCTTGCTGATCTTTGAGGGGCCCTATTCTCTCCCCAGTTACCCTTTTGAATTTAATGTATTTGTAAAAACCCTTTGGATTCTCCTTAATTCTATTTGCCAAAGCTATCTCATGTCCCCATTTTGCCCTCCTGATTTCCCTCTTAAGTATACTCCTACTTTCTTTATACTCTTCTAAGGATTCACTCAATCTATCCTGTCTATACCTGACATATGCTTCCTTTTTCTTAACCAAACCCTCAATTTCTTTAGTCATCCAGCATTCCCTATACCTACCAGCCTTCCCTTTCACCCTGACAGGAATATACTTTCTCTGGATTCTTGTTATCTCATTTCTGAAGGCTTCCCATTTTCCAGACGTCCCTTTACCTGCGAACATCTGTCTCCAATCAGCTTTCAAAAGTTCTTGCCTAATACCGTCAAAATTGGCCTTTCTCCAATTTAGGACTTCACCTTTTAGATCTGGTCTATCCTTTTCCATCACTATTTTAAAACGAATAGAATTATGGTCGCTGGCCCCAAAGTGCTCCCCCACTGACACCTCAGTCACCTGCCCTGCCTTATTTCCCAAAAGTAGGTCAAGTTTCGCACCTTCTCTAGTACGTACATCCACATACTGAATCATACTTGTACACACTTAAGAAATTTCTCTCCATCAAAACCTTTAACACTATGGCAGTCCCAGTCGATGTTTGGAAAGTTAAAATCCCCTACCATAACTACCCTATTATTCTTACAGATAGCTGAGATCTCCTTACAAGTTTGTTTCTCAATTTCCCTCTGACTATTGGGGGCGTCTATAATACAATCCCAATAAGGTGATCATCCCTTTCTTATTTCTCAGTTCCACCCAAATAACTTGCCTGGATGTATTTCCAGGAATATCCTCCCTCAGCACAGCTGCAATGCTATCCCTTATCAAAAATGCCACTCCCCCTCTTCTCTTGCCTCCCTTTCTAGCCTTCCTGTAGCATTTGTATCCTGGAACATTAAGCTGCTAGTCCTGCCCATCTCTGAGCCATGTTTCCGTAATTGCTATGATATCCCAGTCCCACGTTCCTAACCATGCCCTGAGTTCATCTGCCTTCCCTGTTAGGCCCCTTGCATTGAAATAAATGCAGCTTAATTTATTAGTCCTACCTTGTCCCTGCCTGCCCTGACTGCTTGACTCACTTCTGTTCTCAGCTGTACCCGTCTCAGATCGATCTCTTTCCTCACTATCTCCCTGGGTCTCACCCCCCCCCCTCCCTTACTGGTTTAAATCCTCCCAAACATTTCTAGCAAATTTCCCTGCCAGTATATTAGTCCCCTTCCAATTTCGGTGCAATCCGTCCTTCTTGTACAGGTCACTTCTACTCCAAAAGAGATTGCAATGATCCAAAAATGTGAATCCTTCTCCCATATACTAGCTCCTCAGCCATGCATTCATCTGCTCTATCCTCTTATTCTTGCTCTCACTAGCTCGTAGCACTGGGAGTAATCCAGATATTACTACTCTTGAGGACCTTTTTAAATTTTTGCCTAACTCTCTGGAAGGGAAAAGGTTGAGACTCTGAAGGGAGATTACAATGTGGACAATGACCTCCTGCTGGCCCCTCTCCCCCATGAGAACATTCTGCACCCTCTCTGAGACATCCTTGATCCTGGCACCAGGGAAACATTCTTTTTCTCTGCTGGTCATAGAAACGTCTGTCTATACCTCTGACTACAGAATCCCCTAACACAATTGATCTCTTGCTAGCCGATGTACCCCCCGTTGCATTAGAGCCAGTCTCAATACCAGAAACTTGGATTCTCAAGGGAACATAGCACGAACAGCCATCACCCCCTACATTTTCCAAAACAGCTTACCTGTTTGAAATGGGTATATCAACAAAAGACTCCTGCCCTAGGTGCCGACCTCCCTTACCCTTTCTGGAATTAACCCATCTATGTGACTGTATCTGAGACTTTCCCCCCTTCCTATAACTGCCATCCATCACATACTGCTGCTGTTGCAAATTCCTCATCGCTTCTATCTATCTCTCCAACCGATCCGCTCGATCTTATAAGATTCGCATGCAAAAGCATTTATGGCAGATATAATCTGCAGTAACCCTTAAACTCTCTTTAAACTCCCACATCTGACAAGAAGTACATATCACTGCAAAGGCCAATTTTTGCTCCTTCACAATCTACAGACCCAGAAAACAACACCTTCTTATTCCTCTACAAACACTGCCTCAGGTTAAATTAATAGCTATGGCTTATATTTTAAGTTTAATCAAGAGACTTATTTCCAAAAACATATAATCAAGAAAGAATCCACTATACTCACTACTGCAGCCTTTCTCTTGGACAGACTTAAAACAACAATTAACTTATCTGATTCTGTGCTGTGAACTTCGCCCAACAGTTCCTCCAAGATTAGTTGTGAATTTCACTGTTTGTCAATTTTCCCAGATGCACTCCGATGTCCAGCGATACACTAATTCAAACCTCAAAGGTGATAACTGTGTAGATTCTTTCTTTCGTTCGTTCGTTCGTTTGTTCTTTCTTTCTTTCTTTCTCTCTCTCTCTCTCCCCTGCACTGTCCTCACCATGTGCTTCCTTTGTCTGCTCTTCTCCCTTTTAATCTGCTGTTGTTTTGACTTTTTTTACCAAAGTTCCAAAACAATGCAACAGCATAATAAATAGTAATTGCTGCTCCTGGAATTCGAGGAAATCACCTCCAACACCTAAAATACCTCAAAAAAAGGAGCAGCTCTTACAGCCAGAAATTTTTCCCATCCTCCATCTTGGATTACCCAGAATCCTCCCATCAAGAAAACAACTATTATGTGTTTAGTAGTCCACAATACCTATGTTATTTGAAGGCTCTCATAGTTTAAATGGATGGTTACTGGGAAATGAATGAGCAAAAGCAGAATGAAGGTACAGGATAAGAACTGTCTTAGTATTACAGTAGAATATGACATTTGTATGATGAGGCAATGATTGTAGTCAGACAGTAGAATACAGCTATGCCAAAGTAATCACAATGTGCTTACTTTCAACATAAAGATGCAGTGAACAATAGTAGAAATCCATTGTATAATAGGAGCAAAAGCACTTTTGAAATTGAAAGAAATATGTGCAGGCCAAAAGTTTAGTGTATCAGACTGTCATTGGCATCTGTGGACAAATCAATCATTTTGCACAGCTCTTAGATTTCCTTTCACTAAACTAAAATACCATCTTACAAGTTATTAGACATTTTAATATAGTTCATCCCAATGTCAAAAAGCACAAAGTACCCAAATTTATTCCATATATAACAAAGTGTTTTCATTTCCAACTTCTGCACTTTTCTACCACTTCTAGTGTCTGCTGAATGGCACAATAAGTTTGACAGTGTACTTTGTTGGTCTTAAGGGATTAAAATTGTATTATATGTACGATGTCATGAAGTAACCCTAGCATGATTGAACTACATCTGTGAATGGTAATGGATGCACATACCTGTCTATTAACGGCCACTTTTTTAACCCTTTAAGAGGAGTTGGCTGCTTAGGAGGATGGTTGATTGCCTGAGGCATGGTAATGGGGGTGGAGAGGTTAGTGAGTGAAGAGGAAAATGCACAGAAGGCCTGATTTAGAGAATTAGAAATTACAAATAAACACTTTAACATGAGAGCATTCACAGATGAGTCTGCTGCCAGCAGCTGCAAAATTCCAGCTCCAATCATATATTAGGGGACAAAACATTGTTGATTTTGGTACTCATTCATCAGCACCCAAAATGACTAAGACTTAATATGGAACAGGATGCAAGCAGCAGAGTTTCAGATTTTGTTCCTAGAGTGGATGTTAAAAGACTGGCAAGAAGGATATTGGAGAAATTGAAAGCAGGGATGAAGGAAGCTTGTATATGGTTTGCAGCAGGCTGGGAGCATTTGGGATACAAGTGAACAACCATGTGAAGGTGGAAATTAGCTCTGTTGACGGAAAGTTCAGACTATGTTTTTATGAAACAGGAGATCAAAGTCCAGTATTGCCTAATAAAACCTCAATAAGCAGTTAGGCAGGGACCAGAACCAGTTTGTGGTTTCACTGGAGGTTAAAGTCCATGTTTTCATCTTCAGAAAGTTCATATGAGACAAGTTGATTGGATAAAGGATTAGAGATTCAAGTGGACCTGAACTAGCTAATACCAAGCAACATACCATTAAAAAGTATCATATACTGCCATTGCTTCTCCATCTAGGAGCATCTGCTTGTTGTCTGAAATATTGTTGTGATAAACACTAAACTTCCAGTATGTGAACAATTGCTCTCAAACTTTGCCTCAAAGTATCATTCAGTTTAGTTATTTATCCACGTTTTAGAACAAAGAACAAAGAAACTCTACAGCCCAGGGATAGGCCCTTTGGCCCTCCAAGCCTGAGCCAATCCAAATCCACTGTCTAAGCCTATCGTCCAATTCCAAAGCATCTGTATCCCTCTGCTCCCCACCTACTCATGCATCTGTCGAGATGCACCCTAAATGAATCTACCGTGCCTGCCTCTACCTCTGTTGGTAACATATTCCAGGCACTTACCACCCTCTGTGTAAAGTACTTTCCACGTATATCCCCTTAAACTTTTCACCTCTCACCTTGAATGTGTGACCTCAGTCAATCCCTCACCCTGGGAAACAGCTTATTTCTATCCACCCTCTCTATACCCTTCATGATTTTGTAGACCTCAATCAGATCCCTCCCTCAATCTTTTTTTAATGAAAACAATCTTAACCTACTCAACTTCTCTTCACAGCTAGCACCTTCCATACCAGGCAACATCCTCGTAAACCTTCTCTGCACCCTCTCCAAAGTGTCCACATCCTTTTGGTAATGTGATGACCAGAACTGTACACAGTATTCTAAATGCGGCCGAACCAAAGTCTTGTACAATTTTAACATGACCTTCCAGCTCTTATACTCAATATCCCGTCCAATGAAGGCAAGCACACCATATGCCTTCTTGACCACTCTATCCACCTGTGCAGCAACCTTCAGGGTACAATGGACCTAAACTCTCAGATCTCTCTGCTCATCAACTTTTCCCAAGGCTCTTCCATTTACAGTATAGTTTGCTCTAGAATTAGACTTCCCAAAATGCATCATCTCACATTTGCCTGGATTGAACACCATCAGCCACTTCTCCACTCAACTCTCCAGTCTATCTATATTCTCCTGTATTCTTTGATAGTCCCTTATGCTTTCTGCTACTCCACCAATCTTCATGTCATCTGCAAATTTACTGATCAGACCAACAGTGCCCTCTTCCAGATCATTTATGTATATCACAAACAAACAGTGGCCCCAACACTGACCTTTGTGGAACACCACTGGATCACCTTTCTCCATTTCAAGAAATTCCCTTCAACTACTACTCTGTGTCCTGTTGCTCAACAAATTCTTTATCCACCTTGC
The DNA here is from genome assembly GCF_037043375.1 of Chiloscyllium plagiosum. Classification (NCBI taxonomy): domain Eukaryota; kingdom Metazoa; phylum Chordata; class Chondrichthyes; order Orectolobiformes; family Hemiscylliidae; genus Chiloscyllium; species Chiloscyllium plagiosum. Next base: position 54,474,380 of record NW_028270150.1, read on the forward strand.
TCGAACACCCTGTACACCATGTGACTTCACTTTCTCCATTAGTTTACCATGGGGAACCTTATCAAATGCCTTACTAAAGTCCATGTATATGACATCTACAGCCCTTCCTTCATCTATCAAAGAACTCTATTAAGTTGGTAAGGCACGATCTCCCCTGCACAAAACCATGTTGCCTATCACTGATAAGGCCACTCTTTTCCAAATATAGATAGATTTTATTCCTCAGTACCTTCTCCAGCAACTTTCCCACCACTGACGTCAGGCTCACTGGTCTGTAGTTACCTGGAATATCCCTACTACCCTTCTTGTACAGGGGGACAACATGAGCAACCCTCCAGTCCTCCGACACCTCACCTGTATTTAAGGATGCTACAAAGATATCTGTCAGGGCCCCAACTGTTGCCTCTCTCACCTCCCTCAGCAACCTGGCATAGATCCCATCCGGTCCTGGGGATTTGTCCACCTTAATATCCTTTAGCCTACCCAACACATCTTCCCTCCTTATGTCAATGTGATCCAGAGTAAACAAACTTCTATCTCTAATGTCAGCATTCATGTCCCTCTCCTCAGCTCAGTTTTCTACAGCTGTAAAAGGATCAATTCATTAGATGGAATTTGTGCTGTGCTAGCTACCTTTAATATTCTAATAACCCAGATGATATATACTCAGCACACAACACAAGGGAAGTGGTGGTATTGTCACTGGACCTAACCATGTTCAACTTTTGAGGACTCTTCTGGCAGTGGTAGTGTCAATAACTCTGAGCCAGTAGGTCACTGTTTCAAGATTAGAGTGGTGCTGGAAAAGCACAGCAGTTCAGGCAGCATTCGAGGAGCAGGAAAATCGACACTTCGGGCAAAAGCCCTTCATCAGGAATACAGGCAGAGAGCCTGAAGGGTCTCTCCACCCTTCAGTCTCTCTGCCTGTATTCCTGATGAAGGGCTTTTGCCCGAAGCGTCGATTTTTCTGCTCCTTGGATGCTGCCTGAACTGCTGTGCTTTTCCAGCACCACTCTAATCTTGAATCTGGTTTCCAGCATCTGCAGTCATTATTTTTACCTGGTCACTGTTTCAAGTCCTACTTATTCCAGAGAAGTGCACAATCCATCTAAATAGGTTGATAAAGAACGTTTGTAACACAAAATAAGTTTTACTATGAAAAGTCAAATCTATGGTCCATGAAATCTTCTGTCCTCAAATAACTTGGTTTCTTTTATCAACTTTTAAGCATATTTTATCAAGGTGTGATAGCACTTTTGATTTTAAAAAATCTCAAGACAAGGCTAATCTCAACATTTTCATTGCAATTTCTGTCATTTTTACTTAGTTAAATGACGCCAATGCTTCTCATTACTTCAGTCTAAACATTACCGATTATACCTTTCATTTGTTGCTTGTGGATAGTCAAACAGTCTCTAACTCTGTGCACGATTGCCACAATCCTCCCAGATTACCATTTCTAATAGATCAAAACATAAATCCCGGCATCAAAGATAAAAGGGTTATTGTGGCCAACATTCTGTCTAGATCAGTTTTTTTTTGTACAGAGGAATGTGCTTATGTAATACATTCATGTAAATGATATTTATAATGTACATATTACAAAAACACACGATGGTCAGGTACAATATGCCCATTATTCATTAATTGAAGATGCTAACGGTAAAAGTTATTAATATTTGTCTAACCAAAGTCGTCAAATTCGGGAATCGCTGTCTGCAACATACGGGATTCCGTCTTCTTTTTACTAAAGTATTCTCGTTTAAAAAAATGTGGGTGCTGTGAAATTGCCAAATACAGCATGTGAGCTAAAGACTCTTCATCCTGTACAAAACTTAACCAACCTCTACTCGAGCTTCAGAGCGATCGAGGCGGTTTATTGTTGGGCTCAGTCCCAGAAGGTGACAGATGGCACACGATGATTTAAAACTTAAGTCGGCAGAGAACGGATCCAGCGGTTCAAACACAAGATCAGTTCTCTCTGTTATGGTTCCAAACTGAGGGGAGCCAAACTCAAATTCAACTTTCGCAATTCGTGTCTTTTTGTTTGAAATGATAAAGATTGCATTCGAAGAGATTTCCTGCGTCCTGCAGCTGTATTAATACACGGCAAATGCTGCAGCAGCTGAACGCTGTCTCAGATATTGTAGCATAACATTATAATGGGTATGAACACAACCTGGATGTGTGGATCCAGATTACTGTTGATAGTAACTGCTGTAGACGTTTCCCGGTTAACTCCGCCCGGGACTGACACATTCCTGAAGATTTCGGTGGTGTTCTCCGCATCCTCGTACATTTTGGGGAAAAGTAATTTCGAGATAAGGTTACTGAATCTATTGTCAGCGGTGGACCGGGCACGCTGTGTCGGAATTGGAGTGTAAACTGTCTCATTCTGTTGCACTGGATCGACACAAGTCCCTTCTGAAGATTTGGGGAAGAGTACTTGACTCAGATCCATACCCGCTACTGACGGTGGAGAGGCACACGGGATGTCCCGGACAAGTTTGTAGTTTTCCATCCACTCTTTCAACCATTCCATCTTGCAATCACACCCCCATGGGTTCCTGAAGACATAGAGCCTGCCGAGGAAATATACAGGTTGAAAAACGGAAAACGGCAGTGAGGTCAGGTTATTGCTATTCAGATGTAAGGAGATCAAACTGGTCAGGTTTTCAAAAGTCCCTTCCTCGATGTAACTGATGGCGTTTCTGTCGAGATAGAGAACCTCTAGCTCAACTAGCTGACTGAACCAAGTACTGGAGACGTTCACCAAAGCATTACCTCCCAGGTTTAACATCTTCAGGAGCCTGAGTTCTTGAAAAGCAAACTCGGGAAGGTTCCTCAGGAGGTTATCATTAAGATAGAGATATTCCAATTCCACGCAGTCTTTAAATCCTTTCTCGTGGATTACCGCAATTTTGTTGTTTTGTAAATTTAAATATTTCAAACGGCGTAATCCTTGGAGAGAGTTATAAGCCACTGCTTCAATTCTGTTCCGCTCCAGATACAACAGCCTGAGAGTCTCTGTGGCCCTCACTGCTGCAGGGATTCTCCTGAAGTTATTCTGCCACATAGCTAACTCTTGCAGAGAGGGAACTGCTACAAAGATCCGGTCTGGGATATTAAATAGATTGCAATTAGACAAATCGAGCTTCTTAAGTCGTTTGAGATTAGTGAACGTTCTAGTGTGCAGATACTTAATAAACTCGTTGTGGGCGAGTTGGAGTTCGCTGAGATGGGGCAGCCCTTTAAATGCGCCTGGGGTAATGAAAGAGATATTGTTGTGGTTTAAGGATAAAGAGCGGAGGGCGGGAAGAGTACCGAAGGCCTTCTCTGACAAAAATTTGATGTTATTTTTCTCCAAACTGATAAGGGAGGCCTCACATGGGAACTCGCTGAGGACTTGCTGCAATCCGGCTCGGTCACAGAGAACGACACAGTTTCTCTCAGCAGAACAAGTGCACACTGTAGGACAGAGGCGAGAGCAGGCCCAGGGAGCAGAGGCACGCAGAGTCACGAACAAAACCACTGAAAAATAAATCGACAGAGGAAACAGACGATGGCACACATTTCTTTTTTAAAAGCAGAACGTTTAGAACCTGAAAGTACAAAGAAAAGCCCGTTTGTATTTCAGGACTGACAGTGATACTTCGTCAGTATTTTCTAATCAATTTGTTCCGAGATAATATTTCTGGAGCAGGTGAAACCTGGCTCAGAGGCTGGGGCAATACCAGTTCGCCACAAGAGAATGCTTTAAAGAAGTAACAGGGATGTGTGGACAAAGGTCATGAAATAGGTTAAGTATGTTTGAACTTTGGAAAGTCACACTTGCCAAAGCCTTCCCTTGACAGGCGGATATCTCACTCAGAGAACCCTCTGCCCCCTTCCTCCCACACCCTTTGACCCAACCTCGTTAGCGAGTCTTGCTATTTACAGTAATTGTAAACTCAATACCATTCATTTTGGGGCAAATTGCTTTCATCGCCACCTCCTGCCCTGAGCTGGTGGTCCATATAGGAAGTGAACTACACATGTCCTCTCAGGCTTCTCAAAACCTGAAACTACAAGGTCAACAAACTGATCAGCTGTGGTGTCCTGACTCTACAATGCTCTGTATTTACCGTAGGGGTCTGCAGAAGATCGGGGAAGAAATTGGATTGGATGTTTTACTGTTTGTCTCTGAGATTTGAGGCCTACTACTCCCGGTTCGAAGTGGTTTCCAGGAAGCCTGGGGACTGCAAAGGGCAGTGGCTATTTCAATCATGAGGACTGAGGGGCCCAAGGAACGAGAGGGAAAAGATTTCAATCCCAAAACCAGGTGCAAATGGCCTTTTGTAAAAATAAAACTAGCAGATAGCGCTATCGAGAGTAACAACCCCGTGAATTAGAAGGGGAATGATATGAATCAAAAAGAAATGATCAGGATGAAAGATTTTCGGAAGAAAGTTACAGCGAAAATAAAAGGACTAGCGGGTCAGGTGGGAACAGGCGGAGCAAAGGTCATGCGAGAATGATCAGAATATGTACAGCCTGCAAGGTTAATTAAATAAATGAATAGAGTGAGGGACAAGTGATAACAATCCAAATCTTCCAACTCTTATTTGTCAGAGATTTTTCAGACGGCTGCACATAAATTAGATTTTAATCGCCCGTTAACCAGATTGGATAGTAACATTAAATACCGTTTAAAACGATCAGATGCATCTCAGTGTTTTTTCATCTGTAGCATCTCAGAATAGAGATACACCGCGGTTCCTCTTGCTGAACATTGTCTAAAAAATACAAAGAAAATAAAATATGGGGAAGGTCAACCGTTTCAGCAATGTCCGCTTTGTCCGTATTTCCAGCATATAACGCAGGCATTTGAAATATCAACAATGAGAACCTGAACAAACATTTGTGACGGATTGATCAAAGTCAATTACTATACACAGCACCTACCTTATACAAAGCCTGTTGTTCTTCGCTTTTCAAGTCCATAGCAGTGACTTCTGTCTCGGTTGAATTCACAGTCTTTAAAAAAAAAGGCTTCCGGCAATTTTTCCAAAATCCATCACTTAATGCATCGACAAATCTGCAGTGTGAAAAGGGATTAGTCACAATCCAGCTGAAACATCTCCTGCGAATCACACTGATAAATGCATTTTACCTTTTCTAAAAAAAACTCTGGAAGTGCTCCATGTCGTTCAATTGCGAATACTTCATGGTGAGCAAAGAGGGAAATTAATGCAATTTTATACTCGTTCCATTTCGGGTCGAAGGATGACCAAACTACCTATTACTAAGTTTTTGGACAAAATAATGTCTTTGTTTAACTTTCCCAGAATATTTTACAGCCATGCCTTTCTTTTGGACTCCAGAATAATTCCTTCTCAATGCTCCAAGTGCGAGGAATTGTTTGACGGCTCAGTAGTGGTGTTGTTACGTCGGTTAATGCAGCAGTTATTGGAAGCAAGCGATTTCCCAAGAGCTTCACAGACTGAATGGTCTTCCCCCTCTGTACTATTTGTGCAATGTCTAGCTGTAATGGTCAGTCTGGCTTCAGTAAGAGTCCCGAGGCATCTGAGTACTAAAGTTTGCAGCATTGGAGCACGTAATTTAGATCCATGGCACTGACGAAATGTTGCATATATGAGCTGTTACCAGGGAACACTGATTAAATTGAGACCCCCATTGTTGTTATCCTAGCTGATAAGAATAATAGACAAAACAGCATGGTGTGAAATTTGGCTTGATAGACCATGAGTTTTAGCTATGCTATTGAGCTAACATGATGACCTGTCACTCAACATATGCACACAAGGCTGAGGGTATATTTCAACAAAAGAACAAACCTTACTGCACATTTAAAATAAATACAAAGCTATACAAGACAATTTGGAAAGATCTAGCCATAAAAGCAAAATGAAAGATTTAAACCCGGGTCCCTGGTGCTGTGAGGTAGCTGTACTAACCACTGTGTCACCATTAATAGGAAGGATTGAAGAAGCTGAATTTTTTTCCTTGGAGAAAAAAGGCGAAGAGGAGATTTGATAGAAGTTTTCAAATTCATGAACGGTTTTGACAGAGGAATAAGGAGAAACTATTCCTATGCAAAAATGCATCAAGAACCAAGGGGCACAGTTTTATGATGTTTTGCAAAAGAAGCATGAGCAAGGTGAGAGAAAAACTTCTTCACACAGTGAGTATCCCAGCTTTGGTATGCACTGCTGGCAAATGTGGTGGAGTCGGGTTCAATTGAGGCATTCAAGGGAGCGTTTGATGATTGTTTCTATTTAAATAATGTGCATGGTTTCAGTAAAAAGACAAGAGACTAGCATGTGAGTAAAATGCTCAGAGAGCCAGTGGAGACAAACTGCCCTCCTTCTATGCTTTAATGATTCAGTGATTCTATGATGGAGAGGTGGTGGGAAGCAGTTTAAGTAAAAAGCTGATGAACTTTTAGACCTTTCTAGCCTTTCTCCCTGGAACACTGTAGCAGTGTAGAAATGCTAGAGTCTACCATTACAAATAGTCATTGGAGCATTGAGGAGGGATTATTCTGGAGTCCAAAAGAAAGGCATGGCAGTAAAATATTCTGGGAAAGTCATTACAAATACTCAATCTCATTTACAGAGCTTCAGTATTACTGAAAAAAGACACATTTTGCTAAAGCCCTTTGTCTTGTGTGTATCAGGAAATTTCACAAGAATACAAATTCAGGTGGAGAATCAACATTCATTGGGGAGACAATGGCTTGGTGATATTATCCCGAGGCTATTAAACCAGAGACCCAGGTAATGGTCTGGGGACCACAGTTCAAATCCTACCATAGCAGATGGTGTAATTGCAATTCATGAATAATCTGGGTAAGAGTCTAACAGAAGCCATTGACAGGAAAAATCCAGTTGGTCCACTAATATCCTTTAGGGAAGGTAACTGCTGTCCTTACCTTGTTGGTCTACATGTAGCTCCTGATCCACAGCAATGTGATTTACTCTTAATTGGCTGCTGGGTACATACTATGATTTTTTTAATTGCATGAGAGGATAGTGCTGTTGATTGGCAAATGGCCTCTGCATGGTACAGCATTGCCATGGAGACTGCAACATTTAAATGCAGATTGACAGTTTATAGCCAAGCTTTAAAATAATCCTTAATAAATCAGCAGATGCCAATTCAAAGAACTGATGGACTGGATACAGATTTCTTGTTCCCTGCTATCATAAGTCCTCCTTCCTTGGACATCAAACACTAAAAACAAGGCCTTTTTAACCCTTACTAGTCATTAGCCCCTGTGTGTGATCACAATCCTCTAAGCTCTAATTGGTAATTGCATGAGCAATCCATCAATAGTCTTTTTATTTATTCAATTTTTATTTTTTATATACATCAGCAATCCATCAACAGTTTTTGTGGATTGTGGCATCACAGTCTAGCCAGCATTTATTGTGCGTCCCTAGCTGCCCTTGAGAAGGTGGTGGTGTTCCCATATTCTTGAACCACTGCAGTCCACCAGCTGTGGTTGATCCACAATGCCATGAGGGAGGGAATTCCAGGAGTTGACCCAGCGACAGTCAAGGAATGCCAATATATTTTCAAACAGGATGGTGAGTGGTTTGGAGGGGAACTTGAAGGTGGTGGTATTCCCATATATCTGTTGCACTTGTCCTTTTGGACAGAAGTGGTTGTGGGGTTGGAAGGTGCTGTCAGAGGATCTTTGGTGAATTTCTGCAGTGCAGCTTTAAGGTAGTACACACTGCTGCTACTGGGCATTGGGTAGTGGAGGGAGTGGATGCTTTTGGATGTAGTGCCAATCAAGCGGCTGCCTTGTCTTGGATGGAGTCATGCTTCTTGACTGTTGTTGGGGTTTCATTGATCCTGACCTTTGCCTTGTAGATGGTAGACAGACTTTGGGGAGTCAGAAAGGGGTGTTACTCACCAGAGTATTCCTAGCATTTGATCTGCTCCTGTAACCACTGCATTTATGTGGTGAGTCATTTTGAGTTTCTGATCAATGACAACTCTCAGGATGTTGATGGTGGGGAACTCAGTGATGATAACACCATTGAATGCCAAGGAGTGGTGGTTAGATTGTCCCTTATTGGTGATGGTTATAGCCTGGCATTTGTGTGTCATGAATGTTTCTTACTCCTTGTCAGCCCAATCCTGGTTATTGTCCAGTTCTTGTTGCATTTGGACACAGGCTGCTTCCATGTCTGAGCAGTCGCAAATGGTGCTGAACATTGTGCAATCATCGGCGAACATCCCCACTTCTGACCTTATGATGGAGGCAAGGTCATTGATGTAGCTGCTGAAGATGGTTGGGCCAAGGACACTACCCTGAGAAACTCCTGCATAGATGTCTTGGAGCTGAGATGACTGACCTCAAACGACCACCACCACCTTCCTATGTGTCAGGTATGACTGAAACCACCAGAGAGTTTGCCCCCTGATAACCATTGTTTTGTTAGGGCTCTTTGACGCCACACTTGGTCGAATGCAGCCTTGATGTCAAGACCGTAAAACCATAAGACATAGGAGCAGAAATTAGGCCATTCAACCCTGCTCCACTATTCAATCATGGTTGATAAGTTTCGCAACCCCATTCTCCCACTTTCTCTCCATAACCCTTGAATCCCCTTGATACTCAAGAATCTATCTATTTCAGTCTTAAATATACTCAATGACCTGGCCTCCACAGCCTTCTGTGGCAAGGAATTCCATTGATTCACCACTCTTTGGCTGAAGAGGTTTCTCCTTAACACCATTCTAAAAGGTCTTTGCTTCACCCTCAGGTCCTAGTCTCTTTTACCAGTGGAAACATCTTCCCAACATGTGTTCTGTCCAGGCCACTCAGTATACTGTATGTTTCAATTAGATCCCCTCTCATCCTTTTAAACTCCATCGACTGTAGACTCGGAGTCCTCAATCGTTCCTCATATGTTAAGCTTTTCATTCCTGGGACCATTTTTGTGAACTTCCTCTGAACACTATCCAGGACCAATACATCCTTCTTGAGATATGGGGCCCAAAACTGTGCACAGTACTCCAAATATGGTCTGACCAGAGCTTTATAGAGCCTCAGAAGTACATCCCAGCTTTTATATTAAAGTCCTCTCAAAACAAATGCCATCATTGCATTTGCCTTCCTAACTACTGACTCAAACTGTAATTTTACCTTGAGAGAATCCTAGACTAGAACTCTTTGTGCTTCTGAATTTTCTCCCCATTTAGAAAATAGTCCATGTCTCTATTCTTCCTACCATGACCTCACACTTTGCCATGTTGTACTCCATCTGCCACTTCTTTGCCCACTTTCCTAACCTGTCCAAATCTTTCTGCGGCCTCCCTGCAAAATCAATGATACCTTTCCCTCTACCTATCTTTGTATCATGTGCAAACTTAGCCAGAATGCCCTCAGTTCCTTCATCTAAATCATTAATGTATAAAGTGAAAAGTTGTGGTCCCAACATCAAGCTTTGTGGAACTTCACTTGTCAGTGCCTACCATCCTGAGAAGGACCCTTTTATCCCCACTCTCTGCTTTCTGCCAGATAGCCAAGCTTTTATCCATGTTAGCACCTTGCCTCTGACACCATGGACCCTTATCTTGCTCAGTAGCCTCCTGTGTGGCTCCTTGGGACCACAACATTTTTTGAAGTCCAGGTAGCTAACATCTATTGGTTCTGCTTGTTCTAACATGCTCATTACTTGCAGATTTGTCAGACATGACCTTCTCTTGATGTAAACATGCTGACTTTGCCTTATTTTACCATATATTTCCAAGTATACAGAAATCTCATCCTTCACAATGGATTCTAGGATCTTATTGACGACTGAGGTTAGACTAATTGGTCTGTAATTTTCTGTCTTTGCCTTAGTCCCTTTTTAAACAGGAATGTCATTTCATGATTCTAGTGATTCTGAAAGTTTACCACAAACCCCAACTATCTCTTCAGCTACCTCCCTTAGGACTCTGGGGTGTAGTTCATCTGGTCCCAGGTGATTTATCCACCTTCAGGCCATTCAGTTTTTCTAGCACCTTCTCCTTGGTGATGGCCACCATACTCAGCTCTGCCTCCTCCCTCTCTTGAATTTTTGGGGTATTAATCATGTCTTCCAGCGAGAAGACTGACTCCAAACAATTATTAATTCCTCAGCCATTTTCTTGTTCCCCACTACTATTTCTCTAACATCATTTTCCAGCGGCCCAATGTCCACTTTTGTCTCTCTTTTGCCTTTTCTATACCTAAAGAAACTCTTACAGTCTTCCTTTATGTTACTGGCGAGCTTACCCTCATTTTTGATCTTCTCCCTCCCCATTTCTTTTTTTTTTTGTTTCCCTATGTTGGTCTTTATAAGCTTCCCAATCCATTGGTTTCTCACTGCCCTTCACCACATTATATGCTTTCTCACTTGCTTTTTTGCTATCCCTGACTTCCCTAGTCAGCCAGGGTTGCTTTATCCTCCCTGTATCCTGCTTCTTTTTCCTCGGGATGAATCTCTGCGTGTCTCCTGAATTACTCCCAGAAACTCCTGCCCTTACTGTTCCATTGTCTTCCCTGCTAGGCTCCTCTCCCAGTCTATTCTACCCAGCTCCTCCCTCATACTTCTATTGTTGCCTTTATTCAGCTGTAATATAGTTACCTCTGATTCTATCTTCGCCCTCTCAAACTGCAGAGTATATTCAACCATATTATGATCACTGCCTCCTTTACCTTAAACTCCCTTACCAAGTCTGCCTCATTGCACAACACTAAATCCAGTGAATGGTTTATGCCCAGTATGTCGACTCTCCTGTTCCTTAGATACTGCCTGACCTTTTGCAGTGTCACACTTTTCGACGAAATCCTGTATTGTCTGTTCCCTCGTGGGCTCCATCAAAAGCTGCTCCAAAAGGCCATCTTGTAGACATTCCACAAATTCCTTTTCCTGTAATTCAGTACCTGATTTTCCCAGGCCATCTGTATATCGAAATCCCCTATGATCACTGTAACTTTGCCTTTCCTACACATCTTTTCTATCTCCTGGTGTATCATGTGCCCCAACACCTGACTACTCTTTGTAGGCCTGTTTATAACTCCGACTTTTTTTTAACCTTTGTGGTTCTTCCTTGATACACACACAGGCTCTACACCATCTGACCCTATTTCATTTTTTTCTATTGATTTAGTTTCATTTCTTACTAATAAGGCAACCCCTCTGCTCACTTGCCTGTCTTTTTGATAAGATGTGTATCCTTGAATATTCAATTTCCAATCCTGATCCCCTTACAGCCATGTCTCCATGACGCTGACCACATCATGCCTGCCAATTTCAATCTGCGCTACAAGCTCATTTACCTTATTCCCTTTCAGATGCATTCAGATATAACACCTTCAGTCCTGTATTTACCATGTTCTTCTCATTGTCATTTGTTTGTCCAGTGTCCTTGTAATTTGATTGCTAACCCTTTCCATATGCACTATCCTATTTGTGTCTTTGCTGGAGATTTTACACCCAAAATCCCCTCCATTGCACCCACCACAGTGCTCCAGTATGTTTAAAGCCTACCACAGGACCAGAGACAATGGGTAATAGTGCCCGTACCAACCTTGCACTTGGGACATGTTGAAGATATCCCTGGTTTAAATTTTGACAAAAGGTCCGGAGCCAAATGGACCCTGTGGAGAATCCTGAAGAAGGGCTAATGCCCGAAACGTCGATTCTCCTGTTCCCTAGATGCTGCCTGACCTGCTGCGCTTTTCCAGCAACACATTTCCATCCCTGTGGAGAATCATCAACTGTAAAGCATAGATCCTATTGCAAATTGATATTTTTCTTGTGTTTTTCCAAATATCTTGCTATGCCTCTGAGGAGACTTCAACAATTAGCTCTCTCTCCCATACCCTGCAGAGTCGATCAAACTCATTCCCACCGCCCCCCCCCCCAAGTGATGATATAAAGTGCTGACAGAAAGCGTACTCAGCACTGAGCACCCTCCTCTCTATGTCAGATTTGTAGGGATCAGTCAAAAGTGTAATCTTTTTTTGAATATAATTCCTAACTTGAAAAAAATGAAAGAGGTCCCTGTTAGATAGCTCGTATTTCTGTGCTAGCTGATCAAAGGACATCATTGTGTCTCCCTCAAATAAATCGTCCATGCAAGATACACCCCGAGCTGCCCAACGCTTGAATCCTGAATCTATCATCCCCCATTGAAAACCCAGCATACCCACTCTAGGTGTAAAAGAAGATGTTTTGCCAATATTACCTTCCCTCTACCGAATTGCCCTCCATACTTTAATAGTATTGATAACTATTGGGTTATGGCAATATTCCATAACTGTCCTCATTTTGTCCAAAAACAGCAAGCTAGTAAGGGGGCACTTTGCCTGAGAGGTTTTGATATCTAACCATATTCAAAGAGAGTCCCCACAGGCCCAATCACTCACGTAAGATAAAAGCGAGCTTAGTTGGTAGCTTTTAATGTCCGGGAGATCCACTCCCCCATCTGTGAGGTAATTGCAGTTTAGCTAATTTAATGAGGAGCTGCTTACGATGCCAAATAAAGGAGCTGAACCAGCCGTTCAGTCTCCTGAATGTTTGTTTATTGAAAATCAGAGGGAGCATCCGTATAGGGTATAACAAATGCGGGAGAATATTCATCTTAATTATTGTTATCGACCCAACCACAATACCGGAACCGCCTCCCATCTTTGAAGGTCTTGCTTGATTTTGTCAAATAATTGAACAACATTAGCTTTAAACAACTGATCAAGAACTGGAGTAATGAATATGCCCAAATACACACAAACCCCCATGACCATCTCAATGGGAATCAATATTTGCCCTCAAAAGACCTAGCACCTTCATAAGACCACCCATAGACATATAGCCTCTGATTTTGCAAGATTAATCTTGTACCCGGAAAAGGCGCCAAATGAGCTGATGCATTGTATCAGGTGAGGCACCGAAACTGCTGGATTTGACAAAAAAAATGAGGACATTGTCTGTGTACAACAAAATCTTATGTAATTTTGACCCCACTTTTGGAGCTGATATATTAGGATCCCCACGAATGGCCTCCACCAATGGTTCAATCACCAAAGTAAAAAGCAGTGGGGAGAGGGGACAGCCCTGCCGGCTACCCCTAAAATGTTAAAATTGCTTGATCGCACCCCGTTGGTGATGACCGCAGCGAGAGGGTCACTGTACAGAACCTTCACCCATCTTATAAAGACTTCACCCAAGCCAAACCACTCCAGATATAGAAAAATTACGGCCACTCACCTTGGTCAAATGCCTTCTTTGCACCTACAGAAATCACCCATCCCTGTATTAATTGCTGTTGACACACTTGAATTACATTAAGCAGCCTCCTAACATTATTGGAGGATCTGCAGCCCTTTATATGAAGCCCATCTGGTCCTCTTTATCAATAGAAGGTAACACAGTCTCCAGCCTTAACACAAGAGTCTTAGAGAGGATTTTAAAGTCCACATTTAAGAGTGAAATGGGCCTGTACAAAGCACAGTCTTCTGGGACCTTCCCTTTTTTTGAGAATAAGTGAAATATTAGTCTCTCTCAAAGATGGCAGGAGACAGTCATGGCTGTATGAGTCATTGAACATGTTGAGCATCGGTCCTGACAATATGTTGATAATTTCCTAAAAGAATTTGCTGGGAAGTCCATCAGGACCAGGCACCTTTCCATTCTGAAGCTGCTTAACAGTCTCCTGTATCTCTTGCTCTGATAAGGGGGCAGTGAGAAAGGTTGTTAAGAAGGCATATAGTGTTTTAGCTTTTATTAATAGAGGGATCGAGTTCCAGAACCATGAGGTTATGCTACAGCTGTACAAAACTCTAGTGTGGCCGCACCTGGAGTATTGTGTACAGTTCTGGTCACTGCATTATAAGAAGGATGTGGAAGCTTTGGAAAGGATGCAGAGGAGTTTACTAGTATGTTCCCTGGTATGGAAGGAAGGTCTTATGAGGAAAAGCTGAGGGACTTGAGGCTGTTTTCGTTAGAGAGAAGAAGGTTGAGAGATGACTTAATAGAGACATATAAGATAATCAGAGGGCTAGATAGGGTGGACAGTGAGAGCCTTTTTCCAAGAATGGTGACGGCGAGCACGAGGGGGCATAGCTTTAAATTGGGTGATAGATATAGAACAGACGTCAGAGGTAGTTTCTTTACTCGGAGAGTAGTAAGGGTATGGAATGCTTTGCCTGCAACGGTAGTATATTCGCCAACTTTAAGTACATTTAAGTCATCATTGGACAAGCATATGGACCTACATGGAATAGTGTAGGTTAGATGGGCTTCAGATTGGTATGACAGGTCGCGCAACATCGAGGGCCTGCACTGTAATGTTCTATGTCTCTTGTTCGGGAGTCACACCTGAGAGTTCCAGATCCTTAAAAAAGACTCCATTTTGGCCCGCCCCTCCTCACAACCCTCAGATCGACATAACTTAGAGCAAGATCTCTGGAATACCACATTAATCTTTTTGGAGTCACATGTTAAGTTTCCAAGACCCTTCCCTAATGACCATAATGGCTTGTGGGGTACTCCTTTTCCTGGCGAGATATGCTAAGTATTTGCCTGGCCTGTCACCATGCTCATATAGCCTTTGTTTTGCAAAAGCAAACTCCTTCTTTGCCGTCTGCCTGAGCACGGAATTTAATGCAGACCGCAGCACCGTAATCCTCTGTAGCTTGACCAACGAGGGCCTGTCAGAGTAAGCCTTCTCGGCTGCCTTCAACCATGTTTCGAGGAGACGTTGCTGCTCACCAGATTCCAGTCTTTGGTCAACTGACCAAACTGTGACCAATCCCTGATCAGTTTCTTTAAAAGTAATGATGATTATCATGACATCACTTCTCACTGTCTCTTGCTTTATCCTTTGAAATGCCAATCACTTTGTGAGATCATACATCTTGTATCAGTTTGGTCCTCTTAGTTTACCAACTCATTACAGAATTAATTGCAAAGTTTTACATATATAATCTATACTATATGTATACACACACATACAAATGTATATACCCATAGGCCTGTTACATACTTTTAAATTACAAACCGGAATCATTTTGATATATAACTGTGCCTTTGACTTTTTTTAATGCATTTGCATGTGTTAACATAAATTTACATTAATAAGCCACAAACAGCAATAAAAGCTTAAACCAACAACCTTACTTTTGACATGGGCTAAATGACTTTTCTTCTTACAGAAAGTATTCCACAACTGACTACAATTAAACAAACATGGAAACATAGAAAATAGGAGCAGGCCAATTCAACCTTTCAAACCAGCTCCAGCTTTTAACTTAATCATGGCTGATACTCAACGAGTACTCTATTCCCACTTTCTCCCCATATTTTATGATCCTTTTAGCCTATATGTAACTCTTCCTTGAAAACATTCAATATTTATGTCTTAACCTCACTCTGTGTAAGAGAATTCCTCAGGTTCATCACTCTCTGGGTGAAGAAGTTTCTCCTAATCTGACCTAAATAGTCTATCCCATGTCTTTGAAATGTTATCTTGGTTCTGGGGACTCCATGGAATATTCTTCATGCATTTACCCTGTCTAATTTTGTTAGAACTTTAAGGGGGGGCTTTCATAGAAACCTTTATTCTTCTAAATGCCAGTGAAAATGGTCCTAACTGATCCTGTCATTCTTCATACATCAGTCTGTCAGGAATCAGTCTGGCAACCTTTGATATATTCTCTTCATAGCCAGAATATCCTTCCTCAGACAAGGAGACCAAAACTGCACACAACACGCCAGGTGTTTAGAATTCATGTTTAGAATTGCAACAAGACTTTGTTGCACCAGTACTCAAATCTTTTCAATATGAAGGCCAGTGTATTATTTGTTTTCTTTACTGCCTGCTGCCCCTGCATGGTCGCACCTTCTCTTTTCCCAGTCTTTAACCATTCAGATAATAACTGCCTTCCTGTTGTTGCTGACACAGTAGAAAACATTACATATATCTGTAATTATATTTCATCTGCCATGCATTTGCGCATTCAATCAACTTGTCCAAAACAAACTGAGGCATCTCTGCATCCTCCTCACTGGTCACTCTCCCATTTAGTTTTGTGTTGTCTATAAACTTAAAGATAAATTTAAATCATTAATATATATTGCAAATACTGCAATCCCAAGCACTAATCTCTGTGCTGTTCCACTTGTCACTTCCTGCCACTTGAGAAAAAAACACAATTATTTCAACTCTTTATTCTCTATCCAGGTCAGTATATTACTGCCCCAATCACATGCAGTTTAATTCTACATTCTAGTCTCTTCTGTGGGACCCTACTGAAAACCTTCTGAAAGTGGAGGTAAATCACATCTCACTTATCAACACTAAGTTACACCTTCAAAAAATTCCAGTAGATTTCCCTTTTAAAAATCCATACTGACTCTGTCCAATTGTGTCACTGTGCTCTGCTGTTAAATCTTTTATAATGGTCTCTAGCATTTTCACCATTACTGAAGTCAGGCTAATCAGTCTATAATTCTCTCCAACCTCTACAATTCTCTTCATAATTCTCTACCTCATTTTTTAAATATCAGGGTGATATTAGTAACCCTTCAGCCATAGGGACTCTTTCAGAATCTATAGAATCTTGAAAACTGACATCTAGTGCATTCACAATTTCTAGGACCACTTCTTTTAAGTATTCTAGTGTATTGTCTCATTCAAATGCTCCAGTTACTGTTCTGTCCTCAGGTGTAATCAGGTCTCTATTTAACACAGTTAAATAGAGACAGATTGATTGATCTTCAATCAATCTCTGGCACATTTGATCTGATTGCAAAGAGTTGCTCTGCACCTACAGTGTAGGAGATCAGTCCAGTCTGTGCTACAAGAATGGCTTGTACCCACTTCGCGCCAGTGGTGCGATTCCTTGATTCATTGCCAACACCTCTTTACTTGTCAACATTGTCACTTGTTGTGTGTGATTGCAGCAAATCAAATGCAAAACGCAATTAACGCTTTACAATTTAGCAAGACCAGAGAACTCTGAGTCATCAAGTAGGTTGTGTTCTGGTAAGTTAATAAAAATTGGTTCAGTCTTTCGGACAGTGACTTTTCTTCCCAAGTTCTCTTGACTTCAAAAATCTGCTCCATGGCTAATAAATGCAGCAGGACAAAGAGCCAGAAATACATGTGAAATTCTGTCATAAATTCAACTACATTATTAGATTTGTGAATACAGTCTAAGTAGAATCTCAAAAACATGGACAACTGACAAAATGATGGAATGTAGAATTGCAGTATTCAAGTTAGATTTATAGATCTATATGCTCACACTAATATATAACTAAATAGAAAAATTGGTATTATCCATAATGAGGTAGCTGCTCAGGCCATGTTGCTGTAAGGGTTGCTCTTTTGTTGTTGTTTGGGGTCTTCTTCACAAAGGTTTGTCTGCAGTTATTGCTGATAATCTGTTGATGCACCAGTCTTTTATACCCTTTTTCTTAGGTTTGAAATTGGCACAGGTCAGCTGCAAGCTGCTGACTATTGGTTACAGGTGTGGCAATCACCATTCAACTTTTGCTAAGACATTGTCTTGTGATTATCTCTTTTGTTAGTTGATTATTCTATTATCAGCCAGATTTTACAATTCTGTCATCACAGCTTCTTACTTCTGTACTCTTGTGAGGCATGTCCAGCCAAGTCTTGAAGGTAGTAAAACAGCTTGACCATTTTTCCCACTGTGCTCTGAATAGGGTTTTAACTATATGGCGAATGATTATAGCTACTCTTAAGGATTAGACAAATCTTTCTGTCAAACCATTTGTCAATGGCTGATGCGAAGCTGATCAGATCTGGTGAATTCTGCACTGCTTTAAGGAGTTTGTAAACAATTGTGATATAAACTATGAATAATTATCCCATGGAAGTTGGATTGCCAATGCTTAATTGTATAAATGTGAACTGATAGCAACAATGCCCATCTCTGCTGCAGCTCAGTGCGAGAGAAGGTATCCCGTATGAGGTCCAAGTATTTTGGCCTATGGTCTGTAAATAAGGTATACTCCCAGCCATTGGTACTGGTGGAGCCAACTAATGTCAAATATGATTCTAGAATGATTTAAGATAGTTAAACACAGCAGAATGTAAAAACTATTGGCTACTCTTCACCATTTGGTAATATGTGAGAAACGACTTCTCTCACTCCAATGATGCACCACGTACTGGTTGTAACAGTAGCTTTCTGTCAAAAAAAGTCAGAGAACTTCTGAATTAAAGCCTTGTTGCCAATGTAAGGTCTCTCTTACATTGATTTTCCCATTTCCAATTCTTGCTTTGGTACAATAAATTGTGGAATGGCTTGAAAATGGCTGCAAGATTTGGGACAAACCTGCCATTGTAACAAATGCAAACATTATCATAGCTGGTTGACATTTTGAGGTGGCAGTTATGGCTTTTATTTTTATTTGTGTAATCCCTTAGCATCAATGACATAGCCTAAATATTCAATGGAATAGTTTTAAAAATTCACATTTGTCTTTCTTCACTCTTCAGCCATAATCTTCAAGTTTTTGCAGAGTAACACCTAAATTGTGGAGATGCTCTTTTTTATTTCTCCCAGAGACTAAAGTAACACTGGATTCCTTCCACTTCACTTAAAACTCATCCATGGAATAATGCAGGTACAGATATGATTTCAAATGGAAGTCTCTTATATTTGAACAGTTGTTTTGTTTTGTGTTACATTCAAGTATTTGTGTGACACAGGATCTACTTTCATCTGAAGATTAGCTTGACTAAGGTCAAATTACTGATCTCTAGCTAGTCTAACAAATAGGTCATTGATTAAAGTTAAAGGATACCATTCAGTACACCATTCCAGATGAATAGTGGCTTAGAAATCACTGTGGATGCACACCGTTCGACTTTCTTCATTACCGCTATGTTACATGCGATTGAATCATTCATTTGCAGACTCAAAGACTCCTGCCTTGATAAGCCTCTCTAATTCTGCATCAATCTTTGGTCAAATTGCATAAGGCACTGATCTGACTTTTCAACATTTCACATGATTCTCATTCTGGATTTTCAACTTGATAGATCTTTCCCGTTGAAAATAATGGCATGGTCCTTTAGAATTTATGATAGATCACTCTCAGAATCTGACATGCAATTTACTTTGGCCCAATGCAGTTTAATTTGCTCCAAACTCATAGCAAGAACATTTCCTTTGACAATGTATAAAGCAAAATCTTCAGACTGGCCATATAACTGAATACTTACAATGATATTACCCTTTAAAGACACCACTTTTGCTGAGAGATGCAGTGTAACGCAACTCACCTGCTTCTGATATACACATTGAAGTATCAATGAAACTGCCATTCCGATATCCACCTCCATTCTTACCAGTTTGCTATTCAGTCAGGGGGAGAATCCCAGTATTGGTTGGTGCTACCAGGAATAGCCATTATGTTTAATAACTACTCCTCTTTGGACTGAGTGTCTGGTCTATTCTTATGCCCTTTTTGTATCATGTAGATTTTCTACCTACTCTTTCTGTTTTCTCACTCTTATGCTGTTCATGATTCCTTCTCAAACACACCCTTTCAATATGCCCTTTTCCTGCTGCAGCTTCTGCATACCAACAATTTGCTACTAGGTTGGCAGTTTGGAGTTTGTATTGGTGCTTGTCTCTCTGTCATTTTGTGAACTTCATGCTTGAATTTTGCTGTTGACCTTCCTTGGCTACTAGCTTCACCAAGACTGCTATGTCCAGTGCTTTCCTTAATTGCAGATTCCTTGCTATCCGTAATCTTTTGTGGATTGCTTCACATCTTAAACCACACTGCAGTCTGTCTCTGATAGCATCATTTAAGTTGTCTCTAAATTCATGGAATGCTGCTATTTTCTTTAAAATTGATAGAAACTGGGAGATAACCAGCATGATAGTGAATTTATGTTTGTGGAATCTAAACCTTTCAGTAATTACCAATGGTTTGGTGAAAAATAGTTCCATAGGATTCCTACTATTTCTTAAGTTTGGAACCCAGCTTCTCTGGCTATACAAGGCTCTATAGGATGTAGAAGTAATTCTCTCCCCCACCCCATAATATTCAGGAATGCGGGGAATGAGTACATCTGCTTCAATTTTGTTAACTTGAACAACATGTGTAGAGCTTCCAGCTTTCTTTTTTGTCTGATGGTTTGCGAGCACCAATATTTCCCACCATTTCATATTTTAAAAATGGTAAAAGCTGCATAACACAATGCACCACAGATTGTAATGCTTTGAAAGGGAAGAAACAAGGTAGCAAAGTATTCCTGAGACTGCTCGTTTCTTCTGGAGTCTATATTCCGAGCTCAAGACATTTCTTTCCATCTAAGGCACTCATTATGTTCATTTAGGCTGGAGAACAGGGCAAACTTCTCCTTACCGAGGGTGAATTTGTTCTGCTGACTGTACCTGCTTCAGTGCAGCAATGGCATCTTTTGATTTCTTTTCATCAAAGCACCTCTGCTATTTGCAGTGAGGGCAATTTGTTTTTCATCTTGGCTTCTACTCAACGTACAGGAGGCCATAGCATTGAACAGCAGGAGCTTTAAAGAAGTAACAAAATTATGACAGTTATTTACTCACCCAAAATGGGCAATGACAACATGTTATGTGAACAGACAATTCAGCATATTTACACAATGGTGTTTGGATAATGTACTGGCATGAATAGAAGAATAGCTATCAGGAAATTGAGAAAAGGAATAAATGGGCCTTTTTCAAGCTGGCAGGAGATCAGTGCCAGGGCCTCAACTGTTTAGTCCATTCACCCAAATCATTTATGAATTTTAATGACAAAAGATAGTTAGGAAAGTCAGTTATAAAGAGGACGTTAGCTTAAGTGAGTAAGCAAAGATCTGGAAAATAGTGTACAGTATATGGGAAAATGTTAAATTGTCAGTTTTGGAAGAACAAATAAAAGGTAACTAAATGGTGATAATTGCAGTGCTGTGAGATGCAGTGTGATCTGGCTGTCTCATTGTGCGACTCACAGGTTAGTGCAGGTACTGTAAGTAATCAGTAAATGGAATGATATGGTTTATTGGGAGGCGGGGGAATTGAAAGTAAGAGAAGGTTATGCTTCAGTTATACAGAACATTGGTGAGATTGCATCTACAGTACATACATTGATCACCATACCCACGAAGGACATTAATCCATTGGAAGCAGATTAGAGAAGATTTACAGGACCAAACCTGGAATGTGCAGATTGCCTTATGAAAGCTAAACAGACTAGGCTCTTATTTTCTGGAGTTTGGAGGAGTCAGAGATGACAATTAAAATACAAGATCCTAAGGGGACATGACTAGGTGAATGTGGAAGGATGTAGACCTAAGGGTCATGGTTTTAAACTATGGGATTGCTCACCTGAGAGAGATGAGCAGTGAATGCAGTCTTTAAGTATTTAAGACAGATAGGTTCTTGATTACTAAAGGGATGAAAGATTATCCAGGATATGCAGGAATGCAGATTAAGGCCAAAAATCAGACCATGACCTTATTGATTGGTGATGCATGTTCAAAGGGCCAACAAGTCTCTGGCAATTCCTCACTCCTTAGGTCCTATTTGCAAAAAACATCAGTGTAAAAACGACAAGTCTATTTGAAGTTTTTTTTTTACATTTGAGAATTTTCCCAAAGTCAATGGAATGCATTTTTTTTTGACTAGTTTCAAATTGTTTGCCTCAGCTAGTTACTATGGTCCACTTGGTGGAAGTGTTTCCATCAAAAAGCAGCAGTGACACTCCTAACATGAGGGATCCTAATTTCAAGGTGACACCTCATTACTAGTCTAATAGTTACCACCTTGATGGAAAATTTCTGATCCTCTTTCTAGCATTTATAATGGGGGCATTAAATATAGAGAGAAAAAAGGTGTGATAAGATGCACTTTGCAATGCTGTTTTAAGCACATTAATCTGGATTTCTCTATAGTTTTGTTGAAAAACTAACCAACAGACTAAGCATATTGTAGAAGTTTACCATGTGGACAGCAACAGCTCAAACAGAGTCCAACAACATTTGAAAAGCAATTAGGGCAAATCAAAACTTAAGGTCATGCTGGAATATCCGATCCTCAAACAAATGAACCATAGTTTTAGTCCATACCGTGAAATATCTTAAGATACCCGAACCAACCTAACATGCATATACATTAATTATAGGACCTGGTGACAGAGAGGTAATGTTCTCAGTCAGTTGCCAAAAAGCAGCAGCTTGAATTTGTAGCACAAAAGTTCACACACTTTCAGTCAGCTTTCTAACCTGCAATATTCATTCAAGCTGCAAAGAATACAAATACAAAATTTCCAGTAATAAAAAGGTTATCTGAGCAGTATTTAAAAAAATATGAAGTTGGGGCATACATCAAATGATCCAGGTGAACAACATAGCCGACGAGAAGGATAAGGGCCTCTTGCTCATTCGTTGCCACCATGGCTTTCCAAGGATACAATCTTGGAATTAGAATCAGTTCAGCTTAGTTCCTTTCTGCAAAGCTTTCCTTTCCCAAACATTTACTAGTCTAGTTACGAGCCTGTGAACTTTCTCCCTGAAAGTTAAACTGCAGCTACAACACCTTTGATTCTTAGTATCAATGCAAGCTGCGGCATCGCAATTTTCATGTTGGTTTGCCATTTGCACCCAGACAAATTGCACCATTTTGTACTTTTCCCCCCTTGCAGTTCTGTAGCCTCTTGCATAATCAAAGTTTACAAACAATAGATTTGGCTCATAAATTGCCAAGTTTAAAGTTAGTGCAATTTAAAAACTGCAGGTTGCCACTCAGTAATTATAAAAGTATACTTAATAGCATCTAGTTCTCTACATGAAAGTAACCAACTCTAAATAATGCACAAATCATTCATAACTTCAAAAGAAGGCAGAGCCCAGCTTGGATGCAAATGACAGCCAGAGTTTTCAATTCTAGTTGAAAAATGTTGCAAAGTAGCAGAGATGAATCAAAAGATATCCACCACCAGATTTCCACACCAGCTAAGGTTACCATGAAAGACTGCTGTAATGACACAGGTTTAACTGCCACCAGTTGTCTCTCACAAGAGCAGCCTGTGGTCTTGTAGAATTATGACTACTTTTTAGAAAATTTAATTTACTCAGTGATTGGTAAAGGTCTCAGACAACATCCTGGCTGTAGCAAAGACTTACTTTCCAGCACTGGATGCTTTTTTAATCAAGATGTTCCAGTACAACTACACAACACCAGAATCTGTGCAAACAATGGTCAGGTAAGGGGCCCACAAAAAAAAACTCATTTCACCAACTACAGAATCTATTCATGAAATTGACCAATCATTTAGATGGCGCTTGCTCATCTCTATTCAATTTGGCTTTCAACAGGATCATGGTATCAGACTTCATTACAGTCAAAACCACCCACTTGATGAAAACCTCATCTGCTGACTAAATTTGAAAATGTAATATGATCAGTTAATTCAGGAAACATCTATACCAGACAGTTGGACAATTAAATTCTCCTTGGACATTCAAAATACCACCACAGAATACTTCAACAATGTATGATCAATAGGAAGAAAAAGTGGTGCAGTGGAATTAGAATTAAAAAGCTCATGAAGTAATTTTAATATAGTCAACCAAGTAGGTTTGTCTTTTGGGAAGGAAATCTGTTGCTGTCACCTAGCTTAGAGTCCCATAGCAATTTGAAGCTATAGGAGGGGCTGAATAAGCTGGGACTGTTTTCCCTGGAGCATCAGATGCTGAGGGGTGACCTCAGGTTTATAAAACCATGAGGGGCATGCTTAGGATAAATAGACAATGTATTTTCCCTGGGGTGGGAGAGTCCAGAACTAGAGGACATAGGTCTAAGGTGAGTGGGGGGGGGGGGGGGGGAGATATAGGAGGGACCTAAGGGGAACTTTTTCCACACGGGTGTTGTGTGCATGGAATGAGCTGCCAGAGAAAGTGGTAGAGACTAGTACAATTGCAACATTTAAAAGGCATCTGGATGGATATATGAATAGGAAGGGTTGAGGGGGGGGATATATGGGCCAGGTGCTGGCAAATGATATCTGGTCAGCATGGACGAGCTAGACCAAAAGGTCTGTTTCTATGCTGTACATCTATGACTATAGTTGACTCAGTTACCATATAGGAGGAGAAAGTGAGGACTGCAGATGCTGGAGATCAGAGCTGAAAATGTGTTGCTGGAAAAGCGGTCAGGCAGCATCCAAGGAACAGGAGAAAAGTGTGCCCAGCAGGCTAAGGTAGGGAGGAGGGACTTGGGTGGGGCGTTGGAAATGCGATAGGTGGAAGGAGGTCAAGGTGAGGGTGATAGGCCGGAGTGAGGTGGGGGCGGAGAGGTCAGGAAGAAGATTGCAGGTTAGGAAGGCGGTGCTGAGTTCGAGGGATTTGACAGACTGGGGGGGGGGGGGGGGGCAAGAAATGAGGAAACTGGAGAAATCTGAGTTCATCCCTTGTGGTTGGAGAGTTCCTAGGCGGAAGATGAGGCGCTCTTCCTCCAACCGTCGTGTTGCCATGGTCTGGTGATGGAGGAGTCCAAGGACCTGCATGTCTTTGGTGGAGTGGGAGGGGGAGTTGAAGTGTTGAGCCACAGGGTGGTTGAGTTGGTTGGTCCGGGTGTCCCAGGTGTTCTCTGAACCGTTCCGCAAGTAGGCGGCCTGTCTCCCCAATATAGAGGATGCCACATCGGGTGCAGCGGCTGCAATAGATGGTGTGGAGGTGCAGGTGAATTTGTGGCGGATATGGAAGCATCCCTCGGGGCCTTGGAGGGAAGTTGGGGGGGCGGGGGGGGGGGGGTTGTGGGCGCAAGTTTTGCATTTCTTGCGGTTGCAGGGGAAGGTGCCGGGAGTGGAGGTTGGGTTGGTGGGGGGTGTGGACCTGACGAGGGAGTCACGGAGGGAGTGGTCTTTTTGGAATGCTGATAGGGGAGGGGAGGGGAGGGAAATATATCCTTGGTGGTGGGGTCCATTTGGAGGTGGCTGAAATGATGGCAGATGATCCACTGTACATGGAGGTTGGTGGGGTGGTAGGTGAGGACCAGTGGGGTTCTGTCCTGGTGGCGGTTGGAGGGGCAGGGCTCAATGGCAGAGGAGCGGGAAGTGGAAGAGATGGAGGAGGGTATCATAGACACCCGCATGGGCCCCAGCTATGCCTGCCTCTTCGTAGGATATATGGAACAGTCCATCTTCCGCAGCTACACTGGCACCACCCCCCACCTTTACCTCCGCTACATCGACGACTGTATCGGTGCTGCCTCGTGCTCCTTATCTTCTGCCTAGGAACCCTCCAACCACAAGGGATGAACTCAGATTTCTCCAGTTTCCTCATTTCTCCCCCCCCCCCCCCCCCCCCAGTATCAGTCAAATCCCTCGAACTCAGCACCGCCTTCCTAACCTGCAATCTTCTTCCTGACCTCTCCGCCCCCACCTCACTCCACCTATCACCCTCACCTTGACCTCCTTCCACCTATCGCATTTCCAACACCCCCCCCCCCAGTATCAGTCAAATCCCTCGAACTCAGCACCGCCTTCCTAACCTGCAATCTTCTTCCTGACCTCTCCGCCCCCACCTCACTCCACTTATCACCCTCACCTTGACCTCCTTCCACCTATCGCATTTCCAACACCCCCCCCCCCCCCCCCCCAAGTCCCTTCTCCCTACCTTTTATCTTAGCCTGCTGGGCACACTTTCCTCATTCCTGAAGGGCTTAAGCCTCCTGTTCCTTGGATGCTGCCTGACCTGCGCTTTTCCAGTAACACTTTCAGCTCAATTGCCATATAGTCCAATAAAACATTCATTCAGTTGTATAAAATTGCTACAGTAAAGTCACAAAGGAAGGAAACCAGATGAATCATGTGGCATCAATCTAGACATTTATCACAAGATCAAAAATCCTGGAACTACCTTCATGACAGCATTTTGGGTGCACCTGAATCATAAAGGCTCGTGGATCAAGATGGCAGCTTACCACCAGGTGGTGGAATGGGCAAAAAAAAAAGAAGTGTTGATGTAAAATCAGCAACATCCACATTCCATGAAGAAACAAAAGTACTAGGAGTTAACTGGACCAAACAAACTCTGCTCTGCAGGAACTTCAAAAACATCCATATTTTGTGTGCGCACGTGCATATGGGGGGGGGGGGGGGGGGGGAAGAAGAGAGGAGGAGGCAATTGACTTGAAGATTTATCACTGCAGACTATATGACCTTGCTATGTTCTGGCCATTGCTAGTCATGTGAGCAAGGAAATCTTCTAGTGTTAAAGCTTCTAGTCACAGAGCACAGAAACAAACCCTTCTGTCCAACTTGAACATGCTGGCCAGACATCCCAGATCTGACCTAGGCTCATTTGCCAACATTGTGCCAGATTCCTCCACCTCAAGACAGTTCATTGCACACGGTGTGAAAAATTGCCTCTGGCCCCTTTTAAATCTTTCCCTCCTCACCTTAAACCTATCCCCTCTACTTTTACTCCCACCCCAGGAAAGAAAACTTGGCTATTCACCATGTCCACACCCCCAGCAGTTTTAATATCAAGTTACCCCTCAGCCTCCAACACTCCAGGGTAAAAATGCCCAGCCTATTCACAGCCTCTCCCTACAAGTCAAATCCTCCAATCCGAAAGAATTAGAGCCTTTAAAAGGCTGAGAAACAAATGTTAAGCAAAGGTATTAAGGGATATGGGCCAACAGCAGGTATATTAAGGCTTAAAAATGCAGAATCTCAATGCACTCCTGCCACCACATTGTTATTGGTTTAGATGAAAAACCATGCTTACCCAACTGTAACTAAACTTCACACCGGATCATAAGGCCTTGAACATGTTGGATTTAAGGCAGAAGACCAATAGTGTATACAGGTTTAAACAAAACTTAAAATTATCCATATACAGATTTGTGCAGAGCACAGTAAACAGGTTATTTCCAATTTCAATTTTGAGATCTATTCACAGCCAGCAATTGGCTACAATGTCCCAACAGCAAACAGTTATAGCGGTTAAAAGGAAAAGCATTGGCCAAAAAGTAGTTCAGTGCTTAGTGCCATGGAAACTGAAACAAGAGGGGCAAGCTTGGACACATTTGAAAAAATGCTGCTCCTTTGGAGGTTAATCTGTCAAAAAGTCACGCACTGTACTGGTCATGTGGCATTAAGTGAGAGAGCTTCCAGTGCAAAGTGACAATTGCAAAATTAGTGGATGATCTAAAGACTAGATGACATTTCAAATCTTAATGGACTTGCAACATTGCTTGATTTTTTAGGCTCATGTTTAAAAGAAAGGTTGGGACTTGAATTTTCTCCATTTTCACAAGTCAACAAAAGAAACCATTAGTTGATGCAGCTCAAACCTTTTATTGATAAAATCATACAAGTAATGCACAGCGGAGTCTTCTCGTGCAATGTAGAGCATAGCATCTAAACTATTATAGAAAGCAAATTCTAGATCTACAGTGACTAAAAGGTATTCAATGCACTGAGCAAGGACTGGACATTCATGCACTGCAATAGTTTTGTTGGAAGTTACAGCATGAAGAGCATTTCTATAATTTGAGAATGTTAGGTCTAAAAACTACCACTTGCTTAGAAGTGTCAAGTTGAATACCCAAGTCACTTAATACACAAATGCAACTAAATGCAACAATAAATTGATAACCACATGTATTAAATTTGCTCTTTGCCAGACATTCACTAAACATAAAAAAACAAATTGGAGTACCTCAACATTTTGCCATTTTCTAAACATTTTCCTCTAGAATTTTAAGAAACTCTGTCCAAACCTTGGCATATTTTATTTCAGTTTTGATCAAATTACCCACATGAATGAATTTGATAGGACAATGGGAATTAGCGGCAATCAAGGCCGACGGTGGGTTGTGGTTCAGTTTCTGACTCTGGGTCCAATATGACCTTAACAATAAGAGCTCACGCTACCCCGAAATATATGTATATATATTCACGCATACGTTGACATTCAACATTCAAGTGCCAGTGTTTTTGGACTGTCTTTTGGTCAAGTTACTTTTTCGGGTTTTCTATGAACTTTCAAAGAATCACTTTAGGCTTACAAAACAAAAACACAAAAATTAAATATTTGTCAAATGAATAAATATTACACAAAACTAGCAGCAAAAATACCTAGATTTGTTGTGTGCAAATAGTTAATTCCCAACTGTTAGACCCCCATGGTCCCAAAATAGTCCTGGTTTGGTATCTAGCCACTTTCCCACCCCCTCCCCTTCTAACTAAGCTGCGTTTGACAATCACTGCAAAAAAAAGACTTGGAGGTTCAAGAAAATGCATGCAAGACAAGACATCTGTATATAAAATATTCTTTCTGAATGTGCATTAAAATAAATTTGTTAAAGGTATTTAGATCTCTTATATAAAACCTGATGGGCACAATGTATAAGGGCCTAAACCTACCTGTATAGCACCATTCATCACAAGAGATTAGCTCAATACTGTCAGTGCATCTACTTTCCATTGATGAGAATTTCAGTACAAGAAGGCACAACACACTTCAGATGTATTGCACGTGATAAGTTCTTTTGCTACTTTTCAGTTCGTTCTCCGCCGACTAAGATTTCCAGTAGTTTTTATACTGGCAGTCTGGCCATTTAAGCCAAGGAAAAACCTACCCTATCTTGGCAGTTTGAGGTCAACTCACCTGACTGCAGCATTATACAGCCCTACATTTAAAAGAGGTGGGAAACTTCTTTGGCCAGATTTAGCGGAATAAACTGACAATTTGTCCACATAATGGACAGTGCAAAAGGAAACCCAAACTACTATTACGTAGTGGATATGCAATCGATTACCAGCGTTGGCACCTTGTGCAGTAATGTGTACATTTCCATTCTCTGTGATCTCCAAGCATCAAAACTTCAGACCCTAGTGGAGCAACTTTACAGAATCTACAGTAAACAGTTAAATGCGGCTTTTCTGAACTTTGTAACGCAGCTTGAATATACACAAATGTAATTTTTTTCAGTAAAGAAGCCTGCTGCAGAGATCTTTCTGTTCGTTCCCCTTGACCAAAAAACAACACTAGCATGCGTATCAGACCAAAAATCAGCCGAGTCCGTCTGTACAGTCGCTCGGTGCAGTGGTCCATTTAGCCATTCTGAAATTTCAATTTCCTTTTAGATACGGCAGGCATTTAGATTTCTAATGGATGGGATTTTCATCCACACCTAAAAAGTTTCAAGTTTTCAAACTCCCCTAAAAAAATACATTCCTAGCTACTTTCTGCCCACTCCAGGCAAGCCTGAATTAGTTAACTAGCTGCCTTTAATGTTGTCAAGTTAGTAGATGTCAAGTTCTCTCAACTTTTGCATTTGCTTAGGTGTAGTAATCTGAAACAGCAGTGTATTAGAACTTGACACTGTACACATTGTTGGAATGGCTTGTAAAACTACCATGTCCCCAACAGATATCTATCCAGGATAGAGTGAGCAACATCGGTTTCCCACAGTAGGGATCAGAATGCTGCAAATGCCCCAAGTTGTCTTTACAGGTCACGCATGTCAAGGCCGTAATGGAGGTTGCTGTTTATTTTCAGCCTTGTAACATTGTTAAGTGCAACTGGGTAAATGACTCCTGATAAAGCCATTTCACCCTGCTTCTGCCAAGGTTTGTTTTGCCCAAGTCTCTCTCAGATTGTGCTAGAGAATGATTGTGAGAACTCAGGCCCAATGAACCAGTAGGACATCAAAAATAAAAGTTCCTCTATAAAGGCACAGTACATTAACATACAAATGATCCTCAGTTACAGAGAAATCAACTTAAATACAGCACACAGTTTAAACATCTATAGCCAATATTCTAGTGCTGTTTATGGCCACATTTTCTTCATGGTCTAGGGTTTGTGTTCCTCTGCTACTGCTTTCTCTTTGCATTTGAGCTCCCTTTAAAAATCCAGAGAATCACAGCTGGTAATGTACTGTGAGTTCTTGAAGCTACACAAGGTATAGTCTGGCTCAGTTACATGTGGTTTCCATTTAGCTTGTTTGGCAAGGTGGCATCCACTGCAATATATTCTTCAGTTTCCCCACCAATCCACCTGGGAGTTGTAAGCTCCACCATATCCATCAGCATTGTAATAACTTCCATAACCACCTGGAAAACAAATGCACTTTATTAGAAGCTTCAAATGACAAATTCAATTTAAATTTGCTCACCACCACCTTCAAGGGCAACTAGAATCTGACAAATCCTGGCCAGCCAGGGACACCCACATTCAAGAATCTAAAAGTTCAATTTGCAACAGTCTGTGGCATGAAAAGAAATTCTGGACAGCAACTCAACTGGATATTAGATTCTGCTAATTAAATTCTCCTATGAATTGGAAAATGATGCATTACTAGCTACTTGGAAAATAGGCTGTGCATTTTTTCCTCCATGTGAAGCATTTTAACTTCAGACAAAAAGTAAAAATTTACCCAAGAAATCTCAAGTACTCAGCAGGTTAACATCTTACCTCCTCCATACCCTCTAGGTCCACTGTGGCCAGTGCTGCGGTTCCCACGAGTATTGAAGCTGCTGCTGCTGGTCTGCCTGTAATCTCGGGCTCCAAATCCTGCTCCAAACCGACTGAAATGCAAAATTCATAATACTTTGAACTAGAAATTGTGAACTTGCTGCATGCAGCTCTAGCATCCCAAATCCACTACCTCAACTTGAATGTACAAATACAAGTACACAACTAAGATATGGGACCAGAAGCAGAAAAATTAACAAGCTGCAAATAAGTGAGCAATGAAGTAGGCCATCTGGAAGGGGCAACTGCTTCTGAGTGTTTAGTGACAGCCATTCTGACCTCCAGAATTTAGCTAGTCTTCAAATGAGAGAGAATGCCAGTGTCAGTACTGAAGTCATTAGAACATGAATTAATGAATTCTAGCATAAAATTGCTATCTAGCTATCAAAAGAACTTGGACCATTCACCCAAATAATTACATGCTGCATAATTATAGCAAAGGCCAAAATAAGCAATTCTATATCAACTAAGTAACTGACCAGAAATTTCACAACTGTTAAATGTTCATTCTTTAGAGAATGAACATTTAAATGTTTAGAAATCAAATTACTACATTAAAAGGAACCTGCATCACAAATAATCCCCATTTATTGAAGTCACCAATATTAAGAATGCAAATGCAACCACAAATCTAATCATTCTATATGCTCTATTTAAATTGTTTTAAATGTGCAGTACTGCAGCGAATTAGCAATGTTTTGAAGTGAACTTAGCTAGAACTTGTTCACCACTTTGTCTCTTGGTTAAGTTGCAAAATACTGCCAATTAAGATAGTGTAACTTTCCAAATCAGATCTCCAAATGTTCCTCTAAGGTGGTTAGTTATTTTAAGTCAGTCACAGCACAACCCCTTCAGTCCAACTTGTGAATGCTGACCAAATATCTTTATTTAATCTAGTCCCATGTCCCTGTAGATCCTTCCTATCCATATACCCATCCAGATGCTTAGTAAAATGTTGTAATTGTAGCAGATTCCTTTATCTTCCTCAGACAGCTCATTCCATACACACCACCTTGCATGAAAAAAATTGCCCTTTAAGTCCCTTTTAACCTCCCCCCACCCTAAAACCTATGCCCTCCAGTTTCAGACTCCCCCACCACAGGGCAAAGACTTGTCTATTTACCCTATTCATGCCCATGATTTTACAAATCTCACCCTACAGCCTCACACACTCCAGGGAGGATAGCCCCAGCCTATCTGGCCTTTCCTTGTAGCTCAAACCCGCCAACCTTGACAACAGTCTTGTAAAATCTTCTGAGCCCTTTCAATGACCAGAACTGCTCATAGTATTCCAAAGTGGCCTAACCAATGACCTGTACAGCCTCAATATGTCCTAGCTCCTACACATTCACTGGCCAATAAAGGCAAGCATACCAAACACTTTCATCACTATCCTATTACCTGTGACTCCACTTAAGGAATAATGAATCTGCATTTCAAGGTCTGTTCAGCAATACGCCATAGGACCTCCCCATTAAGTGTATAAGCCCTGTTCTAATTTGCCTTTGCAAAATGCAGCATCTCATTTACCTAAATTAAAGTCCATCTGCCAACCCTCAGCCAATCAAGATCCCGCTGTACTCAAGTCAGCAAATAAATTAAATAGACTTAAAATTATGCTTCTCTAAAGTGGATTAAAGAAAACAGGACATTAAATTACAATGATTCTTGTTAAAATATTATGCAGCAAATTTAGAAAGCACATATAGCCATGGTCGAAAGACAAACTAGCTTCCATTGTTTGCGGTAAAGTTTCAGCAAGAAGAGAGCCGTTTCAGATGAAAAAAAATCAGTTGCAGAATTTTACAGCACAAAAGATACTGCTCAATTTCTTTACTTAGAGTCCACACAAACTTACTCGGACCCTACTTTATCCAAAGTCATATTTTCTATTCCTTTCTCATTAAAAGTTTGCATACCTTTAAGGAAAAATACACTTGTGGTGGTTACTACAACTACTTGTAACACTCATTTAGAACCCAAATATTTCTAAGTTTGTCCTTTGTTTACATTTTCAAACACTGCAGACTAATGCATTTGCATCACAAACTCTTGGAAATTACCAAGATATTGAATACCCACAAAACCAAAATAAGAGCAGCACAGTAGCAGTCAACATAAGGTTAGAATTACAGAACATATAGTAAAATGAAAATCTCAAATATAGTTTAAAAAAGCCATTTCACAGTCTAGTTCTATGCATTGTTACAGTCAAAGCTCTGATTGCATCCCTCCAGGTAGAGATTTCTCAACCCTATTAGGAAGGAGTTGCTCCAAAAATCTTTACTGGATTCATAAAAGCTACTACTGTATGTTAATGAATGCCTAATCTTGATCTCATCAGGCATAAAATAATTTGTTATTTCAAAGCATATGGGGGGGGGGGGGGGGGGGGGGGTGCGAGAGCGGGAGTGAGGGCATGCATACTCAGGGTTTATCTGCATATTTACCTCTTTGATCGTCCACGACCAGAGCTTCTATGCTGTTGCTCATATGCCAGGTTTTCTAGCCAGGATGGTACTTCTTGCTTAGCTTCCACAAGCAGATCCAGAAGATCTTTAGTAATATTGCTGTTCTTCTCATTAAAGAACGAGGTGGCAAGACCTAAAAAGGACAAAAGCAACCAAACTATAATCACCCAAACAAACACTGCATTTCATTAAGGCTACTGGAGCATTACTGGCATACCCACTATGTTTAAACAAAAACAAGTACAGTAAAATTATCTGGCATTTACAAAAAGTAGTGTGCCAGCTGATCAAATATTCCAGCTAAGAGATCCTCATATGTAGAAGCAATAGAAATGTAACGCAGAAGGTATACACTTTCTATTTTCCAGCATGAGTCACTTAATAATAATGCAACTTTTTCTAAACTTAGTAGCAGTGAGACTTCTCACTTATCCTCAACTGACTACTTTGACATCACAGTAAACTTGGCATTTTAGATATATAGTTGCTGCCAGTTTGGAGTGCCATTTCATAAG
Organism: Chiloscyllium plagiosum; assembly: GCF_037043375.1. Lineage (NCBI taxonomy): Eukaryota > Metazoa > Chordata > Chondrichthyes > Orectolobiformes > Hemiscylliidae > Chiloscyllium > Chiloscyllium plagiosum. The sequence goes on from NW_028270150.1 coordinate 54,507,918, forward strand.
GGTGCTTGTTAAGACAAAGTCTGCTGTATAATCTCTTTTATACAAAAAAAGGTGTGGTAACTACTTCAGCTGATGAAACATACCAAGGTTGCCAACTCTACCAGTTCGTCCAATGCGATGCACATACTCCTCGATATCACTTGGTAGATCAAAATTGATAACATGTTTGACATTAGAAATGTCAAGCCCACGGGCTGCAACCTGTGGATTAGAAGTCACATTTTAACTAATAAAAAAACAGTAATTTACACTGACAATTTAGTTTGTCTGAATGAAACAAACATACAGCTGGTTAGAGTATAAACTGGAAAGTCTTTAAATAGGAATTTAAAAATCTCAAAAACATGCACAATTGCTTGTTTATACCCAGGCTATACTTGTTCAATATTGCTCAAAAATTAATTTTGGAAAGTACCGCAGTGGCAACCAGGATGGGGCATCTTCCAGAGCGAAACTGATGCAGAGCCTCTTCTCTATCTCTCTGAGAACGGTCACCATGGATACTTGTACAAGCATAACCCTCACGATAAAGAAAATCCTCCAATGAATCAGCACCTTTCTTAGTCTCCACAAAGACCAGTGTAAGGGAATCTTTGCCTTAAAAAAAAATAAGGAAAGCAAAAACTAATTAGTTGGATATAAAGAAAGAGGAAAGCATTCCTTGTTTGAAAACAAATTGTGCCTGCTTGTGCCAGAGATAGGAAATCAGTTGCATCCAAAGCAGAAACACAATGTCTAATTTGACTGCAAGCTGCTGCACCAATTGTCTCTCATTTTTGCAAAATTTCAATATGCAGCTATTTAGAACAGAAACCACTCTTGAACATCCTGAAGTGCTGACAGTAAAACAGTTATTCAATTTCCCTTTTGGATAACAATGGCCATGGAACTATTTTTAAATTACTGTCCATCTAAAACAGTATGAACAGATGTTGCTCAGAAGTTTCATATCCTCAATATAAGACAGTATTCAGAAAATTAGCTGAAGCGTAGGGAAACATTCTTTTAAGGCTTAACCTTAGCCATATGCAACTCAGCATGGAGGGAAATAAAATCATGCAGGGATCCACTTAAAATATATTTGACTTAAAATAAAAGCCTGTTAAATTACTTTTACCTGTGGCATTCAAGAGGTCCAAAAGGAATGATCGCTTGTCCTGTTCCTCCACCCATACCACTTTCTGAGTTATGTTTTCAGAGGTGGAACCCACACGACCAACTGCCAAGAATATATATTCATCAAGAAAGTCACGAGCAAGTATCTACAGATAAATTTTCATGAGAAAAATGTAGTCAAACACTGGGCAATTATAATAAAAAATGAAAATGACAAGTCTTGACATTTCTCCACAAATATTGCAAAAAAAATTTAAGTCCAAAAGTCTGTCCAAATTGTTGCCTAAAATTTAAGTGCATCAAGTCATTAACAATTGCCATTTCAAGCACAATGTAAACAATTCATTTTTGAGCAGTAAGCAAATTATTGTACTGACTGCATAATGCACAACATCCCACAATTAACTACAAAGGGCGAGACTTGAACACTGAAAAGCAGCAATGAAAACGGTCAACTTCCACAGAAAATTGAACATAGGTAGGAAGCTTAAAAGTTTGGGAAAGGCATTGGAACAGTGCAATCAGGTGATCTTTCACAGTAGAAGTTCACAGGCTCTACATATCTTATTTAGGGATATGACATCTTTCTTTGGCCTGCCTTGCAAAATTAAGCCACAATGAGATTTACATGTTGGAGAAAGATGGAAACTGAACTTAGGTCTTAAATTCATATATGTCTGGTGTAGTACTGTACAGGTATTTCCTAGCTATCTTTTTAAAGAAATTTCAGCTGACCCTTGAAGTGAGAAGTAATTTGGTAAAAACGTTTTAGTGATTTTAGTCAGAATGATAGAAGTCTCTTGCTGTCCTGAAGACGACAATTCAAGGAGGGGCCTTAAGGTCACAGCAACTGTCAGCCCAACATCCCAGTCCTGCTTTGGAAAAATGAAATGCAGACATTTGTGCTCACTCCAAACTGAGCAACTGTATTGCTGAGACCACCAATCACTAACCTGTATCTCTTTTGGAAACGTTGCACTGAACATCAGAGTCTGCCTCACGTCTTTTGGTGGCATTGCATCCTGCTCAACAATACGGCGAATCTGTGGTTCAAATCCCATGTCAAGCATCCTGTCAGCCTCATCCAATACTAAATACCTATCAGACAAATATTCAGTTGAAGAATGAAGCAAATACTGAAAACAACAGAAGTTCAAATCCAGAAAGCTATGCTGTATAACACTCCATGTGCTCCCTTCACAAACTGATCCGACAAGTGACTTGATCAAAAAAGCTAGTCTGACCTGGTTACAAACTCTTTCAAGAAAGGGAATACTAAAATACATACATTTGAGGCAGGCATCTGAATAGCATCCAGGAACTAGCTAATTAACATTGTTAATTCTTCACTTGCAAACTCAGTTGGTTAGCAGTTTCCATATACTACAAAGAATATAGAGTTGGGAAAGGGAAACCTACTCATTCTTTTATAAGATGGTAGCTTATGGTTTAAGCTCTTATCCAGGATTAAAATCATACATACACACAAGCTCTCAGATCAGCCAAAATTAGTTACAAAGTATACAGATTAGCTGGATTCTTTTCTGGATGTGGGACTAAATTAATTTAGCATTTAGAGGTATTCAAGGGCTCAGTGCAGTGAGGACCCCTTCCTCTGGACTACAAGATCCAGCTTCAAAACCACCTTCCACAGGTTGGAACCAATCTTTGAATTGGTTTAATTTTCTACAGGGGAAGGTTGCTGATCATTAATCTATACAGGTGTTTTGCTCAATTCTACTGAACTGGTTTTAATTAGTACAGACACTTAATGTTAACAAAATACAGAAAAAAACCACAAGTAATTAAACAAATATTGAAGTACAGCAGGGAAGATTTCAAATGACATGTACAGCATGTGGGATTTCCAGCATAAGTGTGATACAAGTCAAGCATGTCTGCAAATTAATGCAATTCAAGGTACTTCAATTCAGTCAAGCTAGAGCCTGAACTGCAGATGTCAACATCAGGATGGGACAAGCTTACTCACATCTTGTACCAGCTGGTGGTCAAGCCTCAGGATGGGAGTGGAGTGTTGATTGTAAATACTTGGGTGGGAGAGGGAGGAAAGAGAAGACAGGAGTGCAGGTGGAATTCAGTTATTGCAAAGTATATACTGATGACAACGGCAAGGCAAGCAATACAGGACTACACTTCTGTAGTAGTGAGGAGCAGGCACTGAATTTAAAAAGTCAAACGAATACCAGAAACCATGCATGGACTGGTACAGGGCAAAAGATTAGAGAAACAAGTGTGTGGCTCTAAGACAGTGTTAGAACATGAATTCCAGTTTGTGGGACATCATCACTTTACTGGGAAAAGCAGGGGTCTTGCCAGTGGGACAATCTCCACCTGAACAGTACTGGGGCCAGTGCTCTAGCAACTTCAAAACCTCATACTTGGGAAGTAGTTTTAAAATAAATAGTTGGGGCCTGGAATCAAGTTGGGAAATGGTTAAAAAAGATAAAGACAAAAAAGATAGACATGAGAAATGATACATAGACTTTGAAATAATACAGATGAAACAGATTAAAATTTATATTTACACTGATAGCCTCAGGATGCAGAATGAGAGATTACAATCTGAATAACGAAAGGTACATAATTTAAAGGACAGGATGCTAGGAGGGGTGATGTAACAATGGTATCAGCACAGGGGATGTTCAGGAAACATGAACAAGTATTTTGGGTCAAGACAAGTCAGTGTGAAATACAGGCCCTGTTCAACTGTACTGACATGGTAGGGTCATGTACAAGGATGGCACGTTAAAAACAAGTAGGAGCTAGTCAAAGGACCTCAAGTGTTAGGAGGGATTTTAGCTGCTAGACAGATTGAAACTGTGACAAAAAAGGGAAGAATGTTTTGTTTGCAAAGTTCATGATGTTTCTGGAGCCGGAGAATAGGTGCAAAACTAGGTGCTATCACATTAAGTTGCCTCCTTCAACAGCAAGGGAAGGATAAGAGTGCCAGAAGATAAAGTAGCTATGAAAAATCAACTAAAAACTGGTGGCCTTAAGTAGTTTGTACACATTTTCCAACATAGGGGACAGTCAGTGGAAAAAACAGGTTGCAATTAAGCTATCAGGCTATAGATTATGCAATGTTTACATCACACCACTACACCACTGAAACCATAAAAACAAAAACGGACTTAAAATTAGACAGCCTGTGCACTGCTAGTGAGAGAACTGGCAGTCAGAATTGAAGGCTTGACTGTTTTGATTTAAAAAAAAGCACTGAGCAGAACATGATCAGCATACAATAACAAGTCAACATAAAAAAGTGTCTAGTAGGTACTCAACTTTTTAATGACACTGTAGGGAATAAAGGAATACAGCTTGTTCAGCTATAATGTGTTTTGTTAACACAAATTCACTAACAATTGGGGGTGCTGTTTCTAACACTTCAATTTTCTACAATGCAGGGTTGCACAAGAATGCAACCATTGCATTACAGAAGAACTACTTGTATAAATCACTTCTTGAAATCAAGTCCAAATCAGTATTAAATTCATTCAAATTAGACTAGAAGCACATGCCATTAGATAGAAGACTTAACATACTTGCAATAGTCTAATCCAACCTTTCCTCTCTCGATCATATCAACTAAACGGCCAGGAGTGGCAACAAGCAGGTGACATCCACGCTCCAAGTCTCTGATCTGTTGTCCAATGTCAGCTCCTCCATAAACTACAGATGGTCGAACTTTAGAACGATATGCAAACTGCAAATAAAGTTTAACATGTAAAACCATTTTTCATTAAATATTAAAACACCAGTTATTTTTCAAACCTTACCTTTCTGGATTCATCATAGATCTGTACTGCAAGTTCTCTGGTAGGAGCTAGAACCAAAGCAATTGGATATTGCTTACGGCGACCATATTTAGAGGAATCCTGTGGAATAATCAAAATTCAACATTAGACCATTTCAGTGTTGAAAAGGAAGAATGGCTGAATTTGCAAGAAAAATTAAGCGTCCTTACTTGAGCTTTTGCATTCTTTAAAGCTTCACCAGGACCTTCTGCATAGATTTGGCTAAGAATAGGAAGCAAAAATGCTGCAGTTTTTCCAGAGCCTAAAGGGATAACAAGTAATTAACAAGTCTAATTATTTTGTATGCAGAAAAATGATACTAATCTTATACCCCCCTACCTACACTGATCTGTCATTCTGCAAATAAACCTGGACAGAAATGCCCACATTAAAGCTGAATAACCAATTTCCTCTCCGTGACCAACAGGAGTCAGAAGTAACAAATGGGGATGCACTAATTCACAAGTTGCAACAAATGGAGCTGTGCTGATGTCTAAACTGAAATAGTGAAAAGTTAAGGAATCAGCAGTGTATCCAAATTTGTCAACAATAAGCTAAATAAGAGAACAGTAAATTACAAGAGGACTTTAGTCAAAAAGTGTAATTCAAGATACATTTTTCATCCAAACTGACTGGTAGAGAATGCATCAATTGACAGTTCGGAAAGCAGCATTTAAACCTTAAAATCAAGCAGTGAACTTTTTCTCAAGGCAATGCCAAACCAGTGAACAGCTTTAGTTTGGGAAGTTTAAACAGATGTGTTCATCAGCAAACAGATCTGTGGATTAGTGATTCTTGCTTCAAGATGTAACATAACAGCATGAATGACAATCCTAGAATCAGTTGTCAGTAATTTTAAATGGAACATCCTCAAACAAACATTGTCTAACTGCAGTGTCACTGTTGCAGATTTTCCAAGCACAGGCTGGTTGCGTACAGTATTTTCCTGCTGCAAACAAGGATACACTCATTGATTGTAGGGAATTTAATCCAAGACTGATGCACACAATGTGGAAACAGGCCCTTTGGCCCAACAAGTCCACACTGACCCGCTGAAGAGCAACCCAAACTCATTTCTCTACATTTACCCTGACTAATACACCGAGCACTGGACAATTTAGCATGGCCAATTCAGATGACCTGTACATCTTTTGGAATGGTGAGAGGAAACCAGAGCACCCAGAGGAAATCCATGCAGACACAGGGAGAGTGTACAAACACCAAAACAGAGACAGAATCAAACCCGGATCCCTGGCGCTGTGATGTAGCGGCGCTAACCAGTGAGCGACCACGCTGCCCCTTTTGGCCCACATACCTCAGTTAGATCATTTCTGATGCATATTGTAAAAATTCAGAAGACCTAAAGCTGGAAGCTAAGAATAACCACTCAATCCAGGAAAGACAAGGCAAGGCATCTCCAATGTTTGAGTGACAGTAAAAGTAAAACTTGTGATATAGATGTGTTTGATACCAACAGAGCGCCACCATCAAGCCAAAAAAAAAAACAAAAACATTCTGGCTATCTTGACAAATGAGTAAGGAGATATCAAGGCCAGTGAGATGCCAGGTTTACAGACTGTATATCCCAAAGACTGGTGATCACAATAAACAGATCTCTTCAGCTGCTTACAATAAAGACACTGACTGTATCCAATATCCTGCGCTTGCAAAATTCAGCTTAGCTCAGATTCACAACTGGACATTTGCTGAAGAATCCGGAGAGAAAAATTACATAGCTCACCAATTTAGGAACGTCAAAGCTTGCAATGAGATGTGCATTTTGGAAGCTCCAAAAAAGAACAGGAGCCAGTGTACTTCGCAGACTCATGTTAAGTTAAATGAACGAATGCTCACCTTATGATAGAAAGCGTTTACTGAATTTTGAAGTTCAGCCACAGCAGCTAAACAGAACTAAGACTGGATGTTCCAAAAGACATACACATAACAAGTGACTGTTAAATGAATACGGAGCTTTGGTTGCTGTTTTGACAATTCAAATTTAACCAAATAATTTAAACAACACCCAGGATACTAAAACCCATGAATTTATTATATTGACAACATCAGACCAATTACAGGGTATGACATTAAGGGGTATAAAATCTGGGCATTTTGAGAATTGAGCGCGCAACTGCCATGGAGCCTGAGGGCTAACTGTCCATCTAACATTTTGCTCTCGAAGAAATAAGGCGGCACTATCAATAGAGACATTTCCCAGTTTAAAAAAAAACAGTAAAAAGACAAATGACGACCCAGGGAGACCAGCAGATGGAAAACCTAAGGCAGTGGAGAAGACCAACAGTGCGGACTTGAGATTAAGTTAATGTAATGTTTAATTGTTACGGGAGCAGCGTTTTTATAGAGTTGAGGTAGTAAAGAAAAAAAAAGTGTTCAGATTGTTTAGTGTTCACAATTAGAATTAGGAAAAAAAATTACTTTTCTTTAAATAGTGGAAACTAGGAGTTCTCTTTCACTAACTTCAGAGGTTAGAAGGACAGGCAAGCTTTTATGGGTGTTTGGTTTTAATTAACAGTGATTCAAACTCCGTGTTGTAACACATTAACAAGTACATGCACTGCATCTTTTGGGAAGATGGAGAAAAGTCAAACTGCCTAGTTTAAAACTAAGTCTGGCAGTTAACTGTCAAGAATTAGTGTATTCACCAAGACAACATTTCTACCAACAAACCACCAACCTCCTCACTAGGTTTTACTTTCTGTAATTGATTTTTCTTGCAAGTTGCCCTGATGACAGACAAAAAAACTCCAAAAAAACTGTTCAAAACTTAACTTCAGTATCAACCAACTATACAAGTTTGATAATGGATAATAGATGTACAAAAGATTATGGTGGGTCTGGTTTCACATAGGTGTGACTATGTAAAGTCAAAATTTCCCCTCTTCATACTCCCCCAACCACATCCTAAAAAGGGAGATTTGTAAAAACCCATCTGGTTGACAAAGTGGTGTCAAAAGTCACCAAGACTAGCTTACAATTTCAGAGTTATTAATCCAATTTAAACTCAATGGCAGCTTGTGGGATTGCAACTAGTTTTCAGGAAGCGTCTCATACTCTTCCTCAGATAGAAGATTTGAAAATTTAGTCAAAGGCTCTAACCAATTGTCGAAGAGTATTCAATTTTAAAACAGCACAAGAATTAGTTTACATATTCACAAAAGTATGACCATAAAGCCTAAGTGACAGTACATAAGCATTCAAAAAAGTAGATAAGAACAAAGAATGTGCCAAATTAGCACTGGGGGAGGAGCTCAGGCTACAAATACCACTTGTGCTAAACTTTCAAACATATACTTGCCTGTTTGAGCACATGCCATCAAATCCCTCTTCGATATAATGATGGGGATTGCATGTTTCTGCACAGGGGTTGGACGATCATAGCGACTCAGCTCAATGTTGCCCATTATTATTTCTCCCATGTTTACGTCCTGGAACTAAAATGCATAATTCAAGTTGAAAACTACTTGGTCCAGCCATTAAATGTTGCCCTCTGCATTTAAGCTGGTTTTCCTTAAGTGCTACTATTGCATCACATACACATTTAGGTCAAATTTAGCGTCAATTGATGCTTTCATTTTTGGTTTTTTAGAAGCAAAAAAGTGCAGAGGACTGGTCTACTTACAGTTTCAATGTGAGGAGGAGAGTTGGCACCAGTTGCTTCAACAGGAATGTCATCATATTTCTCAAAGTTGATTCCTGTATTACTTGCAGAAAACAACTCCCTAAACAAGAAAATTGCCTTCCTGAGAACTTGAACATATACTTCAAGTTTATCTCAACAAAATAAAAAGTTAACACGCAACTGCACCAATAATATCTGCTGCAGCACTTCACATTATAACTGAATTTAAGTTTAACGTACAGAGGAACCTCTATCAGAATTTCAGATTATCCGAAGATCAAGGTCCCAATAGAAACGTTTCAAAGATGTTTCCAACACTGATCGCGCCTTTTGTTTACAATGATTAAAAATGAACTCTGCTTAATGAAATGCTGCAGAGAACAGTCCTGGACATCGATAGGTGCCCAGCTATCTCCAAATGACTGGCCACCCATCCCCTCTCCCCCCCACCCCCTCTCACTTTTCCTGGGAGTTCGACACAAGAGTGCACCCTAAACCCTGCCCCCACTTGCCCTGTGAATCTCTCTCATTGTTCAGTACAGGGCAAAGGTAGAACTTGTCAAAAATCTTGTAGTAAAAAGTTGTGCGAGCTATTTTGAGTCACCCCCAAAAGTCAGCAGCAGTCTCACTGTTGCTTTCCAGTCCAGCTGCCCGAGGTAGGGCCCTCAGCAATGCTGCAGGTTCCTTACACAGGTGTCTGCTCAGAAACAAGCCTGAGACAGAAGGAGCAAGGCAGGCAGAGTGAAGAAAGAGGAAACTTCAGAAAACTGAGCCCCAAAAGGAGATGCATTGAATCAATTAACCGAATAATCAATTATCCGAACGAAATAGTGCCCTCCTGTCTTGTTCAGATAGAGGTTCCTCTGTATAACCAATACGTAAAATGTCAGGTAAGAGCAATGAGACTGAAATCCACCAAGTACCAAAAGCAGGAAAAAAATGTGTTTCCAGTTGATATTTGAAGGATGCTCACATGGTCATATGTAAAAAACAGATCAATCTTCCCGGTCTGCAGACTTTACAGGCTTCCAAATCACACACAAACATGCACATTCTTCTGTCCACTGCTCAATGTGTTCAACACTTAGCTAATGATAAATTGGAGATGCTGTGTTAGGTTTCTAAACTTTGCACCTCTAGCTTCCCAAGATTTAAACTGGTTTGCCATCATACTATGGCCAGACATCACCCAAAAGACTGGATTAGCTTCTATGTATACAAATATAGTACTAACTTTAGACTCATCTGCTACCTCTGTGCCATTTAAGTGCCAGCCAGACATCCAGTCCTAATGGTCCACAATTTCCTTCAAGTCAAAACTGGAAAAATTGAATGTGTTAAGTTCAAACCCCCACCTCCAACCGAACAAACTGTAGCCTCTATCCTACTCTCAAATGCCTACCACCTATCACCACCAGATTAGTTTACAATTCATGCAGGTCAAATGTCTCCAGTTTACAATTCATTAGCTCCCACTGCTTCACCCTTCCCAGATTGCACACCCAATCATGTAACTGCACCAAATTCTGCTGCAGCACAGCACCTCCAATTTCTAAAAAAATTCAGGTCATTGTATCTACATTCAAAGACTTGCTTTGAGTGGGTAAGAATTCAAAACTTACTGCTCCATGCGTTCATTTGGTGGCAGCTGTTTTGACCAATCATCATCATCCCGTTTGTCTTCCACCCAACGACTATTTCCACCTTCACGAGATCCAAATCCTCCACGATCCATTCTGCCAAATCCTCCACGGTCAGTGCGGCTCCCAAAGTGATCATAAGCACTGTCACTAGCATTTCCTCTGCCACGATCGTCATATCTGATGTGAGCAATAACAGTCCAGCAGAAGATAAGTCACTGATCCCAGGGGCATATAGACACCTGGCACAATTCAGGAAGCATTATAAGTAGATTTATGCACTTCAGTTAGAATATTCAAGTGGGAGGGAAAAAGGGAGTTCAGAGTATAACTAAAATAAAAAAAGTTTCAAAATTAGCAAAAAAAAACATGGTTATCTCAAATCAGAATCATCCTACCTTCCCCTTCCACGATCGTTGAAGAAACTCGATTTACCCCGATCAGCTCGTGATCCAAAACTGCTGTATGGATCTCTAACTTCCTTGTTACTCCATCCTCCATCTCGCTCATAACCAAAGCCTGTCATTTAAATAAGAGACATCAATGCTACTGAGCTGCGTTTCAAAAAAGTGTCAATATTTTGAAGCAGAAAGCTCCCACTGAGTGAGAGAGAACATAAGCCTATTACAGGCATATGGAGCCCCAAAATAGACATGGCCAATCAAATCTGCAGGTGGGTTATGCTATCTCAGATGCTCAAAAGCAATAATTGAAATTAGATCCAAGACCTCTAAAACACAAGCTGCCTAAAGGTTTTTCATCTTTCAAGAGTTCAGTTTCTGGTGCCAGCTTTTCTGCTGCACACAAATGATACCAATTTGTACAACACAGTTCTGGACTTAAAGTCTCTTTACAGAACAAAACATCCTTTTTTCATATCAACTCAGTAATTTGACAACGTTTGAGCCAGGTACAATTTTTATGACCAGAACTATAGTAGTCCAAGTGACTAGCAATTACTCAAGTACAACATTCTATTTGAATTCACCACCAAGGACAACAAGGGATAGGTAACGATTGTTAGCTGAAGCCAGTGATGTGCAGGAGCAAGATTTTAAAGAGTGTTTAAGCATTGTATATAATGAAAAACTGTTCGTTTAGAGCCAGATATCATAGCGCTTTGTTCTGCACAACTGTAGATAAACAAGTGCAAATATTTGAAATCTAACATTTCTAAGAATACATATAATCCATGCAAAGATCGAATACATGCTAAAATGCACTTACTGAAAAAGGGTGCTCAAGCAGGCTAAGTTCCTAATCTAGGTGTGAATTGACAAAGTGTAGAATTTGCACAATACCCTAAGCAATAAGTAGCTGGACTACCAGCAACGAGTAGTCAGTTTAGAATTAGATTTCAGTCATGGATGAAATCCAGAATGGAAAACAAAAAAATCAGAAAGCAGGCTTTTCACTACTGCTAAATCTTGAATACATGAGCAAAGTCTGCAGGAGTTTGTACACTATTTGAAACAAAGCCAGTTCGTGTTTTTGGTAAAATTCTGCTCATTCAGCATCACCAGTGACATAGTTCTTGCCCCAGACTATTTTACTGATTTCAGCATAGTTATGAAGGTGCAGAGGACTGAGTGGGTTGATGCATGCATGCTTTTGCTACCATGACACTTCCTTGCAGCTTCCCAAGGAAAGCAACCACCCTGTTCCTTTCAAAAGGAAAGGAGATCTCATTTTTGGATTATAGCCCAGACCACAGGACTCTAGAGTAGTGACCATTAATCATGACCTCAGCATAAAAAACACTTAAAAATATTATGTAAGTGTTAGTTTGCAGATCTTTCATCTTAGACCACAAGAGTGCACAAAGACTTCCCAGTGCTACTTTAAACACCCTGGTATTTCTACTTTAGCTAACAAAACAGTGACATTAGATATCACAGGACATCAGGGTGAAAGCAGGCAGTGATTGATTAATATTTATTAACTTTAATTTGTCTGGTAACATGGTGTACAACATCAGATGGCAACTGTACTCACGGTTAAACAAAAAAGGTAAATATCACTGACTAAACTTAGGCGATTTTTATTCTGCTGAGTAATGTCACATCAGCAACTTCAATAGTTGAGACATTAAACAAAAAAGTTAGAAGCAAAACCCATTATCTGATAATCAGTTGATCATAAGCCAAGTAAGATTCACACAGTACATGCGCTGAAAGCAGTGTCGTGTAATTCCACATTAAGTGACAAATGGTGAAATTCTCTGAAGTACGTGAAAGCTCATTTGTATCTATCATACAGATTGCAGAAGAAGTGGTCAGCAAAAAAAAAAGAGTTAATTTCACAACTTAATGTGGATTTACATTATACCACATACTTTGGTAGTGGACTTTGCTCTTACGTTTATATACAAGCCCAATGTCAAAGATACACCATCGAGTACATAGAGCTTAAATGTTTTGGCTGTCTTTCGAATAATACGGCAGAAAGTCAGTATATTTCTAAAATGAACATGTCAAACTGAAATAAAACAGCTCAGCAAATAAAGAATTCAAAGTGAAAATAAATTGATGAAATCCAGGTCTGACAGCAGCTGTGGGGGAAAAGCAGAGTTAATGTTTTGCTTCCAGTGGCCCTTCAGAACGGAATGCTAACCATTTCCTCTCCACAAATGCTATCCGAAGTACTGAATTTCTCCAGCAGCGTGTTCACTTGTTTCAGGCCATAAACACTGGTCTAAAAATTACCTTGTAGGTAAGAAAAAACAGTTTTTATCACCTAGCTCTTTTTACAGGTCTGTCTGTTTATAGTTAAAAGTCACAACACCAGGTTGTAGTCCAACAGGTTTATTTTGAACCACTAGCTTTTGCAGCATTGCTCCTTGATCATGTGGTTAGGATACTCCAAACACCAGTGCCTCCAAATAAGCCTGTTGGACTACAACCTGGTGTAGTGACTTTTAACTATCAGACAGTGTTATTTTTAAAACTTGTACACCCCAATCCAACACTGGCACCTCCAAATAGTGTCTATTTATGATTCGGTTGGAAATACCAACCATTTGTTTGTGACAAGTTTTGTAGAGGTTCTTGTCTCTATTCTCAAACTACTCCGTTGTGATGGGTCATTTCAGTAAAGAATTTTAGTTAGAATAAATAAACTTGGCACAGCAATTATCCCAGTCAGTAAAAGGTTGTGACAATACACAGCTTTAAGTGTATATTGTCCTTTTAAGGGAGTTTGAGACAGAAGCCAAGCCAAGAAGTCTGCTGAAAACAGACTCAAGTGAACAGCTTGAGAAACCTTTAAAAAGTTGAAACAACAAAAGCAGCCTGAAGGAGTGAAGTTCCTACAGAACCAGGAGTTTTACTTTTAGCTGCCTGCAGTGGTGGGGTCTTGAAGCTGAACATGGCAGCTCTGTTACAGCTAAAAATGGGTTCTCTTCCTGCTGCTAGAATTGCAGGGGACACTATTCGACAGAATTTGCCTTTGCCAAGTGTTATGGGGATGTTCTGACTAGTAAATAGTTCAATAGTTATAGTTAAGCCAATCATTGTATTTTTCCTTTTCATACTAGGATTTAAAAAGTGCATCTTGCTTAAAGTCAAATGGTTTGATCAACTGAATTGCATCTGGAAAAAATGTCTTAACACTTACTTTGAAAGTTAATTTGGGTCTAGGCTGTCAATGTTTTGTGGGATTTGAGCTGGTTGATAACAAGGTCTAGATAAATGCTCAGCATTCACAACTAGTGTCAACTGCTGCCAACTTTAAATGCTAATTTAGATATATATAATATTTAGAAAAGTGGGATTTTGATCAAAAATCCTAGAACTTAAAATCAGATGGCAGTTTACCAGAACTAAAAGAGATAATGACCCAAGTAACAGTTACACAGCAGTAAAGTATCCCAGAGGTGCAGATTAGTGCTCTGGGTACAGCATTAGAAAGAGCACCATGGCTGCTTTGGGGCACTTAAATTCAATTAGCAAGTGTGAAATAGCAAGGCCTCAGTAGTGGCAAACTATCTGATTCAGTAAGCCTTTCAGACAATATCTACCGCCTTTGCATAGTGTGGCCAACATAACTTCTGTGCTACAGCCATGTGGTAACATTAGCCTCCATTTAAGTAATGCCCACAGCCCATGAGAAAATGAGAAATAGATTTAAGATTATTTTTTTCCTTCAAACTTTAAAATATGCAGTTCCCCTCATCCTCCTACGAATTTAAGACAAATGCCCAAGATGTTGAATGGGGCTTGGAGGCCCTTAGCACTAAGACAATTAAGGTCAGAATGTAGGTGTAACAAGTATTAGTAAGACAGGTGAGACAAAGTACAGAGTTCTTGCTTCAATTGTATAGGAGCTTGGTGGGAATTCTTAAGGACAGTACCACTGCTGCCATGCCTAGACCAAGAGACCCAGATTCAAATCCATCTGCTCCAGGATGTGTAGTGACATCTGATCAGGCTGATTGGAAAACTGGTTAAATAAATTTGTAAGAGCTTGGTAGGAACTCCTCATGTTGTGCCACTATTCCTAAATCATAAATCCCAGGTTAAGCCCCACACTGGAGATCTGTGATAAAACCTCATGGGGTTCTAAAAAAAATTGGTCGGAATATTCCTGACTCATGCAAGAGGAAGTATAACAAAAAAGCTCACTGGATTGGTTCCTGCTCCATGTAGAAATTGCCAACCTGGGCCTATAATCTAAAGATTGGAAAGAATTGAGATTTCATTGATTTCAGCATTTTGTGAATTTCAAAGTAGAAATGATGCATTTAAGACATTCCCTTTGACAGAGTCTAGAATCGGAGGACATTTAAAACTAAGGATATATATTATATTTAGGACTGAGCCAAGGAGAATTTAGACTCAGGTGGTGAATCTTTGAAATTCTCTTGGGGTACAGTCTGATAGAAAATTTACAAAATGGGTTAAAAGGATAAAGAGAATAAAGGCATAGGAGTATCTGATCAGGTATTGAATAGCAGAGCTGGTTAAACAGGCTGAATGGCCTACTCATGAACTGGCACCCCAGCCTACAAGCAATTTGAATAATAGCACCATTAACAAATGGTAACCATATTTAATGCAGAGCAAAATACAAGGTTAGATCACAGCCTACGAGCACATGCAAAAGGTGTTGGATGAAATGGTGGCCTTTACAATAAGGCACTAAACTGAAGGTGTGTTACTTTAAATTGCAAGGTAAACAATTAGTCAAGGATTAAAATAAGCAATTCTCACACCAACCTTCACATGCATACTTGTTTCTACTTGCATTCTTCAAATTCTGCAACTAGTCCCAATCTGGAGGTGTCCATGAAAAGACACTTGAAATATTGTATCAAGCCCTGCTAACCCTAGTGTTTTCCTGTGGACATTAGCTTCCAATTTGGCACGGTCTCAAATTTCTACATTTCCTCACTTTTGTTCTCCCCTCATCTTCCTATTTTCTACATATTGTTACTCAGCTAAAGAAAATTGGATGTACACTTAATGTCTAGAATCCTCCTCCAAACTTCAGTCACTGTCCTAATCTTGCATACTGGTGCCAACATTTAATGCTGTGAAATATGCCATAGTTGTAGTGAACATACCCAAGTTGATTTGCTGAGGTTTCATCCTGTCTAGGTGAAATCAGTGCTTTGGAGCCTCCTATGAAGTGCTGCTGTACTGTTTCTTCTGTAATTTAGTTCCATTCCTGTGCTTCCAGTTGTTCATTGTAGTGGTCGGTATATTAGGTCTTGGTCTGTGTGTGATGGAGTCCATGATTAAGTGCCATGCTTCTCCAAGTTCTATCTAGCTTGTCCTATGTTTGTCATATTGCCCCAATCAAATGTGTTTTTTTAAAATCCACATATGGCTGCTAGGGACAGCTGGTCATGGTGACAAATTCCATCAGGACAACACAATTGTAGGATAACCTAGATAAAGGACAAAACTTCTAGAAGCATAGCACTCATCCACAGACTCCATCAAACACACAGACCTAGACTCAACATACAGGCCACTACAACAAAATATGAACTGCCAACCAGAAGCAGCAGAAAAGGAACTAAACAAATTCCGGAGGAGACAACACAGCAGTGCTTCAGAGAAGGCTCCAAAGCACTGAAAACGTCACACAGACATGCTAAGCAGCATCTGCAAATCAACTTTCCAGCTCTAAACATATCCACAACTATGGCAACTAGCACCTGAGCCACAAATCTTTATGCAGATCTTCAGCTGTGAAATATCTGGAGATTATCTTTAAAAAAAAGATTTAGATCAGTTCAGTCACAGTTGGTAGTTGTGGTGCAACAATAACACTCATCTGAGCCTAGAGGTCTGGATTCAAATCCCATCTGCTGCAGAGGTGGGCCATATTTCTGACCAAATTGATTAGGAAATATCTTCAAATTGATTGTATTGCAACTAATTAGCATGCTCAGTTTGGAAAACAAATTTCTCAATCAACTCCACACAAGCAGTGATTGAACACTGGCATAAGATCGTTGAGATTAGTTTTGCACACCTGATCCAGCAGTTTGCTGGGCACCAGGATTGAATGCTCGATTCCGATAGCCTCCATGGCCACTTGTGTCATTTCGAGTACATCCTCTACTGTTCAGCTCAAAACGATCACGGTCATAACCATTTATGCAACTTTCTCTTCCATCATGGCAACCATTAATTGAACTACTTCCTCGATTTCCAGAATCCCAGCTTGAATCTTAGTTTACATGAGGAAAGTGTGTTAGCTTTCAGCAATACCAACAGTAGTCTGCACCTTACCTGCACGATCATTCTTGTATGCTCGAGGGCATACCAACATATCAGTTAACAAAGATGCCAATTTTGGTTCCACTTGTTGTGAGGTTTAGTATTTGATGGGAAGGGTTACACAACCTCTGCATCCGATAGAGGGAATAGAAGTCATAGCAAAAGCAAACCGTTTCACCACTAAGCAGGCAGCATTTTTATAATCAATCCCTTTCGTTGGAAATACCAGTTGATTTCAGTAAAGTCAGTACTTACCAAAAAAAAAGCATTTAATTAAAATATAATCTGGTTACAACTAAGTTTCCTAATTTGGACTTTCACAGAGGAACGGCTGAGGATCCTGGGATTGTATTCATTGGAGTTTAGAAGATTAAGGGGAGATCTAATAGAAACTTACAAGATAATACATGGCTTGGATAGAGTGGACGCTAGGAAATTGTTTCCGTTAGGCGGGGAGACTAGGACCCGGTGGACACAGCCTTAGCATTCGAGGGGGTAAATTCAGAACAGAAATGCGGAGATATTTCTTTAGCCTGAGAGTGGTGGGTCTGTGGAATTCATTGCCACAGAGTGCAGTGGAGGCTGGGACGCTAAATGTCTTCAAGGCAGAGATTGATAAATTCTTGATGTCACAAGGAATTAAGGACTACGGGGAGAACGTGGGTAAGTAGAGTTAAAATGCCCAGCCATGATTGAATGGCGGAGTGGACTCGATGGGCCGAATGGCCTTACTTCCGCTCCTATGTCTTATACAAGTCCATTTTATATCTCATACCATTACACTACCCACTTTATGTAACCAGGTTACCCCAAGAACAGTATGCAAGATGGATTTCATCTAGATGAAGTAGTATTTCTATAGCATGAGTCTTATGCAAAATTACAAGTTCAACAGTCACTAGTAAGCTACATCTAGCAAACCTGCATTACACAAAAGCCTGAGCAATGCAGCGCATTGAGCCAATTACCCTCCATAACCAACAGACTGCTAACCAAAGCATGGAGTAAATAATTAAAACAATGATAATACCAGCTTTTCTAAACAGTCAGATTGAATTTCAGAAGGAAGCTACAGCTGGCTTTGGAACACAATCATTTGCACTTCTCTTCAGGTTAGATCTTCTCTCAGTGGCCGGTCAACTACAATAATCTCAGGGTCCCTGACATGACACCATCTGGATACCAATCATGGTATTTTATGCCTAGGCTATTTACCCATAAACCCCCAAGATGTGCTTATGATGCTAAGGCTGTACAAAGCACTGACAGATGAGAACTGACAACTTCTGACTAGAATTATAACAGGCGATGAACATTTAAATAATAGTTCATGTTGGCTAAGAAAGCAACTCAAATTAGTCCTTACCGTTGCCCTGTAAAACAGAGCAACTGAAGGTTTAGGTGTACAAGAACAAGTAATTTCCCAGGTATTACATATGCATTAAGAATCTTAGAAATAAACCTTAATGACATGGACAGCACACTATACAGGCACTAAGGATCAGGAATGCAACATTGAGATCTTGTGAACAGTCTGGGTCACTTCTCTTTCAAGGGAGCAGGGGATATAGGTCGCAGAACATTGAGAATTTAGGGAGACACAAACGTCAAATAGAAGTGCAAAAATGATCACGGAAATCTAGAAGAAATTTTGCTGGACGAAATGAACTGCAAACAAGCTACAGTAGGCCAGCTAAAATGGTCACTGAAAGTTCAGTGCACCTTGTTTCAAATAGTAGAAAACGTCAAGACATCCAGGAAGATTTCATATGAAAAAAGCTTAAAAAAAGAGATACTGAATCTAACTAGATATCAGGTACTGGAGACAACATTTCAACAGAGTACAGCACACAATTAACAGCTCTAAGAGGGGTATAGTCTGAGACACCTAGGTACCTGCAAGTTGATAAAAACCAATCACTGCAAATATCGTAACAAGTTCATGAAATATAGACTTTCATTTCAAGTGTTCACATTAACAGATTCCTAGAATACAAAAAGTGACAAAAATCCTGTACAAGCATAAAAAGGTTAACATTGAAAGGCTTCCAGTTGCAGTGCTGCTAGTATAAAATGTGGAATGAAGATCTTACAATATTAATTCCTAACATGCAGAAAAACAAGCTTTATCATGCCAAATTAAACCAATTTCCAACCAGATTGTGGAAGTTAGCAATTAAGTCGAGCAACTGAAAATTGCGTTAGCTTTTAGCCAAAGGCTAATACATGGCCAAAAACCGGTAACTGCTCAAAAGATAGCACACACTGAACAGTCTCTATTGTCTTAAGTTACTGTATTATCCTTGGTCCCCTTCTTCCCCCCGCCCCCCCCAAATACAGACCATGGATTTATTTGTACAGAATGAACTTGCGTAGTGCAAGTGTGCAGTTACTTCAGATTAAATTGGGCATCTACTGAACCTGCAGAATTTAGTGGCACATGCAATGTTAGATTTTTTTCTTGAAAATCATGCACCACCATGTCATACCACTTTGGTCCAGCCAGATTTGACTGCAGCTCTGATGCATGTCCACCTCTTGCCAGGGACCTCTTGGGAAAGCTGAGGTAACAGTAACAAGCCAGTTTTCAGAAGGGATTTATTGCAAAAGCTAGGAGGGGATACTTTATTACCTGTTTTACAGCACTTCTAGCCAGCTCTTTCTTCCACAATAGAAAGAAAATGTTTCTGCAATTTGCAAGAACTTAGTATGGTTTAAACAAACCAATGTATTAAAAACGGATGCTAAATTGCTATGTCCAATACAAGGTGGTTATTGGAGTTACATTTTGTTTTGACAAAGATGAAGTGCTAAGATTCTACTCAGACCAACCTTAACCCAAGTACTATCTTTCAGATCATGTAATATTAAACAAAATTTAACAATTGTCACAATGCTAACTTGGGTCCATTAAGTGTAGGTTCAAAATCGGTGGTAGTTACTTACAATGAGACACCAGATCTGCATGTGAAAAATCTTAATTCAAAGCCAAACCTCATGCTTTTTCACACACTATTTTAAGTGCAAAAAAGTGCAGACTTACAAATTCTCAACATTGGATAATTAATGGGACGATTTGTTCCAAATGGATTATAAGCTGAAAAAGAAATGGGAGCTGTCAATTCACCCAATGGTGAAAAACAATTACATCCGAGTCAACTGCAAGCATTTAATTGCTTGCAATTTGGTGCTAACTTAACTGTTGGGATTTGGGAACTGAACTTTCAAAACTAGTACAGAAACAGATCAAGAACTTCAAACCATCTGCAATGAATTCAACAAGGTTCAGCACTGAAGCCAGTCTTTTCCACCATCCCCTACAATGGGCAGAATTCCATACTGCAAGCAGAATGTTGGTGTGCTTGCAGACTGTATATGCAAGCTTTCCACCACGGTCAACCATTACAACTAAGTGTGGGGTACCATCCCATAGCATCAGCAAGCTCAACAGGATATTTTTAAAAAAATGAAATTAATCTGTCAAGAAAACATTTTAAGGAGGCAACAGGTTAGTGGTGTTTTCACCGATATCATTCTAGGGATGTATGATCAAATCCTGTCATATCAGATGCTGGATTGTGAACTCAATAAAAATCTGGAATTAAGAGTCTACTGATGACTATGAGACCACTATCAGAAAAACCTATTGGTTCACTAATGTCCTTTAGGGAAGGAAACTACTCTCCTTACCTGGGGGTGATCTACATGTGACTCTAGACCCATTATGTGGTTGACTCAATGACCTGCTGGGCAATTAGGGATGGGTATTAGATGCTTATCTAGCCAGGTATTCCTCATCCCACAACTAAGTTAAAAACCTTTATACAACAGTATCAAGTTTGATCAGAGAATGATTTAACATCCTGGTTCCCAAGAACAGCTCGAAGAATCAATGACAAGAAACTTAACTTGCGCTTCATACCAAGAGATTTCTTCAACTGTTTCTCCTCATATTTTGCCTATTTCAATAAATCCCATGTGTAAGAACTTGTCCAAGTGCTCTTTACTTTAGAGATCTAGGATATTATCAGTTTCCTGACAGATTCATCCTTCACAAAAAAAAACTGACCACATTTAACATTCACACTTGGCAGATACACCTTCTAAAAGGAAAGCAATAGCAAATCTTTGGCTTAAGTATATTAGATTACACAGAGCAAATCTTGAAGTGCTCTATTAACAGAAACCAAATCAAAACCTTATCAGTCTTAACTGACCATAGACATTCCATAGTATTACTCAAAGTAGTAACGATCAGTGTCCCAGCCAGCATTCCTCCCCAATTCCTTGATTATATGAACACAATCTGGAAAAGAAAACTTACCAGCTTCAGGAAGTGGATGCAATGAAGTTTTAAACGTTTCAACCAAGGTGCATTCATATAGCACTGCTGGAAACCAATTAACAACCTTCCCTTCTTGCCATGGTGCCAACTCTGGATACAAGTCAGCACTAGTCATTTATAATTGTGTGGAAAATAGAGTGCCATGGATCAAAGTCTGTACTAATGCAGTACAGTGCAAGGGTCACATGCTTTCCTTTTAGACATAGTTGAAAACACCAGGAATGTTTTGCAACATGGGGAGGGAATCAAGATATGCACACAGGGAGGGGTGGGGGACCAAACTATTTGAATAAAAAAAATTTAAGGTAAGATGCCTGCCCACTGGATCAACTATGACAGTAAGAGTTCTTTTTTTACAAATAGGATGTTCCTAAAACAGGAACAGAAAATTCAGCTAGAGTAAGCGCTGGAGGTTTGATATTCAATTTATTGAAACTGTAATTGAGGATTTTTACTGTTAGTACCACAAATGTTTCAAATGCTTCTTCACAAACCTCTCCAAACAAAAAAGAGATAAAACATTCCAATCACCATTACACTGGAAATTTATGCAATAAAGACATTCAAGTTCCCTTCTCTAAAATGAAGGTTGCAGTTTCTCCTCCTGCATCTTTGCACACCACATGCTGTGTTCAGGATAGCAATTGAAATATTTCAGCCTCGACTTATATTTCAGCCACACAGTCTTCATAAAAGACTAAATTTACTAGTATCAAATCAGAAACTAAATTAAGAGCAATATATATCACTCAGGAATCAGCACACCAATTTTTAAAATATTGTGCAAGCAGCCAGCCCCAGAACATTGAAGTACAGTAATTCCAACTGGTAGGAATAGCTCAAATAACATGCACATAAGTTATTTTCTCTCCTGCAAGGTTAAAAGTTATACTGCAGGACATAAGAATGCAAAGTTACATTGAGGAAAAAAAAAGTCAAAACAACAGGTTTAAAAAAGGAGGCATAGACAAAGGAAGCACATGGTGAGGTCAGTGTGGGGGGGGGGGGGAAAGAGAGAGAGTTTATAGGTTACTGTGGATTATATCTGCAATAAATGCTGTTGGTTACGAATCCTAATCAGATTGAATGGATCAGTTAGAGGCAATGAGAAATTTGCAACAGCAACAGTATGTGATGAATGGCAGTTATAAGGAGAAAAGTCACAGATGGGCTAACTCAAGGAAAGGTAAGAGAAGTAGGCAGTTAGTGCAAGAGTCATCTGTGGCTATCCCCATTTCAAACATGTATGCTGCTTTGGAAAATGTAGTGGGTGATTGATTCACAGGGGAACGTAGCACGAACAACCATGTTTCTGGTATTGAGACTGGCTGTAATGAAATGAAGGGCACTGCCAGGTTCCAAGAGATCAATTGTGTTAAGGGACTCTCTAGTCAGAGGTACAGACAGACATTTCTGTGGCCAGTGAAAAATCAGAATGGTGCATCACTTCCCTGGTGCCAGGATCAAGGATGTCTCAGAGGGTACAGAATGTTCTCAAAGGGGAGAGGGGCCTCGCAGGAGGTCATTGGAACCAACAACATAGGAAGGGAAAAAGAGGAGATTCTGAAGGGAGATTACAGAGTTAGTCAGTAATTTAAAAAGGAGGTCCTCAAGGAGTAGCAATATCTGGAGCTAGTGAGGGCAGGATTAAGAGGATAGAGCAGATTAATGCATGGCTGAGGAGCTGACTTACAGGAGAAGGATTCACATTTTTGGATTGGAGTGCAGGTTCATAGCTACCTGCGACTCTACATTCAAGGAGCTAGGATAGTGAAGACTGCATTTGGTATGCTTTCCTTTATTGGTCAGAGTATTGAGTACAGGAGTGGAGAGGTCATGTTGCAGCTGTGCAGGACATTAGTTAGGCCACTGTTGGAATATTGCGTGCAATTCTGGTCTCCTTCCTATCGGAAAGATGTTGTGAAACTTGAAAGGGTTCAGAAAAGATTTACAAGGATGTTGCCAGGGTTGGAGGATTTGAGCTGTAGGAAGAGGCTGAACAGGTTGGGCTGTTTTCCCTAGAGCATTGGAGGGTGAGGGGTGACCTTAGAGGTTTACAAAATTATGAGGGGGCATGGATAGGATAGACAGATGAAGGAGTCTATTTTCCTTTTTTGGGGGGGGGGGGGTCCAGAACTACAGAGAATAGGTTTAGGCTGGGTGGGGAAGATATAAAAGACACATGGGGCAACATCTTCCACGCAGAGGGTGTATAGAATGAGCTGCCAGAGGAAGTTGAGGCAGCTAGTACAATTGCAACATTTAAGAGGCATTTCGATGGGTATATGAATAGGAAGGGTTCAGAGGGATATGGGCCGAGAGCTGGCAGGTTGGACTAGATTGGGTTGGGATATCTGGTCGGCATGGACTGAAGGGTCTGTTTCCATGCTGTACATCTCTGACTATATATTTTGAACAGTTGGGGGAACAGCAAAGAGCAGCCAAGCACCAACAGAATTGCTCTGAAATGTACCTCAAGAAAGTAGTGCAGCAGAAGACCGAAGAGGATCGAGATGAATCTACAAAAGGAAGTTTGACATCCAAAGAGGGCAACTAGTTTTGAAAATTGATTTGCCATAAGAGATTTTATTAGATCAGTATTGTAGAGTGAGGAATAAAAATAGATTTGAGAAAGGACTTTTAAATCTGTTTTCTTTTGGACTTAAAAATAAAAAATGTTTTTAATTTTTTTCCCAAATGGGATAGTTTTTTGCCACTCAATTTAAGATTATGGCAAGAGGCGGGTGTGTGTGTGTCTGGTTTAAAATAAAGAAGAAACTGTTTACCCTGTGTGACAAAAGCCAATGTTTCTGGGAAGGTCTTCAGTGTTTAAATATTTTCCTTGACAGTACTGAACAAGTTGTATATAGACCAATAGAGTCTCATATGGGACAAGATCTCAACTTCAATCTACACCAGATTTTTCAAACCATTTAGCTCGATCCATACACTAATTCCATTCCTGGTAGCACCATAAGCACAAAAGTGAGCTTACTGAATTTCCTTTCTCAAAGTCAAAGCTGAAGCTATTGTCAACATTGCAATACATAAATAAATATGGAATAATCAGGATAAAGGTTTAAAATAAATACTTATCGACCTCAAGATTATTCTATCTTCAAATACCTGTTGAACTTTTAGAATGCTTTCATGAAGACATATCCTTCCTTAACCAAGAGACCAAAACTATATGCAAGACTCCTGGTGTGATCTCATGTCCTTTACAATTGCAGAAAACCGATCAACTTTTATGCCATAGGATGGCGGATTAAATTCCAAGGACACCCAAATCCAGTATTTGCCTCCATTTCTTTCAGTTAAAGTGGACAGTATTTTTGACAGTGAGGACTGCAGATGCTTGACGGTCAGAGTTGAAAAGTATGGCATTGGAAAAGTGCAGATCAGACAGCAGAGGAGGCTTATGCCCAAAACAGCAAGCCTTCTGCTCCTCTGATGCTACCTAATCTACTGTGCCTTTCCAGTCCTAGTGTATTATTTACTTCAATTTAATAATTTACCCCCTTCTTGGTAGGGTGTTCTTAAGTCAACTTGCTCAGATGTCATGACAATTGAAGATGGACTTATAACCAGCCCTCTGGGCACAGCACTGCACTACAACAGCCCTCAATCTTAAAATTTAGGAATGCTCATCTCTTATCTCTCCCCAAACACTGGGACTCTTAGCTTGTGCAGTGACTGGTATTGCACCTGAACATGATGCCAACCTATCCACTGCATGCTCAACAAACCCAACGAAAATTCATCAACCACCAATTTCACACAAAAGCATCACTGCTTGATTGTACCACCTTAAAAGGATTCAAGTATTTTCAAATAGACCATTTACTTCACGTATGATATTTAGTGAAGCTTCTATTGAAGGGGCTATAAAATCACTCCATGACCTCTTTCTTTTGCTATTTCTTCACTCCAAATCAAGATTTACCTTGTGTAATAGCTGAATGGAAGAATCTCAGACAACCTCATTCTTTAAACAGCTGTGCCAACTCTTCAACCTTCCAAAAAAAGGTCAAATATCCTAATTTTCAAATCCCAGCTTATCAAACACTTCTCCCAATTACAAAACCAAAACACTAGATGCTGGAAAACAGTGTTGAATAAACTCAGCAAGTCGAGATAGAACTAATGTTTTGAGCCCATTATGACTTTGCTCAGATGAAAAGCCATTCCAGACATTAACAGATCTGCCAGACTAGCTACGTTGCCCCAGCATTCTTATTTTGTTATGAATTGCCTGCTTATCTAACTTAAATTTTAAAGATTTATCATTTTTGTTTGGCCATGGGATGTCAGCATTGTGCAGGCCAGCATTTAATCTCACATCCGTAAAGGCCCACAGTACAGTTACGCAAATACTGCTTTCTGGAGAGGAGAGACCAAGAAAGCTTGGTATATATTCTTCCCTCGAGGACATTAGTAAAAAGTGTTATGATAGCTGCAGATTAGTCATTTGGCCAGCTCTCCAGTTCAGATTTTAGTGAAATCTGAATTCACTATCTGCTATAGTGGCGTTTGAACCCATGCTAGTTCAGTAAAAACACCATTTTGCCAATATCTCCTCTCAAGTTGCCATTATCCAACTATTACTTAGTATACTCAATCCTTTTTGGGATTATAATTCCTCTCCACACTATCACCTTGTCCTTCTGACTTTCCAATTTTCCCATGAACCCCATTTAGATACATTTCTTCAGCATACTGGTTCCAGAGAATATGGGTCAAGGCTAACTGACAGTACATTAAATTTGATGCCTGTGCTAAGGTTTCACTCACCCCAAACTCAATGCTGATTCAATTCCCCAATGTTAATTAAGATCAGGTGGTCTGTGGGACTTTAAAAATTTAGTTCCTGACTGCTTAGATTTGCTCAGCAAAAGTTTTAGTTAAGTACTTGGACCATAATGGCTGTATCCTTCTCAGAGGACATCTACTCGATCACTGTCCCTGCTTCACCTACATTCTTTCACTCCAAATGGTTGCCTGCTTAATATGATCAGTTTGTTCATCCTTCCTGCAGCTCCCATTAATCCATTCAACCTGCAAGAACTTTGAACAGGTTAGATAAGCATCAGGAGGCTACTCCACTGCTAACTTTTTTCTATTACCAATACTTGGGTCTGCAAGTCACACCCTCTAGTCCCAGACTGGAGTACAGGTATGACTGTCTGCTCGCTCTTCTCAATACCTCTCCAAACGTCTAGTGCCCAGGTACCTCATCCTAACTGAATTGCAGCACCCAAAACTGGAATTTACCTTAACTGCTAGCATGTTAAAATTTTGGTTCACAGGTGAATTAGTTGAACGGCAGGGGAAAAAAAAGCAGTGATCTCCTACCCTAGGTGCTGACCTCTCTTAACCTTCCTGGAGTTAACCCATCTGTGTGACCATATTGGAGACTTTCCCCCCTTCCTATAACTGCCACCCATCACATACTGTTGCAAACTCCCCATCGCTTCTGTCTCTCCAACTGATCCACTCAATCTGATAAGATCTGCATCCAACAGCATTTGTGGCAGATATTATCCGCAGTAACCATTAAACTCTATAAACTCCCAAATCTGACTAGTACATATGGCCTTTGCAGTGATTTTGGCTCTTTCATAATCTACAGACCCAGAAAATAACACCATCTTATTCCTCTACATAAGACTGCCATAGTGTTAGAGGTTTAGATGGAGAGGGAATTGTTAAGTGCGTACAAGATAATTTTCTGATTAAGTATGTGGATGTATCGACTAGAGAAGGTGCAAAGCTTGACCTACTCTTGGGAAATAAGGCAGGGCACAGTGGGGGACGACTTTGGGGCCAGCTACCATAATTCTATTAGATTCAAAATAGGGATGGAAAAGGATAGACCAGATCTAAAAGTTCAAGTTCTAAATTCGAGAGCAGCCAATTTTGACAGTATTAGACAGTATTTCAAAAGCCAATCAGGGGCAGATGTTCGCAGGTAAAGGGACGGCTGGAAAATGGGAAGCCTTCAGAAATTAGATAACGAGAATCCGGAGAAAGTATATTCCTGTCAGGGTGAAAGGAAAGACAGGCAGGTATAGGGAATGCTGGATGACTAAAGAAATTGAGGGTTTGGTTGAGAAAAAGAAGGAAGCATACGTCAGGTATAGACAGGATAGATCGAGTGAATCCTTAGAAGAGTATAAAGGAAGTACGAGTATACTTAAGAGGGAAATCAGGAGGGCAAAAAGGGGACATCAGATAGCAGCGGCAAATAGAATTAAGGAGAATCCAAAGAGTTTTTACAAATACATTAAATTCAAAAGGGTAACTAGGGAGAGAATAGGGCCCCTCAAAGATCAGCAGGGCGGCCTTTGTGTGGAGCTGCAGAAAATGGGGGAGATACTAAATGAATATTTTGCACCAGTATTTACTGTGGAGAAGGATATGGAAAATATATACTGTAGGGAAATAGATGGCGACATCTTGCAAAACGCCCAGATTACAGGGGAGGAAGTGCTAGAAGTCTTGAAAAGTGGATAAATCCCCCAGACCTAATCAGGTATACCCAAGAACTCTATGGGAAGCTAGAGAAGTGATTGCTGGGCCTCTTGCTGCGATATTTGTATCATCGATAGTCACAGGTGAGGTGCCAGAAGACTGGAGGTTGGCAAACGTGGTGCCACTGTTTAAGGAGGGCAGTAAAGACAAGCCAGGGAACTATCGACCGGTGAGCCTGACCTCAGTGGTGGGCAAGTTGTTGGAGTATATCCTATCCCTCAGGATTCCCATTTATTTGGAAAGGCAAGGACTGATTAGGGATAGTCAACATGGCTGTGTGTGTGTGGGAAATCATGTCTCACAAACTTGATTGAGATTTTTGAAGTAGTAACAAAGAAGATTGATGAGGGCAGAGCAGTAGATGTGATCTACATGGACTTCAGTAAGGCGTTCGACAAGGTTCCCCATGGGAGACTGATTAGCAAGGTTAGATCTCATGGAATACAGGGAGAACTAGCCATTTGGATACAGAACTGGCTCAAAGGTAGAAGACAGAGGGTGGTGGTGGAGGGTTGTTTTTCAGACTGGAGGACTGAGACCAGTGGAGTGCCACAAGGATCAGTGCTAGGTCCACTACTTTGTCATTTACATAAATGATTTGGATGCAAGCATAAGAGGTACAGTTAGTAAGTTTGCATATGACACCAAAATTGGAGGTGTAGTGGACAGCGAAGAGGGTAACCTCAGATTACAACAGTATCCGGACCAGATGGGCCAATGGGCTGAGTAGCAGCAGATGGAGTTTAATTCAGATAAATGAGAGGTGCTGCATTTTGGGAAAGCAAATCTTAGCAGGACTTATACACTTAATGGTAAGGTCCTAGGGAGTGTTGCTGAACAAAGACCTTGGAGTGCAGGTTCATAGCTCTTTGAAAGTGAAGTCGCAGGTAGATAGGATAGTGAAGGCGACGTTTGGTATGGCTTTCCTTTATTGGTCAGAGTATTGAGTACAGGAGTTGGGAGGTCATGTTGCATCTGTACATGACATTGGTTAGGCCACTATTGGAATATTGCGTGCAATCCTCTCTCCTTATCAAAAAGGAGTTGTGAAACTTGAAAAGGGTTCAGGAAAGACTTAAGGATGTTACCAGGGTTGGAGGATTTGAAGTTGAACAGGCTGGGGCTGTTTTCCCTGGAGTGTCAGAGGCTGAGGGGTGACCATATAGAGGTTTACAAAATGGAGGGGCATGGATAGGATAAACAAAGTCTTTTCCCTGGGATCAGAGTCCAGAACTAGAGGGCATAGGTTTAGGGTGAGAGGGGAAAGATATAAAAAACCCAAGGGGCAACATTTTCACAGAGGGTGGTACGTATATGGAATGAGCTGCCAGAGGATGTGGTGGAGGCTGGTACAATTGCAACATTTGGATGGGTATATGAATAGGAAGGGTCTGAGGAATATGGGCCAGGTGCTGGCAGGTGGGACTAGATTGGGTTGGGATATCTGGTCAGCGTGGACAGGTTGGACCGAAGGGTCTGTTTCCATGCTGTACATCTCTATGACTATCATAGATCTTCCAGTCATCATTAACAGGTGACACTAGACTGTTTCTACACATTTAACTACCAAATAGAAAGCCACAAATTAAGATTAGATACATCTGCCTTGCTCCTGTTTGCAGTCTTAATACCAAATCAAGATTACATTAACTATTAGATCATGCTGTTCAATTAAACAAAGCTTCTATACCATAAATTAGTTATCAAACTTGCCATTAAAGAACTAGTACATATTAAACAAATTTTCTGCCCTTTAAAAGGTCACATTTTCCCATCTTTAGCTGCTAACTTTGTTCAGAGCTTGGGGTGGAGAATCAATAATTAGTTATCCCTTCAGCTCTAAAACACCAGTGTAACAATATTGCTTAAAGTCCATGGATTACAGTTTACGATATCCATTACACTCACATTGACTCATTCAAGTTCAGACTTGAACAGTATATTGATTAAGACTCTTGGATATACCCAAGACCAACTTTACAAGATCTACAGCATTTAAATGTGATTTACTTCATTAGGTTTTCTTTGCAAGTTGCTGTCTTTTCTTTAAAAGAGAAGCCAACTACAGTTAACATGTGATTATAGTATTTGAAATAAATCACTTCTTGATACTTACCCAAATACTGAACTGAAAATCAGTACCATTTACATGTGGCACCAGTGCCACCTTGTGCAGACAAAGAACTTCAAACTGCAATTAACAGTATAGTGCTGTATATAGCTCCAGTATATTTTAGTGCAGTATGAACATAGTTCCATGATATTCCTACTGAAAAGTAAATACATTTGCCTTGTACAATTTGGTAGGAGCAAGTAATTTGACAAAAAAAAGATACTATTCAACACCATTTCTGTGCAAATGTACTTCAGCTGCTGATTCAAACTTCACCCACCCCCACCTTACAGATTAAAAATGGAATTCAAACAATGTTTCCCAAAGGGAAACAGAGAGAAAAAAACTACAAAAGTCTAACACTCAGCCTTGGACATTCATATTCCAAAGCACAGCAGGTTTTTAACATTGCTGCAAATGTTAACTTGTAATTACCTCAGCCAGTTTAACAATGACAATAAGAACACCTGATACAAGTTTTAATTCTGTGATGGAGCAGTTCTTAAACTTAAGCAGCAATGAACTTTGACACTTTGAAGATTATGGAGAGCTGCTAGACATTTGCAGGAAATTCCACGCCGAGGTGAGATTGTAATAACAAGTTCTAAAATTGCTTTACTTGCAGACTTCAGACAGAGGAGAAAATAGTTTCAAGACATTTTTACTATGCACATTAATAAAGCAATGGCGATCAACCTCAAGACTTGTAGTCTCTCCTTTTTGGCTTGCAGCAGCTAAACAGCTGAGAACACTCCATCTGAACTTTGCATAAACAAATTACAATGTATACCCTTGTGCAACATGGCAAAAGCAGCCAACAGTAACCAAGGCCTGTTGAAAGCAACTAGCTGAAATGAGACACCTGCAGCAACTTAACATTCACAAAACATGCTCTTCTGCCAAATCATTGGACAAACAGCAATAAAACAATGCTCTCAACTGCATTGATAGGTTTCATTTTAAATGAAGCTTCTCAGCTGATGAAAGAACTTAAGTTGACATACTACAATGTCTTTTCTGGAGCCTAAACAGTAGAAGCAAACTTAAGACGATTGTATCGATGATAGAGGAGATTGTTGACACCTAGTAATAATCACAAGATCCTGCAGTCAAGCATGGATGTGCTTATTTGTCAGTTCAAAATTCTGATTAGATTAGATTCCCTACAGAGTGGAAACAGGCCCTTCAGCCCAACAAGCCCACACAGACCTTCCAAAGAGCCTCTCGCCCAGACCCATTTCCCTCTGAATGATGTACCCAATACTATGGCCAATTTAGCATGGCCAATTCACCTGACCTGCACATCTGTGGAAGGAAATCGGAGCACCCAGAGGAATCCCACGCAGGCACAGGGAGTATGTGCAAGCTCCACACAGTCACATGAGGCTGGAATAAAACCTGGGACCCTGGCGTTGAGGCGGCAGTGCTAACCACTGAGTCGCCCCAATTCTATTCCAATTTGTAGAAGATTCAGTACAGTTTAACCTGAAAAGGTCATGATCATACCAGATTATTAATTCTCATTTAGGGAAGGAATCCTCCAGACCTAATCCACAATCAGCCCTATTTCTGGTCAATTTCATCTATCAGCTAGAATCTGAGACAAGCTTTGAAAAGATGCCATGATAGAAAACAACCACCACAGTTGAAAAAAGTTAATTTTAGTACTGACATAGCATGCAGATGAGTACACAAATGTTCATTCTAAAAAATGTTAGATTAGCTCAGATTATGTAAAAAAAAAACTGGCAACTTCACTTTATTAACTTTTCTTACAGCAGTGAAAAAGAGTGAGGGAATCAAAGAAAAGCATTAGTAATATAGGAAGTACCATGCAGTCAAAGGCAAAATTGAGCATTTAGACCAAGGATACAGATTTTGTAATCCATACTCCCAAACACATGCATACAATTTCCAATTGCAGCCTTCCCACTTACTGGAATCAAATTTCCATTAGGACATAGAATGCAAACTCAATACAATTCAACCATCACATTTAAAAAGGAGGTACTTGTTATATTGACTTACCATTCTTGGATGCCTCTTTATTTCTTAGGTGAGGAGGAATATAACGTCCTTCTACAAAGAAAGTAGAACTGTTAAGTCTACTTCTCCAAGTTAAAAAAAATGGCCACTTACAAATTTAAACCATTTAACAAATCTTAAATTTTAATGTCACACACCCATTTAAAAGCAGTTGGCCCTCTAGAAATCATAAGCATCACACCTAAAGGCTTACTTTCTAGCCAATTTTTCCTATTCCATCAGCTGGCGAGGATAAAAATTCCAGTGGACATTAAAAGATGGGGAAACCTGGATTTTTAAAATTATTAATGTAATTAAATATATCCCAAGTTAGCAACAGCAATGGGAGTAAACAATATCAATTTTTAAAAAAAACATTAGCTAAAGTCAAATTTGCATAGCATGCGCACACCTTCCACATCAGTATGTCATCCAAAAAGAGAAAGCTAGAAGTATCATATTTGATCGTTTGAATAATTGTCACTCAAACAATACAAGTGAAATTAGGTGGACATTCAAGGTTTGAAGAAAGTGTAAGATATTTCACTGAAGGCGATTCATAACTAACTTAACTAATTTAAAAAAGGATTGGAGTGGACAGTTTAAAAAAAAAGTCACAACCACTTCATGAAGCAGCAGCACTTCAAAAACTAGTGTCCCCAAAATAAACCTGTTGAACTATAATTTTGTGTTGCGACATGATATTTTTAACTTGACAGACTCTGATACCAGTATACTGTTATGACAACAGCCCTCAATTTTATAAACATGGAAGGAGGCTTGTTGCAGAACAATGCATTTGCCCATATTACAATTGTGGATCTCATTCAAACTGGGTGAAATGGCATGTAACAGGTACAAATTAACAGGGTATAGTGTTTAAGAAAGACAGACTTCAATTTATACACATTTACTCAAAAGGCTCGTTTCCTTGCTGCTAATATTTAATGTCTGATGGCAGAGATCTCTTCGCAAGAGAATCTAAACTGAATGCAGTCTGGGGTTAGATGGGAAACTGACATAAATACTGCAATCAGATCAGCCATGATTTTATTCGATATTAAACAATCTAGAAGGGCCAACTGGAAAACTTATGCTCCCAAGTTTTACATTCCTATAGACTCAAGATGGGGTTCAAACAGGGTTCTGAAGCTGAAAACAGCTTTCGCCATTCCCAATTTCCTAGAAACGGATATTCCTTTCATGTTTTTGTTGTTATACATTCGTTCAAAAATTGGTATAGATGATGCCATAGGTGGAAAAAATTAGCATTAGGGTAACAAGCTCCTTCACAGCTCCAGTGGTCCTATGATCCAAAATGAATCAGATTTCAGAATGTACAAGACTTCCCCACATCAGGCAAATTGAAAGACAAACACTGAGGCATATTCCAACATCTATAAAGATGCAAGCTTTATGCAATTCTATTCTGCTTGCAGGAAGAACAAATTCAAGGATCACTCGCCTCAGCGAGCTAAAATCAATGTTTATTTTATCTGCACATATCCTAACTTACCATTCTATCACTTTAGGGTCTGAAACAAACAGCAGTCAGAGACATTCACCACAATTAGACTCAAACTTCCCACATCACAAACTGACAGGCCTACAGGCTTGTTTTCTCCCCCACAGTTTTAAGGGGTCAACATAACTTTTCTAATTCAAAAATGCCATTTCTTAAGTTCAGATATTGGTTGCAAGTGTCTAAACACAGATGCAGCTGCTTCAGGTCCCACATTCTTGGTTTTAAAAGATCTACAACTCCGAGAATTTTCTTTCACTTTGTTTTAGGTTGCCTTGTACCACAGTCTAAAAATAGAAACATTTAATCTCATCAGCTTATTTACATTTTCAATTTAAAGCATGCGAAATCAATATCCAAATTTCTTTCGTTTATTTCATATTCCTTTTTGTCCTTTGGTCTACAACTAGTAAGGTAAAAGTTAAGGGAACAAAATAGTTTTGCTTTGTAGCAAACGCCTCAACTGATGAGCTTCAGTCAGGTTCAACGTTTGAGTAATTCATGAAATTGA
The DNA here is from genome assembly GCF_037043375.1 of Chiloscyllium plagiosum. NCBI lineage: Eukaryota > Metazoa > Chordata > Chondrichthyes > Orectolobiformes > Hemiscylliidae > Chiloscyllium > Chiloscyllium plagiosum. Next base: position 54,541,910 of record NW_028270150.1, read on the forward strand.
AAACATAATAGTCTAATTCAGTACAAAAGGCAGACACAATGCCCTAGGTTTGAGCCTGTTCGCATGATGGATACATCATTCTGCCAGATTAATGTTTAGTAACAAATAACTGTATTCAATACAAATGTGCAAAAAATGGTACTTACTGCCTGCCCCACCAGCACTCTGAGCATCACCTGCTGACGATGTCAAGTCTAGGCCAGCAAGCTGAAAAATTCAAAATAAACAAGTTGAAAGGATTAACTGTACAGTCAGATTTTCAGTAAATGATTTCAGCCAAGAATGCACTGCAAGATTCAGAGCCAGCCACATCATTCAATCTGCAAAATTAGCTGATTTGTTTTCCAATCATGTGGGCATAGACTAGCCTTAAAACACTACAGTACATATACTGTCGTTACATTTAGTATGGTAAGGGAGGGATTCCCAGGATTTGGATCCTGCAATAACAGTTGCAAGTCAGAACAGCATGTGTCCTGTACAGAAACATGCATGTGACAGTGCTCCAATGTTTCTACTGTGTCTATGTAGGTTGTAGAAGCCAAGGGTTTACATCACACCTGACCTGTGCCATAGGTGGTAGACAGGCTTTGAGGAGTCAACCTGTTCTTGTAACTACTGTATTTATATGGCTGGTCCAATTCAATTGTAAGTGGTGAAACCTTGGAGATCGGTAGTGGGGGATTCAATGATAAATGTCATAGAACATCGCATTCTTTTGGAGATAAATCAGAGTTACATCAGTCCAAGCAGAAGGGCAGGACAACAGACACGTTCAGTATCAAAGGAGCATCAAGTGACGAAACAGTGGAAGACATCTGACTACATGCTAGGCTTTTCAAGGAGGAGGAGGATATTTTCACGACACTCCTCCAATGAGCTACCCAACATTCCAGTATCATTTACAATGGTGTAGCAGGACTGCAGAGCTTAGAAGTCACCTAAAAAAAGGATCAAGTTAGTGAGACAACTACCCCTGCACAAAACCATGTTGTCTCCTACTAATTAGTCCATTTGCTTCTAAAACTTCATATAGATCTTGGAGACTCTTTCCAATAATTTCCCTTACACTGACATAAGGCTAGTAGAAAGAGAGGACTGCAGATGCTGGCACTAGAAAAACACGTCAAGCAGCATCAGAGGAGCAGGAGAATCTACATTTCAGGCATCAGGACATATACCCAAAATACAGATTCTCCTGCTCCTCAGATGCCACCTGACCTGCTGTGCTATTCCAGCACTGACACTGGCCTGGCATTTCTAGATTACCCCACTACCCTTCTTAAACAATGGTACTACATTGGCTGTTCTCCAGTACTCTGGGACCTCATATGTAGCTAAAGAGATACAAAGACGTCTGTCAACACTCCAGACATTTGCTCTTTGGCTCCTTCAGTATTCTGGGATAGACCCCATCAGGACCTGAGGACTTATCTACCTTAATACTTTAAGGCACTCAGCACCTCTTCATTTATAATAGCAACTTGGCTTGGAAATACAACACTCCCTTCCCTTAGGGCATCCTCCACCAATTCCTTCTCTTTTGTAAATACTGAGAAGGTGTCTGTTTAGGACTTCACTTACCTCTTCTGGCTCTACAAATTCCCTCCTTTGTCCTAGAGTAGGCCAACCTTTTCCTTATGTATCAAAAGCCTTGGGATTCTTAATTATGTTTGCCAATGACTTTTCATGTGCCTAATTCTTGTTTATGTTCTCTCCTTATATACTTAAAGGGGTTCCTCAGCTCCCATCCTCCTAGATCTTATGTCTGCTTCCTTTTTTTGACGAAGGTCATACCATCTCTGATCACCTAACTTGCCACACCTATCCTTCATTCTCACTGGAACATGCCATTCATTGAACTCTTAACTGCCACTTGAAATATTACCACATGTCTGATAAGGATTTCTGCCTCAAACAACTGCCTCTAATCAATATTCTCCAGTTCCTGCCCAATATTCTTGTAGTTCACCTGTTAACTCTACCCACGAGTATCTTAAAACTCCCAGTATTATGGCCACTACTCCCGAAATTCCCCATTGAAACTTCACTCATCTGGCTGGGCTCATTTCCCACAACCAGGTCCAGTGTAACCCAATTCCTGGTTGGATTGCTTTTGTACTGTGTAAACAAACCCTCCTGAAATGGTCCTTACACATTTTGCCCCATCCAAGCCACTAGCATGAAGTGAGGCCCAGTCAACATAGGGGGAAGTTAAAATCACTCTGCAAAACAACCCTTCTGTTTTTACATCTTGCTAAAATCGGTTTACATATTCTCCATCCCCTGCTGGCTGTTGGGAGGCCTGTAGTATACCCTCAATTTCACCATTCCTGTTGCTGAATTATTTTTAATATTGCCTCACTGCACGAGTCCTCTGATGAGTCCTGAAGAAGGGCTTATGCCCGAAACATCGATTCTCCTGTTCCCTGAATGCTGCCTGACCTGCTGCGCTTTTCCAGCAACACATTTTCAGCTCTGAGGCATCATCTGCTCAGACCACCCTTAAGCAATTTGCCATTACATTGCCTACAAGGCAATTTTACATAGAAGGAAAGTGTACTTTTTAAAAAAAATTCAGTGCCAAGAAAAAGCCATTACACAAATTCAGAGGAATAATTTCCTTCGAGGAGGAATGTTGCTTTCAGTTTTCCTGCAGTCTTTTTTTTAAAAAAAGAAAATCAAGTACATTGAGTTGCCTCAGATCAAGTCAATGATGAATTGCTACATGAATAGCAATTACATTAAGATCATAAAAGGTGATCAGGATATCCTGTCCCTATAGGACCTATTCAACAAGACCATCTTGGTTTACCAATATATACACTAAGTTCTTTAGGAAAAGCTGGAATGTCCATTTGGTATTATTTCATGGTGTTACTGTAACTAGCAACGGTCAAATGCAGAGGCCCTCATGCATTCATTTATTGAAGACTTAAAACACCAATCCAATTCTTCAATAATTCAATTATTGCCTAAATGAACATGAAACCCACAAGGAGTTTTCGAAACCGATCTCCTGATTCAGACTTGCTCATTAACAGTACCCTGTACCTGTATTAGGCAGTTGTCCGGCTTGTCCATAAACCCAGATGCCCTGTAGAGGGCAGTGCTCGTTTGATGTTTTGGCGAAGGGAACTTGCAATGCAAAAGTCCATGACAAAAAAGGTGTTTGGCAAATAAACATTACCCATTAAAATAATCTAATGACCGACAGCTACCTTAACATTCAAGTGCATGGAACATGGGCCCCCCTTATACTCGAGCATCAAGTACTCATTGCACAATTTTACGTTGAATATCTCCGCCCCCAAAGTATTTGTCATTGATTTAACTGCGAAACGGAAGGTTTAATCTAGAGACACTCGTTATTTTGCAATCGCGCAGCGCTGCACCCACCCGGACCTCCCTTTTCTAATGCCATGCCCAAGGCCGTAAATAATAATGATGACTGCGAAGTGCCGAAGCTGTTCGGTATAAGATCGTCCATTTTCTTTTAAATCGTGACACTAGCGTACGATTGCACCAAATTCCTCGATGGGAAGCGATCTCGTTTAGTAAAGCGGTCGCACGTTGCTGAGCAAGCACTTTTCACAGCTTGGTGCCAATTTTATTTTTTGGGGAAGAAAAATTACCGCACAACACGGCAGTAGAAAATGGCACCGCACGTTCGTTACGCTTACAGGAAACTTAAAACCTTTGTGACGAGCCTTCTCCACCCTTTCCAGTCACCCCCGTCAGACTTCAACACGCCCGTCTTCGTCAGAGAAATTAATCACCGGGATTTTAATATTTAACACCCCCCTTGATGTCCGCCCGGGACTCAAGACTTCTGCAATGGCCTGGACTGAGCACCGTTACCTTCAAAACAAAAGGTGAAAGACCGTTCCGAAACGGTTCATAATCTGAAGCCTCCTTCAGCTTAAAAGCTGCTGCGCCAGTCACAATGATGGCGCAGTTTCCTAGCGCACAGAAGCCGAGTAAACAAGGGAGGCCAGCAGCCTACTCTCCATCTGTAACCTGTCCTCCAAGCAAGTAAAACATTTCATACGGCTGTACGAGTCTCTTCCGGTCGTATTCAACAACAAAAAAAATTCCCCAAAGTGTGTACATGAACTAGTTCAGGAGTTAGGGAAGCCCAAATTTTCGGATTTGAAAACTTGTCGAGACGGGACAGGAGCTGGACCAAGTAGTCAGGCATTGAAAGCCAACACCGGGACTACGGTTCGGATCAGAAGTTTAATCACTATCTCAAAAAAGGAGGATACAACCATCTACATTTGTAGATGCAAACGACGTGCCATTAAAACGATGACGGCGTCAATTTGAAATTCTCGATGCCTAATGCCGAAACATCAAAGACACTTTCTGAATCGATTAAAGTCGAAGTGAATATATGATACAAATAGGCCAACGCTTCACCTCCCCCGCCCCCACTCCATGCTCAAAATACCAACACTCGAGCTTGTTAAAAGTAGAGACGAAGTTGAGAGCAAATCACGCCATGATAGAGGCTTTAAATGACAACCGATGGGACTTGAAGAGGGGTAAACGCCGTTGTTAAGAGAGCAGGCAGGAGATTTTTAATCACTTTACTACTAAGGCCGCCATTACACATTTCGCTAGATTTCCCTGCGCACATTTAAAACAAAAAAAACACCCCCAACCACAAACTCTCCACCGGGATAAAGCCAAGAAAAAAACGTTCATCGAAACAAAAAAAGCGCAGGAAGAAATAACCCCCTCCCCTGTGTTCCCGCCGCGGTGAAGGTAGACAAAGAACGTGGAGCCAGTTATTTTCAGCCACATTGGGACCACCACCGTCCACAGGAACCAGAGACATCGAAATGGAGTGGGGGGGAAGAGAGAAAGGAAAGGGATCCTATAGTCAGGATCACCCTCCACCTTTCCCCCACTACAAAAAAAACTCAGACAAAAAAAAACTTTAAAAAAAACCCCAGACTCCTCCCCACCAGCTGCATACCCGGCGACTTAAGAGGGAGACAAAAGCCGCCATTGTGGACGAGTTCCCCCGGAGGGGGGGGGGGGGTGTAAAGAGAAGGAAGGAGGGGGTTAAAGAAAGCGCAGCGACATCTCCCCCCCCACCCCCTCCCCAACACACACATCCATTACGATGAGAGAGAGAGAAAAATCACAATTAAACAAGTCAGTGGAGTGGAGATCCACTCACCTGCTGATCTAGATCCAGTACATTTCCGATGGCCACATGACTCATAACTAAAAAATGAGTACAAAATTTCCGACTGAGGGAAAAAAAACGAAAAGAAAAAGTTCTCTCTCTTGAAAGGGGGGGGAATAAAAGGAGGACTGGGAACTATCCCCGGTGGGAAATCTTTCTTATCGTCTTCCGATTTGTTTAGCCACTTATGAGAGAAGCAAACTGTAGGAGACCCAGGTACGTAAAACCAGCCAACCGAGCACTCGGTACCGGTGCCGCTTCTTGCCGATCCTCCGTTCGCTGTCGCACTCTCTCCTTCGTCTCTCGTTATCATCAATTCGCGCTGAGGCCGCCGGGAACCCAGACCGGCCACGTGACACAGCTCCCAACCAACCAGCAGAACCGGCCCCACCAGCGCGCTCGAGACCTGGTTAAAGGACGCTGCCAGTATCGCGAGAGCCAGCTCTCTCCCTGCCCCCGCACCCCATAAACTTTCCCTTCCCAATATCGCGAGGTTTGCACCGCGTTCCCTCGGCCTTGCGACCACTTGTGTCCGGTAGCGAACTTTTCAATCGCTCATTCCTGAGCTTTCGAAGGCCCCATACTCCTCAGTAGAAATAGTATTTTGTTTACTCCTCCCTTCTTCCGAAAAATGTGTGTTACATAAACACCAGAATGCTGCCAATACTGAGATCCAGATACATCTCAGGAGAGAAAATCAAAATTCCTTACTTTAAGATGTCAGCAGCATTTCGCTTCTGTGTCGCCATCGTGTGAAGTGTTGAAGCGAGTGAATTGTCTGACTACTTTTGGATGCTAAATAATCTTTCCCTAATTTGATTGTTTAAACAATGTATTACATTGTTTCTTCAATCAAAATCATCAATGGTTGAAAATGTTCATATTTCATCATAAAGGTATTTATAATTTACATAATTAGCGAGACTGGGATTACAATGAGACTAACTCAATAATGTGCCACTATAGTGATAAGCCATAACTGGATGGATCACATGCTTTGCTGCCAAACACAACCTTACCAAATACAAGATGTGAAGCCTTGTGGCAGGAACACAACAAATAGTTCAATCAGCCCACTGAGCTTGATCTACCTTTCAATAAGGTCGCAGTCTGATTGATGTCTTAACTTCACTTTCCTGTAACCATTGACGCTCTTTGTGTCTCCTATGAAGATGGATTGAATTACTTGTTTAAAGCCTCTTTTGTTTCCTGCTTTCTATTAGTTTCCTAGTTTCATCAAAGGTTATAAATGCTCATTTTAGCTAGTAATTCCTTTTCATATATCTGGAGACGCTTCTACAATCTGATTTTATATTTCTTGATTGCTTTCTTTCAAACTCCAGCTTCTTACGATTATTTGTTTCCTCGTCCTTTGCTATTTTCTTAAACTCTGCAAATTTTCTTGGCCTACAATTACAGAGGCACAATTGTTACAACACAAGAGACCATTTTGTCTATCCTGTCTATATAATTTTATTACCTAGTTCCAATCTCCTATCATTTCCCCCATATCCTTGCACACCATTTCTATCCAAATGATTATCCAATGCCCTCTTGAATGCCTTAATTGTACCTTTCTCCACCACATTTCAGGCACAGCATTCTAAACCCTAACTGCTTGCCCTGTGAATCATCCTTGCTTCATATACACAATTTTAGATCTATGCCCTCTCGTCTGTTTTATTTTATGACTGGAAACAGCCTTTCCATATCCATTCTATTCAGCCCACTCACAATTTTGAAAACCTCTATCAAATCAAATTTCCTCTTAGGCAACATCGCTCCAAGGAGAACAGTCCCAACTTCTCCAAACTATTCTTATAATTGAAGCTTTTCATTCCTGGAATCATTCTTTTAAATCACTTCTGCACTGCCTTTAACGAATTCACGTCTTTTCTATAATGTTCCAATATTCCAGTTAAGGTCTATTAAGTATCTCGTCCCTCGACTGATGATGACCTGTGTCTCTCCATGTTGAACAACACGAAGAGAAATCATTGAGGGTGGCAAGAATGTAATCTGAGTGGGGGATTTCAATGTCCTCCATCAAGAGTGGCTCAACAACAGCACTACTGATCAGGCTGGTTGGGACCTAAAATACATTGCTGCTTGACTGGTTCTATAGCAGATGGTGAGAAAACCAACAAGAGGGAAAAACATACTTCACTTCATCTTCAACAATGTACCAACTGCAGATGCATCTACCTGTTACAGTATCAGTAAGCGTAACCACTGCATAGTGCTTGCGGAGATGATATCCTGCCTTCAGATTTATCATACCTTAGATCACGTGTGTGGCACTATCTCTGTGCTAAATGGGACAGACTTTGAACAGTTCTAACAACTCAAGACTTTGTGTCCATGTCCTCCTGTGGGCCATCAGCAGCAGCAGAATTGTACTTCACAACCAGCAACCTCAAGGTCTGGCATATTCCCCCACACTGCAATTATGCAAGCATGATGATTAACCTGGTTTAATGAAGTGTGCAGGAGGGCATGCCAGGGGCAGCAACAGCCATATCTAAAAATGAGGTGGCAAACTGGTGAAACCCCAAAGCAAGGTTACTGGTATGCCAAGCAGCATAAGCAGCAAGTGATGGAGCTTCAGTGCATGTCATAAAATCCCTACAATGTGGAAGTAAGCCCTTCAACCCATTGAGTCCACATTACCCTCTCCGGAGATCAGCCCCACCCAGACCCAACCCCATACTTCTCCCTGTAACTCTGCATTTCCCATGGCTAATCCACCTAGCTTGCACATCCCTGGACACTATAGGCAATTTAGCATGGCCAATCCATCTAACCTGCATATCTTTGGACTGTGGGAGGAAACCTACACAGTCACTAAAGGGTGGAATCAAACCCAGGTGCTAGGTGCTGTGAGGCAGCAGTGCTAACCACTGAGCCACCATGCTGCCCATAGCGCAGCTTAAGAGGAAAAATGACAGGTACATGAATAGGCAGGAAAAAGAGGAATAGAGACCACGTAGAAGCAACAGGTTTTTAGTTTATAAAGGCATAATGTGTTGGCACAGACTTGGTGGGCCTGTGCTGTTTTGTTCATTGTAACATGTTGTGAAGAAGGGGGAACTGGTGAATTTACTGCAAGTTTCAGAAAGTACTTGATAAGGCTCCACATCAAAGGAATGCAAAATATAAAAGCTCATGGTGTAGGTGTAACATATTGGTATGGTTAGATGATTATTTGGCTAAGAGAAAGCAGAGAGTAGATGTAGTCCTTTCAGGTTGGCAAGATGTAATGAGTGGTTTGCCACAGGGATCACTGTTGGGGCCTCAAATGTTTGTAATTTATATAAATGACACTTGAATGGATGAAAGGTATTTGATGACGATACAAAGATAAATATAAAAGGAAGTTTCGAAGAGGACACTAGGCTGTTCCAAAAAGATAATGGGAGGTTAAGTAAGTGAGCATCAATGTGGCAAATGGAGTATAAAGTGGGAAAACGTTAAATTTTTGCAGAAAGAATTTTAAAAAGCATATTATCTAAATGGTGAGAGATTACAGAGGCCTAAGATGCAGAGGAATCAGTGTATCCCTCTGTGTGTCCAATGTGAGTGCATTGGAGGCAGTCCAGGGAAGGTATAATGAACGAATAACTGGAATGGATGGTTCTTCTTGTGACAAAGAGTTGGACAGGCAAGATTTTTGTTTACTAGAGTTTAAAAGAGTCAGAGATGACTTGATTTAAACAGAGAAAATCCAGATGGGTCTTGGCAGAATAGATGCTGAGAGGATGTTTCCTCCTGTGGGGAGTCTAGAATGAGGGGTCACTGCTTAAAAGTCAGGACATCCATTTAAAAGAGAGGTTAGTTTAATTTTTTTCTCTGAGAGTGTCAGGAGTCTATGACACTCTTTCCCTGAGAACATGATAGACCGAACCTGACTGCCTCATGAATTTAATCTCAACCATAAGCACTGTATTTGAAGAGACCATAAGAGATAGTGGCCAGCATTACTCTAATTTTCATTCTGGTTGTGCAGGACTGTGAGGTCTGGGGACAGTAGTGACTTCTGACCGTTGTGCATGGTACATTGGCGGTGGTGTGTTGGTAATGACATTGGACTAGTAACCAGAACCCCAGGCAAATGTGCTGGGGACATGGATTTGAATCCCACCATGACAGATGGTGAAATTTGAATTTAATAAAATCTGGAATTAAAAGCTAGTCTAATGATGACTATGCAACCATTGTCAATTGTCATAAAGCTCCATCTGGTTCATTACTGCCTTTTAGGGAAGTAAGTATGCCATCCTTACCTGGTCTGGCCAACATGTGACTCCAGGCCCAAGGCAATGTAACTGCACTCTGAAATGACCCAGCAAGCCACTCAGTTCCAGTAAAATTAGAAATGGATAGTAAAGCTCAATCAGTTTCACTAACATCCCATGAAAGAATAATTTTAAAATGATTGACGGTATTATCAAGCAATAATTACTCAGCACTGCTCAGTCTTGGTTCTGTGATGGCCACAAGGCTCCCGATCTGAATGCAGTATTGATGCAAATGGAACTAAAAGCTGAATTTTAGAGCTGTGTTGAAGTTCACTGCCCTTGACATCAAGGCAGCATTTGATTGAATGTGGAATTAAAGAGTCCTATCTAAACTGAAGTCAATGGGAATCAGTGATGGCGGGAATTTTCCATTGATTGAAGTCATACTGAGCAAGATGATTTTATTTGTTGGAAGGCAATCATCTCAGCTCAATGACATAGCTGCTGGACTTACTCAGGGTAGCATGAGGTTCAAACATCCTCAGCTGCTTCATTAATGATATTCCCTCCATTCTAAGGTCAGAGCGAGGTTGTTGGCTGATGATGTCAGTGTTCAATTTAATTCTTAATTCCTCAGTTACTGAAGTAGACTGTGCCTGCATGCACCAAGGCCTGAAGAACATTCAGTTGGGCTGATGAGTGGGAAGTAACATTTGCAACATACTAGTACCAGACAATGCACAAATCCAACATGAGAGACTCTAACCAACTTCTCTTGACACTCCATAGTACTACCATTGCTGAACCACAGAATCAATATGCTGAAGATCAAGATTGACCAAAAAGCTAACTGGACCAGCCATATAAATACAGTGGCAAGAGCTGGTTGCAGAGTAGATGTTTTCTGACAAGAGATGAACCTGCTGAATCCCAAAATTTGCTCACAAACTACAAGACACCAGTCAGGAGGGGTGGAGAAGGAAGCTGCAACAGAGGTTGGGGGACAAGAGGCTGCAAGGGGGGTTGGCTGGGAGAAGAAGACTGCAAAGGAGGTGGAAGGCCAGAAAAGGTTGCAAAGAATTTAGGCACAAGAGACTTGGAGATAGATTTTGAGGAGGAATGTGGCAGAGGATGGTGCAAGGTATGTTGCTGGGGAGGAGGAGATTGCAAAGGGAATGGAAAATGAGGGTGCAAGAGGACAGGGGAGAAGAAGGAGGCTGTAAATGGGGTGGAGTGAGTGGGAAGAAGACCGTAATAGGATAGGGGAGATGTAGCTATAAGTGGGTGAATAGAGAGGGATACTGAAAGGGATTGGAGATTTGAAGAAGAAAGTTGCAATGGACTGTAGGGATAAGAGGCCACAAGTGTATGAGGGAAGGAGGTTACTGGAAGGGGGTGTGGTGTAGATGGAGGCTGCAAGAAGCATTGGGGGATGGCGGAAGTTGCAAGAGGAGTGGGAGAAAAGGGTAAAGGAGAGATGTAGTGGGAGATGGCGAGTTGAAATGGGGGAGGCAGCAAGTGGTTCCATTGGGATTGGGAATAGAAGGAAGCTACAGGAGAGGTGGAAGGGAGAATGAGATTGTAAAATGGCTGTAGTGGGAGAAAGAAGCTATAAGAGGGGAAGGTGGAGAAAGCAGGGTGTTCCAAGGAAGGATTCAGGAGAAGGCAGCTGCAGGATGAAGTGGTAGGGGAAAGTCAGCTGTAAGAGAGGTGGGAAAGATATGCTGCAAAGAAGAATGAGGGAGTCTGCAAAGGAGACAGACAGATTTAAACCTGTCAAATAAACATTCAGCTAACTAGGAGCTAGAAAACTTGAAATCAATAAGATAATGGAACATCGAGGTTAACTACATATATTCAGTCGCTACTATATAGGGAAAATGTATGGAAGCTATTATAATGAACTGTGTTAATTATTAAGTTTAAATCTGACATTGAGATATCGTAAAAGGGTATAAATCTCATAGTTAAAATCTTCCAGTTCTGTGCTTATGCGTTAGAAATGTACTAATTAGCTGCAACATCACAAGTCTACAAAGAGTGTGTTTAGGTTGATGACTTGTGTGTTGAAGTGTGTGTCAGTTACCTAGAGAAATTTATGTGGAGTGATGGCCTAGTGGTATTATCGCTGGACTTTTAGTCCAGAGACCAAAAGTAATGTTCTGGGGACCTGGGTTTGAATCCTGCCAGGCTAGATGGTAGAATTTGAATTCAATAAAAATCTGGAATTATGTCTAATGATGACTGTGATTGATTGGTGAAAAACCTATCTGGTTCACTAATGTCCTTTAGGGAGGAAATCTGCCATTTTTACTTGGTCTGGCCTCCATGTGACTCCAGAGTCATAGGAATGTGACTCTTAACTCTGGGCAATTCGGAATCAGCAATAAATGCTGACCTAGCCAGTGATACCCTCATCCCGAGAATGAATTAAAGGAAAAATAAGTTTTTGACTTATGCCTAAAATTGCATACTCTGAAATCTAGGAAATTAATGCTTTCTTTGTATATCATAGCTTTAAGTTTAATGGAAGGGTGGTAATTATTGAGATTATTGATTAATTCTTCTGCTGTGTTATGTTCCACAATCAGTATAGCAGTCTACATTTAAGAGACATAGCAATGATATCAATACCAAATCATAAGGTGTCCTTTGTGTATAAAGTTCACATATTCCATTTTACCCTGAGATCATAGAGTCATAGAGATGTACAGCATGGAAACAGACCTTTCAGTCCAACTTGTCTATGCCGACCAGATATCCCAATTGCCAACACTTGCTCATATCCCTCTAAACTCGTCCTATTCACATACCCATCCAGATGCCTTTTAAATGCTGTAAATGCCTCCACCACTTCCTCTGGCAGCTCATTCCATATATGCACCACCCTCCGTGTGAAAAGGTTGCCCCTTAGGTGCCTTTTATATCTTTCCCCTCTCACCCTAAACCTATGCTCTCTAGTTCTGGACTCCCCACCCAAGGGAAAAGACCTTGTCTATTTATCCTATCCATGCCCCTCATGATTTTATAAGTCTCTGGAAGGTAACTCCTCAGCCTCTGGTGCTCCAGGGAAAACAGCCCCAGCCTATTCAGCCTCTCCCTGTAGCTCAAATCCTCCAACCCTAGCAACATCCTTGTAAATCTTTTCTGAACCCTTTCAATAGGAAGGAGACCAAAATTGCGCGCAAGCATGACACACTACTGGAAGCATATTACTTAATGATGTTTCGTGTTGCAAAGACACTTCAATGTCTGAGAAATGGGATGTTTATGTATAAAAGCTAGATGTAATAAATGTCTGTTGGATTCTTCAATACCACAATTTCTACTGACATACTGCCCATGAAACAAAACACAAAATCTTTCCCTTTTTCCAACGATAAAAAATTATGTCAAACTATATACATGGTTGTACATAGTGTACATTGTATTGTTGATTCAATAATTACAAAAATTGGTAAAACAGAGTTTACAATACTAATACTTCAAATTTCAATGTAACACTTTGGAGAACTGCTAACTTGTTCTAAACTGGTGCCTGTAATCGTATACTTGGAAACCAAATGTGAGCAAATTTTACATACATGTTTGTAAAGAGTTAAGCGTTGTTCTTTATTGCGCTTGTTTGATGGATGTCTTACTGTTGGTTGCTGTCCCTCAATGACACTACACAATTGTGTGATCTTTCTCAATCTCTTGTGCATGATTGCACATTAGTCAAAGCTGCCTTCTGTTCCTTCACAATGTAGCATTTTCCTCAGTAATTACTTTGCATGACCTGGATTGTTTGCATATTTATAAACCTTTGCTGTTTGTATATGGATTCCTAACTCACACTCTCTGCCCAATCTACAGTTTTGGTAGTTCTCTACCTACTGTCTCAGTGCGTATCTCTTTCATTCTTCTCTGGTTATCCTATGCCTCAGAATGGTGAAATAATTGGTTGCTGGGCAAGGTTGTTTGTACTTGCATTCCAAGCACAGGTTATGCTGCAGATAGTAACCCCTTCTCCAATGCTGTTGCATGAAAATGCACATTAACAATGCAATCTGAAAATCCTGCTGTCACTTGACATTATTGATTATTGATTCGATATAATATAGCATTCATTCTGATCATTTGAGCATAGATAGTGCAGCGACAATATCATATGGGCTATTCCACACTGAGCTGAAAATGTGTTGCTGGAAAAGCGCAGCAGGTCAGGCAGCATCCAAGGAGCAGGAGAATCGACGTTTCAGGCATGAGCCCTTCTTCAGGCTCCACACTGAGTACACATCCTGAAACAGTTTGCCTGTGTTCTGTGGCTCATTATCGGACACCTTTGGATTCAGAATACTAAATATACTGAAAATTGTGCTCATAGTGTCAGCAGTGGTCATGCTTGTTGTGTTGTTAAGTCATCGAACCTTGGAAAATTTAGAGAAATACCTGTAACAAGGATGTAATCTTCAATATGCACTGTGGATAAGTCAGTTGTTACATCATGCAACGAGTGAATGGAAAAGTGTTTGCATGTAGAGGCTCCCTCTGCTGTTAGGGTTGGTATGTTTGGCCTGACTCACATAGACCCATGAGTCATTGAAGATCCTGATTAATCCCTGGTACACAGATTCACATACTGGCCATCTGTACGTTCTGTACCCATGTATCTCCAGTGTAACAGAGACATTTTGTAATGCTTTAGATATTAGGTCTTGTTGTATTCTTCTCTGTATGGCCAAAATAAACAAATCTGCTAAGATACTTACTTGATACTGTCAGACCATCCGAGGGTAATAATCCTTTGAAACTCTTTTACTTACTCATCTTCGGTAGTTGTTGATTGCAGTTGTTCACACTGGGTCTTGCCAAATTGTAAGAAATCAATCTGGAGAATGCCTTCAACTTCAAAGTCTATAACATAGATGTATCAATCAAGAGGAGTATCTTGGCCTTTGTGTGGGTTAGGTAATCTGCTCAGTGTGTCAGATGTAAGCATTCTAGTACAATGCTTATATCTCAATTTAAATTCATAATATTACAATTCTGACAGGATGAATGTGCTGGAAATCAACCCTACTTCACAAATGTTCAAGGTCAGAGGGAAGTCCTCATCCGGTTGAGATCATTAGGGCAGTCCTCATAAGGTGGGGCCTTGTAGGTGGCAGATATTGTCAGTCAGCTGTCTTCTCAGGCACCATATGGACCAGAGAGGAGGCAGAACATTCAGTGTAGAGTTCTGTATTATTAACTAGAGAGCAGAATGCTGCCTTTACAGCTATGTAGCGATTGACATACTCAGTGCCAATTGCTTGTTTGTCTTCTGGTATCAACAACCCATCCTGAATTATCATGGTTGTATACTTCTCTTTGTCTGTTAAGTAATATATCATATCTAAACTACCTGAGAATCCCTTACAAATTGTCCACTTTTTTGTAAATTTGTAGATGAGGTATGGGCGTCACTGGCTGGGATTTATTGCCCAACCCGTTGTTGCCCTTGAGAAGATGATGATAAGCTGCCTTCTTGAACAATGCATTACACTTGGTTGAAGTAGACCCATAACACTGTTATGGAGGGAATACCAATATTTTGGTACTCTGAAGGACATTGAAGGAACTGTATTATATTTCCAAAATTGGAATGGTGAATGGCATGGAGAGGAACTTGCAATAGGTGGTGTTCCCATGTATCTGCTGCCCTTGCCCTTCTAGATGGTCGTGGTGATTGGCTTGGAAGATGCTGTATGGGAGCCTTGGTGAATTTCTGTTGTGCATCTTGTAGATGGTAAACATTGCTGCTACTTAGCGTTGGCATAAGATGGCGTGAATGTTTATGGATGTGCTATCAATCAAGTGGTCTGCTTTTCCCTGGATGGTGTCAAGTTTCTTGAATATTCATGCAACTGCATTCATCCAGACCGATAAAAAATATTGCATCACACTCCTGATCCATGTCTTGTCAGGAGGTGAGTTATTCAAGATTCCTAATCTCTGACTTGCTCTTGTAGCCACTATTTATTTGGCTAGTCTAGTTCAATTTTTGGTCAATGGTAACAATTCAGGATGTTGCTGGTGGGGATTCAGTGCTAGTAATGCCTGTGAATATCAACAGGTAATGTTTAGATTCTCTTGCTGGATATGGTCATTGTCTTGCACAAATGTTACTTACCACCTGTCAGCCTAAACCTAGATATTGTCCACATCCTGTTGCATTCGGACATGGACTATTTCTTTTTATCTGAATAGTCATGAATGGACTGAATGTTATGCAATCATCAGCAAGTTCTAAAGGAAGAGTGCTAAATTGGGTGAAGGCCAACTGTAGCAAAATTTGGCAGGAGCTGGGGCATGTGGATTGGGAGCAGCTGTTTGAGGGTAAATCCACATTTGATATGTGGGAGGCTTTTAAAGAGAGGTTGATTAGAATGCAGGACAGACATGTCCCTGTGAAAATGAGGGATAGAAATGGCAAGATTAGGAAACCATGGATGACAGGTGAAATTATGAGACTAGCTAAGAGGAAGAAGAAAGTATACATGAGGTCTCGGCAACTGAAAACAGATGAAGCTTTGAAAGAATGTCAGGAAATAGGACCAATCTGAAATGAGGAATTAAGAGGGCTTAAAAGGGGTCATGAATATCTTTAGTAAACAGGGGTATGGAAATCCCAAAACCTTTTATTCATGCATAAGGAGCAAAAGGGTAACGAGAGAAAGAGTTGGCCCACTCAAGAACAAAGGAGGAAACTTATGCTTGGAGTCAGAGAAAATGGGTGAGATTCTTAATGAGTACTTTGCGTTGGTATTCACTGAGGAGAGGGACATGATGGATGTTGAGGTTAGGGATAGATATTGATTACTCTAGGTCAGTTGGCATAAGGAGGGAGGAAGTTTTGGGTATATTAAAAGGCATTAAGGTGGAAAAGTCCCCAGGTCCAGATGGGATCTATTGCAGGTTACTGAGGGAAGCTAGAGAGGAAATAGCTGGAACCTTAACAGGTGTCTTTGCAGTATCCTTGAACACGGGTGAGATCTTGGAGGTCTGGAGAATTGCTAATATATTCACTTGTTTAAGAAGGGTAGCAAGGATAATCCAGGTAATTATAGATCAATGAGCCTGATGTTAGTGGTAGAGAAGCAGCTGGAGAAGATACTGAGGAATAGGATCTATTTACATTTGGAAGAAAATGGGCTTATCAGTGATAGGCAGCATCGTTTTGTACAGGGAAGGTCATGTCTTACCAACTTAGTAGAATTCTTTGAAGAAGTGACAAAGTTGATTGTGGGAAGGGCTGTAGATGTCATGTACATGAATTTCAGCAAGGCATTTGCTAAGGCTCCCCATGGTAGGCTGATGGAGAAAGTGAAGTCGCATGGCGTCCAGATGGATAGAAAACTGGCTGGGCAACAGGAAACAGAGAGTAGTAGTGGAAGGGAGTTTCTCGAAATGGAGAACTGTGACCAGTGGGTGTTCCATAGGGATCCTTGCTGGACTACTGTTGTTTGTGATATACATAAATGCTCTGGAGGAAGGTACAGGTGGTCTGATTAACAAGTTTGTAGATAACACTAAAATGGTGAAGTAGCAGGTAGTGAAGAGGACTGTCAGAAAATGCAACAGAATATAGATAGATTGGAGAGTTGGGCGGAGAGATAGCAGGTGGAGTTCAATCCATCTGCTATCTCTCCGAGATGATACATTTTGGAAGATCCAATTCTAGAATGAACTATACGGTAAATGGAAAAGCCCTGGGGAAAATTGATGTACAGAGGGATCTGGGTGTTTAGGTCCATTGTACCTGAAGGTAACACGCATATCGATAGAATGGTCAAGAAGACATATGGGATACTTTCCTTTATCAGACGGGGTATTGAGTTCAAGAGTTGGTAGGTTATGTTACAGTTGTACATGGCTTTAGTTGGCTACCTTTGGAATACTGCATACAGTTCTGGTCGCCGCATTATCAGAAGGATGTGGACACTTTGGAGAGGGTACAGAGGAGGTTCACCATGCTTTTGCCTGGTATGGAGGGCACTGGCTATGAAGAGAGCTTGACTAGATTAGGATTATTAGAAAGATGGAGTTTGGTGGGGGTGTGGGGGGAACCTGATTGAGGTCTACAAAATCATGAGAGATATAGTATAGACAGGGTGGATAGCAAGAAGCTTTTTCCCAGAGTGGGGAACTCAATTACAAGTTCAAAGTGAGCAGGGAAACGTTTAAGGGAGATATGCTTGTAAAATTCTTTATGCAGAGGGTAATGGGTGCTTGGAACATGTTGCCAGCAGAAGTGATAGGGGCTGGCATGATAGCATCATTTGAAATGTACCTAGACAGATACATGAATGAGCAGGGATAGAGGATCTGGATGTGTGCAGGTTTGAAGGGCCAAAGGGCCTGATTCTGTGCTGTAATTTTCTTTGTTCTTTATTCCAATATCCCCACTTGAAGAAGCAGCTGGAGACGCTTGGGCCTTGGACACTAGCCTAAAGAACTTGTGCAGAGATGTCCAGTACTGCTATTTTAGATTAAATTAGATTCCCTACAGTGTGGAAAAAGGCCCTTCGGCCCAACAAGTTCACACCGACCCTCCGAAGAGTAACCCACCTGGACCCATTTCCCTCTGACTAATGCACCTAACACTGTGGGTAATTTAGCATGGCTAATTCAGCTAGCCTATACATCTTTGGGTTGTGGGAGGAAACTGGAGCTCCCAGAGGAAATCCTTGCAGACATGGGGAGAATGTGCAAACTCCACACAGACAGTCACCCACGGCTGGGATTGAACCTGTGCTAACCACTGGGCCATATTGGATGACAAAATCCCAACATCTAACAATGAGAAACATTTAAACAGAGAGTGTTAGCATTTATCATTTAGAAAAAGGAGAGTAGATAAAGTAAGCTATGCTTCCTTAGAAGTACTGATGGGAGAAATTATTTTGGGGAATTAGAAAATGATAGAAATGTTGAACAAGTATTTTGTGTCAGCTTTGTAACAGAAGCAACAATTTATATAACAGAAATAGAAGTGATCAAGGGGCAAAAAGGATGAAGAACTTAAAAGTGATTAATATCTTAGAGAAAAGATATTGGAGAAATTTCAGAGACTCACAGTATTCAAACAGCTATTTGTCTTGTCATGCCAGCAATTCCTGATGAAGGGTTTTTGCCCGAAACGTCAATTTTACTGCTCCTCGGATGCTGCTGTGCTTTTCCAGCACCACTCTAATCTAGACTCTGGTTTCCAGCATCTGCAGTCATTGTTTTTACCTGCCTGAAAGAGCAAGTTACCTAGAGCCACACATCAGCCTTTTTCCATTATCCTTTCATATTTTTCTTTTTCAGATAATAATCTAATTCCCTCAAATGTCTTAATTGAACATATCTCCACGACATTTGCAAGTAGTGCACTCCAGATTCAACTACATGCTGTATGAAAAGAAATCCCCATGTCTTCCTTGTTTCTTTTGCCAGTTACCTTAAATCTATGCCATCATGAATAGGAAAGGTCTGGAGGGTTATGGACCAAGCGCAGGCAGGTGGGAAAAAATGAAAACCAAAAGAACTGTGGATGCTGTATATCAGAGATAAAAATAGAAATTGATGGAAAAGCTCAGCAGGTGTGTCACCATCTGTGGAGAGAAATCAGAGTTAATGATTCAGAAATGTCACTTGACCCAAAATGTTAATTCTGATTCCTCTCCACAGATGCTGCCAAGCCTACTGAGCTTTTCAAGCAATTTCTATTTTTGGCAGCTGGGACTAGTTTGGTTTGGAAACATAGTTGGTGTGGACTAGTTATACTGAAGGGTCCGTTTCCATGCTGTATGACTCTATGACTCTCTTGTTATACTCTGGTTTGGTTTTGGAGTCTAAAACAGTGAAATTGATTGAACACTTCATTTGGGTTATTCAAATCCTAAAGAAAGTTTCAGATGAATAAGTGTCTGACTTTGGTGCCAATTCTATCTCCAACAACTTAGTTTAGCTACTGCATAGGGTACCACCCTTGAAGGAAAATTTCCTGGAACTTTTCCTGTAACTGCTCTGTTTCTTTGCCTTCACTCAGGCTTGTCTGCAACTACTGAAGAAGCTGTAACCTTTGCTGCTGCCAATTTGTTGCCGAGGAGTAAGTCAACTCCATCTATGAGTAAACTATGGGTGTAATTGAGGACACAGTACAGAGGTTCATCCCAAAGAAAAGAAAGATTATCCGGGGAGGGGTTAGACAGCCAAAGAAAGCCAGGAAATGTATCAAAGAAAAAGAGAGAGCCTATGAAGTGGCCAAGAGCACTGGGAAATCAGAAGATTGGGAAGACTACAAAAACAAACAGAAGATAACAAAGAAAAAAATAAGGAAGGAGAGGATCAAATATGAAGGTAGGATAGCCAGTAATATTAGAAATGATAGTAAAAGTTTCTTTCAATACATAAGATACAAATGAGAGGCAAAAGTAGAGATTGGGCCACTCCAAATTGATGCAGGAAGGCCATAGCTGAAAAACTTAATAAGTACTTTGTGTCAGTCATCACAGTGGAAGACATGAGTAATATCCCAACAATTAAGGAGAGTAGGGGGCAGAATTGAATATGGTAGCCATTACAAAAGAGAAAGTGCTAGAAAAGCAAAAAGGTCTAAAAATTGATAAATCTCCTGGCCCCGATGGGTTACATCCTAGAGTTCTGAGAGAGGTAGCTGAGGAAATAGCAGAGGCGCTGATTGTGATCTTGCAAAAATTACTGGAGTCAGGGAAAGTCCCAGATGATTGGAAAATCGCTGTTGTAACCCCCTTCTTCAAGAAAGGATCAAGACAAAAGATGGAAAATTATAGGCCAATTAGCCTATCCTCGGTTGTAGGTAAAATTCTAGAATCCATCGTTAAGGATGAAGTTTCTAAATTCTTAGAAGTGCAGAGTCAGATTAGAACAAGTCAACATGGATTAAGTTGGGGGAGGTCATGCCTGACAAACCTATTAGAATCTTTGAAGAGGTAACAAGTAGGTTAGACCAGGGAAACTCAATGCATGTCATCTATCTAGACTTCCATAAGGCCTTTGATAAGGTGCCTCACGGGAGGCTGCTGAGTAAGGTAAGGGCCTATAGCATTCGAAGTGAGCTACTGGCATGGATTGGGGATTGGCTGTCTGACAGAAGGCAGAGAGTTGGGATTAAATGTTCTTTTTCGGAATGGCAGCTGGTGACAAGTGGGGTCCTGCAGGGTTCAGTGTTGGGGCCATAGCTGTTCACTTTATATTATTAATGATCTGGATGAAGGGACAGGGACATTCTGGAAAGGTTCGCCGATGCTATGAAGTTAGGCAGACATGCAGGTAGTACTGAGGAGGTGAGGAGGCTGCAGAAAGATTTAGACAGTTTAGGAGAGTGGTCCAGGAAACGGCTGATGAAATTCAACATGAGCAAGTGCGAGGTCCTGCACTTTGGAGAAAAGAATACAGGCATGAACTATTTTCTAAACGGTGAGAAAATTCATAAAACCAAAGTACAAAGGCATCTGGGATTGCTAATCCAGGATTCTCTAAAGGTTGATTTGCAGGTTGAGTCCATGATTAAGAAAGCAAATGTAATGTTGTCATTTATGTCAAGAGGGTTGGAATATAAAAGCAGCGATGTGCTTCTGAGACTTTATAAAGCTCTAGTTAGGCCCCATTTAGAATACTGTGTCCAGTTTTGGGCCCCACACCTCAGGAAGGACACACTGGCACTGGAGCATGTCCAGCAGAGATTCACACGGATGATCCCTGGAATGTCTTCCACTGTGAAGACTGACACAAAGTACTTATTAAGTTTTTCAGCTATTTCCTTATCTCCCAGCATTAGTCTTCCTGCATCAGTTTGGAGTGGCCCAATTTCTACTTTTGCCTCTCATTTGTATCTTATGTATTGAAAACTAACATGATGATTGGCTGAGGATCTTGGGATTGTATTCATTAGAGTTTAGAAGGTTGAGGGGAGATAGTGCATGGCTTAGAAAGGGTGGACGCTGGGAAGTTGTTTCCATTCATGGGGAGAATAGGATACGTGGGCAAAGCCATAAAATTAGAGGGTGGGGGATCAATTTAGAACGGAAATGAGGAGACATTTCTTCAGCCAGAGAGTGGTGCGCCTGTGGAATTCATTGCCACAGAACACATTGGAGGCCAGAACATTGGGTGTCTTCAAGGCAGAGATTGATAAATTCTTAATCTCGCAAGGAATTAAGGGTTACGGGGAGAGTGAGAGTAAGTGGAATTGAAACACCATCAGCCATGATTAAATGGTGGAGTGGACTCAATGGACCAAATGCCCTTGCTTCCACTTCTATGTCTTATGGTCTTATGGATAAATAGGTACCTTGCAGGTCACAATTGAGATGCACCCAATACAAACATTCAGGTATATATATTCTTCATTAATGCTGTTTACTAAAGTTTTAGCATTCATGTCACTGTGGCAGAAAAGTCATGCCTTTCCCCACCAGAAGAATTTGAGTGGCTCCTGTAACTCTATGTGTGACTATAGACTATGATTATACTTGCTTCATTTGAGGAATAATGAGATATGTTCCTTTGATCAGAGTTCTTTAGAATTCTTTTCTTTCAAGTTTTCCCTGCACTCTCAGCAGTGTTTATACTGGAATCACAGTTCCAGTCTGATATATTTTCAGTGAGGACTAATTTCTCTATATTGCCTCAACCCTTCACTCAGTCCTCATGACCGACTGATTAGCTACCCATGGATCTGTGTATTCACAAAGTTCCATTTTTTATTGCCTCAGTAGATCGATCACAGTCTTTTATAGTATATAGAAGAGGTACATAGGAGTGGTAACTGTTTTTTGTTAAGCCTCAGAAGTTTGTGCCCCTGTCCATCACAGATAAAAAGGACTGAGTGTATAAGTCTGTTCAGGATGCTTCTAGATATTCCTAAATTTCTGCCTATAAGACTGGGAACAACACACATATGCCAAAAATAGCCTTTTTTACGACCACAGACGTAGAAAGCAAGGCATAAACCTCATGAGCACTTCTGCCAATGTGTTTTGCGTTGGAATATTCGTATCTTTTGGCCATCTCATCTGCCTAGCTATCTTTTCAAAGAAACTGAAAATACCTCATTGTCACTTTCATCAATTTTTGGGAGAGCTTGTACAAATTTCAACAAGTCTTAATTGGATCCTGCATTAGATTTAGATCCTTCTTTGTTGTAATGTTTCCTGGAGCCAAAAACCTTTTTTGTCAGTTTCAGCTTTTTAAGATGACTTTCATTTTCTTCCCTTTTACTCTTCTCTGACATGTTTTCTCTCTTTCATTTTCCTTTCTGTGTAATGTTTCTTTCTCTGCTCTCTGGAGTTCAAGATCTTTTTAAATTTCTATTTCCTTTTCAATTTCAAGCTTTTCATCTGCACTTGAATTTTAGCTAATTCAGTTAACTCACAATCTATTTTAAGTTTCATTCTTCCAATTTCAAATCTTGGTGCTATTACTTGAATTATGTCTGCCTTCTTAACTCTGCTTCCAATTCAGTTAGAGTCGAAAAGTGTGGTGCTGGAAAAACACAGCAGGTCAGGCAGCACCAAGCAGCAGGAGAGTAGATGTTTTGGGAATAAGGAATATGATGAAGGGCTTTTGCCCGAAACATCAGCTGTCCTGCTCCTTGACTGCTGCCTGACCTGCTGTGCTTTTCTGGCACCACACGTTTTGACTCTGAGTCTCCAGCATCTGCAGTCCTCATTTTCTTCCAATCTAGTTAGCCTAATTTTGGTTATTCTTTATGAATCATTTAGGAATAGATTTTCCATTTCAATAAAGTCTCAGCACCTGCCAAAGACATTTTGATATAATACTATTCAAGAAACTTATTAACATTGTTTTCATCCTATTTCGATTATTATTACATCACTTCCAGTTAAATATCCAGACAACACCCTCACAAGACCAAGGTTGGAGGAGTACACAACTGTTACAACGTAATTTTAAAAATTAGTGTTTCATGGTACCAAGATGGCCAACTAAATACCTTATCTATGCATCAGATTTTAAATAAAAAGAATCAACCAATTTTCTCACTAAGTGTTGGATTATTATCAAAACAAAATTCATTGAATGAAAATGTGTATTTAGGAATATAAAACTATAAATTATCCCAAAACATGCTTATACTCTTCAGAAAAACAAAAACTGTGGAAAAACAGATTTCTCTGCAGAAATTAAGTCTCTGAAAAATAACTTTATCCCTTTGTCCTCAAGAATAACCCATTGTTCAAAGTGTAGAATATTTCAAATCTGTGGCTTTTTCCCTTTTTGACATGTTCCCCCAATCACTCTTTCAGAAGAATTAAGAGGTTTTACCCTGAATAAAAAAAAGAACCACGGATGCTCGAAATCAGAAATTGTTGGAAAATCTCAACATGTCTGGCAGCATCTGTGCAGAGAAATCAGGCTTAACCGTTTGGGTCCAGTGACCATTCCTCAGAACTGATGGTAGCTAGGAAAAAGTTGCTTTTTTATGCAGAAGGTAGGGTGAGGGAAAGGGGTAAGCAGTAAACGATAGCTGGAGATAAAGCCCAAAGAGAGAGAGAGAGAACAGTTGGACAGACAAAGGAGTGGATAATAGTCAGCCTAGGAGAATGAATAGATGCCGATGGGGAGTATTAGTGGCTAACAATAGGTGGTATATATTAGCAGACTATGCGATAACAAAGCCTGATGTGTGGAGAAATGGGAAAGATGAGCTGGGCAGTTTGTCTTTGCAAAGCACTCTCTATTCAGTCACTGTTCAAACTCTTCTAGTGGGTGTCTACAGCAAAGCAACCAGTTATCACCAGTCATGTGGTTTCTAGAAAGCCTTGTTTAAAAAAAAGTCAAAAATCACACAACACCAGGTTATAGTCCAACAGAATTATTTGGAAGCATTAGCTTTCGAGGCACTGCCTCTTCATCAGGTGATTGTGGAACAGGACTAAAAGACCCAGCACCTTGAAAGTTAGTGCTGCCAAATAAACCTGTTGCACTATAACCTGGTGTTCTGTGATTTTTAACTTTGTCCACCCCTGTCCACAGGCACCTCCAAATCATTGTTAAAAAAAGTTCTCCAATGTCCACAGTGACCTTTCAGCAACCTATTGTAAAGAAGGCATCTAGGTATTCACACAAAACTTCCAAAATTTCGACAAAAGTCCTCCATGAAGCGCCTTTGTTACAACAGATATAAATTGTCAAGTAAATAATATGCCATAATATCTGCAGTTCTAAAATGCAACAAAGAAACAAGAACAAGCATAGCAATGGGAATGGTTGTCAGAAGAGACAATTTCTAATTGATAGGCTGAATAAATAACTTGGGAAACATCAGGAAACATTCCCGATGAAGGGCTTATGTCTGAAACATTGATTCTCCTGTTCCTTGGATGCTACCTGACCTGCTGTGCTTTTCCAGTGCCACACTTTTCGACTGGGAAATATCTTGCAAGGAACTTGATTTGGCATGTTGCTTTGTATGGACACAAGACTTTGAACTTAAGACAAGTGGAGTCTAACTTGCTAAATAGCTTTGGAATGTGGTTTAACGGAGAATAGAAAGGACCAGTGAACAAAGAAATTTGCTGATTGTAACTAGGAAAAGTAGAGACTTGACAGGACATATCCTAACAGGAAACCATCGAGTAAGATGTGTTATATAGAGAACATCTCAAGGATAAAGAGGAAGAGAGAGAAAGAGAAAATCAATACTAGCTGATTTCAAATTGGAAAACACTTGCACAGGACAGACAAATCTTTTACAGCCACTAGAGGGCAGGAACCTGGGCTTAATTTTGCATTTGAAACACAGCACCTCACACAATGGCACACCCTTAGTACCGTGGTCAACTGTGCTCTAGAGTCACCCTTAAGTGGGTATGGGATCTCAGGCAAATCACACTGAGTGAGAGCCTTCATTCCCAGAAACTATAAAAGTCACATGGTGCCACTCTCACCTATTTAAATGTCACCTCCATTCTGGCTTCCGATTCTTCTCAAGCACCTATGGCTATTGTCCCGTTTTGTCCAATCCTAGTGATGTTTCCGACATTGGCTAATACACAGACTGAAACCTCTGCAGAGAGATTTGAACGAATCACATCTTTCTTGAAGATACTGCTGAGCTAAACCTGTCCGCAGGATCACCTTGTTCAAAGCTTTAAAAAAGGGGGAAAACATATCCACATTATCCAACTGGGCAGCCTGCTGCCTCAGTTGTAAGTGCTGCTGCCTCACTGCATCAGAGACTTGGGTTTGATTCCACTGTCAGGCGATGGTCTGCGTGGAGTTTGCACATTCTCCCTGTGTCTGCATGGGTTTCCTCTAGGTGCTCCGGTTTCTTCCCACAGTGCAAAGGTGTGAAGATTACATGGATTGGCTATGCTAAATTATCTATAATGTCCAGGGCCTGGATTAGCCATGGTAATATGGAAGGTTACAAGGATAGGGAGTGGGGCTGGGGCTGAATATGATGCTCTTAGGAGAGTCGGTGTGGACTCGATGGGTCAAATGATCTCTTTCCACACAGTAAGGATTCTATAATTACCCTCATTCTGATGGCTACCTTTGTTTGTGGGAACATTAAGCTGTGCATTGAACCAAATACCATGTGTCATAATGTGTTAAGATTCTAACGTTGCAGAGAAATGAATTTAGCCACTCCAAGTCATTGAAATATAGAAGATAGGAGCAGGAATTGAGCATTCGGTTCTTTAAGCCTACTCTGTCATTCAAGGTTATCAGGACTGACGTTCTATTTCAATGCCATATTTCTGCTTTTCCCCCATACGCTCAATATCTTTAAAATCTAAGAATATATCTATCTCTTTCTTGAATACATTCAGTGCTTTGGCTTTCACAGTCTTATATGGCAGAGAATTACACAGATTCACTATCCTTCCATAGGATCACTACCCAAATAGTTGGACCATACTGTATCTCCTGACCCTCATGGAAATGTTTGACAGAATGTTTGATGACTAGTTCATCAGGCAGTGATCAGCACCTAACATCCTCGAGCTCTTGCAAGAAAAAGAGATAGTTGATCCCATCAGATGGTTCCCTGAGCAGACTGTCAAAATAATTTGGCAGAATGCATTACCACAAGAACTTTCAAATAATTACCAGCACATAGCTTGGCTGTTGATGATGAACAGGGTACATCCTGTCAGATCACTGATGGACATTTGGATTCTCTGTGTCTTTGCAGACTGCCCTTGAAATGTGCATTTGTGAAGAGATTGCTGTGCATCTCCTTTTGGAATATGCCTCTGTAGAGAAGGTCTGGAGAGAGATGCAGTGACTTTTGTCAAGGTTCAGTCCAGCAGCTCCATGATACAGCACTCTGCACTATATCGGCTGTTCCTAGTGACGCACTTTGAGACAAACATCAACAATGCCTGGAGGACCATCAGCTCAGAAAAGATGCGCTTTGGTTTGCCCAAAAATTTGCTGGTGATCTAGTTCAAAGAATTGTTCCCAACTGAGTTTTGTGGACTGGCACATTCTAGTGTTCAGGAGGCCTATATACTGAGGAATGCACTAAAGCTTGAGGCAGCCACCGCAAAGGCATAGTGGGGAAAACCCCTATGGTGTACCAAGGGGCTGTAGAATCCCTTGGAAACATGGAAAAGGTCCTCCAAAGTTGAGGGCTAGACACTTTGCTAACGTCATAGTTATATCAAGGGTATTGTGAAGGCAAAAATTCATTTAAGAAGGAAAATTAATTTAATTTTATAATATTTCTATCTATGGAATTAAATGTTTAAGGGCTGATGTAATAAACACTTCTCAAAAATTGCAACAGCTTAAATGGGTAAATTCAAGGCAGTGTTAATGACAAAGTGATTAGAGTCCTGGTTTAATTTATGATTTGGAGATGCCAGTGTTGGACTGGGGTGTGGAGAAAATGAGGACTGCAAATGCTGGAGACCAGTTGAAAAATGTGGTGCTGGAAAAACACAGCAGGCCAGGCAGCATTCGTAAGCCCTTCTTCCTGAAGAAGGGCTTACGCCCGAAACGTCGATTCTCCTGCTCCTCAGATGCTGCCTGGCCTGCTGTGTTTTACCAGCACCACATTTTTCAACTCTTGGACTGGGGTGTACAAAGTTAAAAATCACACAACATCAGGTTATAGTCCAACAGGTTGTGTCAACCACCTGATGAAGGAGCAGCGCTCCAAAAGCTAGTGCCTTCAATTAAACCTGTTGGACTACAACCCGGTGTTGTGTGACTTTTAACGTTTTAATTTAGATTTGTTACATAAGGCATTAAATATCGCAGGTAATGTAATTGAATTGAGGCAAACAAGGGTGCAGCATATTCAATGAAGAAAGGTTGCATTTCACGTAATGTCTACTTTAAAATCTTTGTAATGTACTTTTAGATTATTTATGAATAAAACATATCTTTTACAAAATGAAGCTGACACATCCAAACTGCACTCATATAAAATAAAATCTTTAATTTCAAATTTTGAATATAAAATATTCATTGTGCTTGTCCTTGATTCTGGGAAGAAACTGTTGATTCTTTTTGGATGGTGCGGTTGTTTACCAGTAAATGTAGGCCACCTATAAACTGGGAACTCTCGGAAACCAAAAAGCTAAATGACAGCCCGAAGGCCACAGGGCCACCGGGAACTGGAGGAAATAAACTACAATACCCATCATGCAACATCGGGCCGCGCACTCAATTGACCGTTTAATTTTTAAAAGTTTTAATTTTGACAAATATCGTTATAGGTTTGCCTTCACAAGAATCGCGTTTTACTTTTGGTGCATTATTTGTGGAGAAATGTAATGTTACTGAAGGGTGGGTGTCCTCGGGTCCGGAAGAAGTAGTCGCGCGGTGGAGGGTGACTTCCTTTCGAGCGGACAGTGCTCAAGGTAAGGAGCTGGTGGTGACTGTTGAATGGTGACAATCCGTCTGTAATCTCCTGTTTAAACGGCCATCCGGCTAATTTTGTTCATTAGAGTTAATCAGCATCATGTCGGTGTTTCTGCTGAGAATGTATTTTATCACATTTCCGGATATGTGGGCAGTTTAAAACGCATTTTCGATGGAGGGCCCTGTTCCCTGTAACATGGAGCCCCCGGGTATGAAGACGCTGCAATTGTGGATGAATAACAGCGGATAAGGTTTTAATCTTCTCCTGCCCTCCTGATTGGGTTTTTGTTTTGTGCTAGCACGGATTTAAGGTTATGTTGTCCCCAGTGGGAAAGCTGAGATAATAAGTTGGAATTCGGCGTTTTTTATATAAAGAAGATGGGCAAGGAAATCATAAGGTACAGAGTTAGGCCATTATTGTATGTCTCACTGACTTTGAAATCTTTGCAGTCTACAATCACGGATTGCTACTCTGCACTCTTTTTCTTAATACTTAGTTCGTATTTCATTTTCCTGGCTTTTTTAGAAATGCCGCGAGTACCTAAAATCAAATGTAATGAAGGATACTGCAGAGAAGTCAGACGATATCCTGTTGCAGCAATGAGTGTGCCATGACCTGAGATTTAAATGTCCAGCAACATGGCGTAGAAAATAGGAGTAGGCCGTTCAGTATGCTCCACCGTTCAACATGATCACGGCCGATCTCATTTGATCGCTTTAGTGCTAAAAGCTATATTTACATCAGTCTCAAAAGTCTTCAGTGTTTAGGCTTCAACACTTCACTGTGACAGATAATTCAACAGATTCACCGTTCTCTGCTTGAAGAATTTTTTTTCTGTCTCATCCATGGTCTAATCTGTGGATTGTGACCCCTGGTTCTAGACTCCCTGGTCATCGGAAAGATCCTGCATTCACCTTCTAGAATTTTAAAAAGTTTCTGAGATCTCTCCTCATTCTTCTGAACTGTAGTGAATATAGTCAGAACTGATCCAGTCTCTCCCCATATGTTAATCCTGGCATCCCACAAATCAGTCTGATAAACCTCCTTTGCACTCCCTCAATAGCCAGAACATTCTTCCTCAGATAAGGAGCCAAACAGTGCACATCATTCCAGGTATGGTCTTAGCAAGACATCTTTGCTTCTGTAGTAGAATCCTCTTGCTATGTAAACAAAAATATTTGTCGTCTTTGCCTGCTGCACTTGCATACTTTCTTTCAGCGCCTGGTGCCCAAGAACTCCCAGATCTCGTTGCACAACCATCTTTCCCAGTCTTATTGTCATTCAGATGAAAATTGTTTTTGCTACCAAAGTGGATGACCTCCCATTGATACACGTTATACTGCACCTGGTATATATTTACCCACTTACTTGACTTGGCCAAATAGCCAAATGTTTTGACAGTTGTTGTGAAAGGATGGGTGTATGAGGTAAATTTGAGGTTAGGGTGCCAGGTGAGTGATTGCTACAGGTACATCAAAGAATGAGTTGAGGAGGGTTTAGTGATTGTCAGGTTTTCTTTGTGGGGGGGGGCGTAGTAATCAGTTTAGATTGGAGAATGGGTGATTGTAAAGGGTCTGTGGTAAATTGGGGGTTCAGCTTAACATTGGATTTAAGTTAGGCTTTTATTCATCTAACATTTTCTGGGGTGACCAAAAATGGAACAGTCTGAGTTTTCTGCTTTTGACAGATTCTTCTGGAGGGTCCCACACATGGGCACATGAACCATTGGAATCTTTAACCTCCTGGGAAATTTCCATGGAGATTCTGATTCCACGTAGTTCTGGCGTGCAACCTCAATCTGTGATATTCCATCAGAATATCTGGGCCATTCTTAGACTTGTAATTTTACATTTAACTGAGTAAAATGTACTCATTTTACTCAGTGAGTGGAAATTTTTTAAAGTTATAATTAAATGGGTGGAAAATTTCAATATTTCTGAAGTTTATCTATTATCTGTTGTTTTAACTTCTGGAATAGTTTTAGGGGGAATCATTTAGATTGGATTTTTTGTATTTACAGGGTGCACAATGGGTCGTGTAATTAGAGGCCAGAGAAAGGGTGCAGGCTCTGTCTTCAAAGCTCACGTGAAACACAGGAAAGGTCCTGCAAAGTTGAGAGCTGTGGATTTTGCTGAACGTCATGGTTATATCAAGGGTATTGTCAAGGCAAGTATTCATTTAAGAATGGAATTTTTCTTCAATCAATGGAATTAAAGAAATCATAGAATTATACAGCATGGAAACAGACCCTTCAGTCCGATTCATCTATGCTGACCAGATATCCTAAACGGATTTAGTCCCATTTCCCAGCATTTGGCCCCTATCCCTCTTAAACCCTTTCTATTCATGTAACTCGTCCCAATGCCTTTCAAATGTTGTAATTGTACCCATCTCTCTCTTCCCCACCCCATGTCCTCTGGCAGCTTGTTCCATACATGGACCAAGCTCTGTGTGAAAAAATTGCCTCGAGCTTCTTTTTAAATCCTTGCCTTCTCATCAGGATAAAACAATAAACGTCTTCAAAATCACAGCTGCTTAAATAGGTAAATTTACGGCAGAAATAATTATAAACTAATTAGATTCCTGACTTATTTTGCAGGATATAATTCATGACCCTGGCCGTGGTGCTCCTTTAGCAAAGGTGGTGTTCCGAGATCCTTACAGGTTCAAAAGGAGGACTGAGCTGTTCATTGCAGCAGAGGGTATTCACACCGGTCAGTTTATCTACTGTGGTAAGAAAGGTAAGGTGTGAAATTATATTATGAGATATATATTAGTGTGTGTGTGTGTGTTGTCTACTTCTGAAAGTTAATGAATTTCAGGGTTTTTTTCCAGGATGGCAGCTGGTGCCTAGTGGAGTTCCACAGGGCAGAAGTGGGTACTGCAGATGCTGGAGATTAGAGTCAAGATTAGAGAGGTGCTGGAAAAGCACAGCAGGTCAGGCAGCATCTGAGCAGCAGGAAAGTCGATGTTTCGGGCAAAAGCCCTTCATCAGGAAAGGGCTGATGAAGGGCTTTTGCCCAAAGTGCCGATTTTCCTACTCCTCAGATGCTGCCTGACCTGCTATGCTTTTCCAGCACCTCTCTAATCTTGACTCTGAGCCCCAGAGGGGTCAGTGTTGGGATCACAACTGTTCATGTTGTTCATTAGTGATCTGGACAAAGGATAGGTGGTAGGTTAGGTGGTGTTAAGAAAGCAGGGAGGTTGCAGAACAACTTGGGCATTTAAGATGAGTGGGCAAAGAATTGCAGATCGAATATAATGTGGAAATGTGAGGTTATAAATTTTAGGAGGAAAAATAGAAGCATATACTATTTTCTAAGCGGGGAAAGGCTTCAGAAATCAGAGGCAGCCCTAGTTCAGAATTCTCTGCAGGTTCAGCTGGCGGTAGGGAAGGCAAATGCAATGTTGACATTCATTTCAAGAGGACTAGAAAATGAGCAAAGGTGTACTGCTCAGGCAGTATAATGTGTTGGTTGGACAACATTTGACATATTGTGAGCAGTTTTGGACCTCCTCTCGGGAAAGATATGCTGGCATTGGAGGGAGTCCAGTGTAGGTTTAAAAGAGTGATCCTGGGGTAAAGGGCTTGTCATATGAGGAGCAGTTGAGAACCCCTAGGTCTGTACTTGATGTAGTTGGGGGGGGGGGTTGGAGTCTTAGTCCGCTCTACGCTTCCACTAGCAGGGAAGACTCGGACCTTGGGACACAGCCTCGGTGAAAGGCTGACCTTTATACAACTGAGATGAGAAGAAATTTCTTCAACCAGAAAACGATGTCGCATTACGACAGAGGGCTTTGGAGGCATAGTAATTGAATGTATTTAAGACAGTTTCTTAATACAAGAGGGATCAATGGTTGTGGGGAGAAGACAGGAAAATGGGTTTGAGAAACAAATCAGCAATGATTGAACGGCAGAGGTGACTTGATTGACTCAGTGGCCTGATTTTGCTCCTGTATCTTAGTCTTATGAAGTTATTTGGTAAATAATTTAATCAAACAGACCAGGAAAGTTCTAGGTTAACTCTGGTCTTATCCAATTACTTCTCAGAAAAGGTAACTATTGAAATAAAGTTAGAAAGATCCAAGTTTCAAAACTTTGACATCAACTTTTATAAAATGTGAATGGAGATTTTGGGGTGATAGAGAGATGTAGTAGCAGCAGCACAAATTCCAGATCAGGAAGGCAGAGCGGATTGAGATAGCTGTGGAAAATAAGGTTAAGGCTAATCCAAAAACATTGAACAAGTACATTTAAGAGCAAGCAATCAATTAAAGAGAGATTAGGACCTATTAAAGATCAGAGGTCATTTTTGTGTTGGACCTCAGGAGATAGGTGAGATTAAATGAATATTGACAATTTTTACTGTGAAGAAAGAAGTGGAGGCTGGAGACCTTGGGGAAATATTCATTGTTTTGAAAACAGCTCACATTACAGAAGAGCAAGTGTTGGGGGTATTAGAAAATATGAAGGTGGGTAAATCTCTGGGACCTGATCTAGTGTATTCCAAGTTGTTGTGGAAGTTAGGTGAGAAATTGTGGGGCCCCTTACAGAAACATCTGTACCATCTGTAATTACAGATGAGGTGCTAGATTGCTGGAAATTGGCTCATGTTGTGCCTTTATTTAAGAAGGAATGTAAAGAGAAGCCTGCAAACTAGACCTGTGAGTCTGATGTCAGTGGTGGGCTAGTTGTAGAGGGTGATTCTGAAAGATAGGAGTTATATGCATGGGGGAGGGGGGGAAACAAGGAATGATTAGGGATAGTCAGCATGGTTTTGAGAGAGAGAGAAATCATGTCTCTTGAACTTGATGGTTACTTCTCTTAAAAAAAAACAAAGAAGATTGAGGGCAGAGCAGTAAGGTTTCACATGGTGGACTAATCAGTAAAGGTCGATCACACTGGTTTCAGGGTGAGCTTGCCAGCTGGATACAAAATTGCCTTAATGACAGGAGATAAAGAATGATAGGAGAGGGTTGTTCTTCGGACTGGAGGTCTGTGACCAGTGGTGTTCTATGGATTGGTGCTGGGTCCAATTTTGTTTGTCATTTTACATAAATGATTTGATGAAAACATAGGAGACATGTTTAGTAAGTTTGTGGATGACCTCAAAATTGTGGTGTAGTGTAGAGTGAAGAAGGTTATCTAAGATTATAAAGAGGTTTGTTGGGCTGAAGAGTGGCAGATAGTTTAAGTTGGATAAATGCGAGGTATTGAATTTTGGTAAAACAAGTGAGGGCAGGACTTGTACCGTTAAAAGTAGTGTTGTAGAACAGAGACTTAAGGGTTCAGATACGTAATTCTTTCAAGTTTACATCATATATAAATAAGGTGGTTGGGGAGGTATTTGGCAGGCTTGCTTTCATTGCTCACTCCTTTTGAGTACAGGAGTTGAGACGTTATGTTGAGTTTTTACAGGATGTTGGTGAGGCCTCTTCTGGAGTAGTGTGTCTGGTTCTGGTTACCGTGTTACAGGAAGAATATTATTAAGCTGGAGAGTGTTCAGAAGAGATGTTGCCAGGACTGCGTGTTCTCATCTGTAAGGATAGGCTGGGACTCCTTTCACTAGAGCGTAGGAGGTTGAGAGGGGTATAGATAACGTGAATGGCAAGTGTCCTTTCCCTAGGGTGGCAGATTTTAAAATTAGGGGGCATATTTTTAAGGTGAGTGGATAAAAACTTAAAAAGGTATGAGGGGCAAATTTCTTTTGACACAGATGGTTCATGTGTGGAATGAACTTTCAGGGGAAGTGATGGATGTGGGTCTAGATACAACATTTAAAAGATATTTAGAGAAGCACATGAATAAGAAATGTTTGGGATATGGGCCAAGCACCAGGCAGGTGGGATTAATATAGTTTGGGGTGATGATCAGCATGGACTTTTTGGACCGAAGGGTCTGTTTCTCTACTGTATGACTCTAAATCAGTTTTTCAAGCATGACGCTTGAATTTTCTGTCGTCCCTATCTTGAGTATAATTGCAACTGAAATAATGCATCTGTCAAGATACATTATTCTTCAATCTTTTAATACTTTGAAGTGATGCTGTACTCCTTTTAGTGCTGCCTTGATTACCTCACGTTGCATGCAGTTTTGGCCGTGCTTTTAAAAGGGTTGGAATGAGTTTTTTGGACATTTGGAAAGTGAATGGGATTCGTACAAATAAACACTTGGATGTTCTCCAAATGCTCTGTCTTTGAGGCCATCGAGTATACATTTCAGTTGCCATAAAATCTGCAGTGCCTGTCTTAGTGTTGCTGAACAAATGCTCTCCAGTCTCACTTAGATCTGGCTGCCAATTTTTTTTCTTTATCTGCACTTGCACCCCTCTTCACCCAGTCTCATCCACTTCACATTTGTGGCTTTTTACATTCATGTTTAACCTGGCATCAGCAAGAAGCAGGGTGTGTGGGGACACCATTAAAGGTTAAAACAGTTAATCAATGAGGCTACCTTTTGTTTTTCCCTGATGGTCCCATATATAACTGGTTCCTAAATAATGTCTGAGTAATGTAACTAAGCAGAGTACTTGGGCAAAACATTTGACATTCACACCAAATTTGTTGACTCAAACTTTTTAAACTTTTCCTTGCTTGCAGCTCAATTGAACATTGGAAATGTCCTCCCTGTGGGTACTATGCCAGAAGGCACCATAGTGTGTTGCCTGGAAGAGAAGCCAGGTGACCGTGGCAAACTTGCCCGCGCCTCTGGTAATTACGCCACAGTCATTTCTCACAATCCTGAGACTAAGAAAAGTCGTGTCAAGTTGCCATCTGGTTCTAAGAAAGTTGTTTCCTCAGCGAACAGAGCTATTGTTGGTAAGATTTACTTGACAATTTTTACAAAGTCCTTCGAACAATTCAGTTGACTGTTAAGCCTAAAAATATTCAACTCATTCGCAATCATTGCTTTCAGCGTGAACTACATCCAAAACTAGGAAGAGGGCCACACTTGCTTTATAGTATTTATTGTGTCTAAATATTTACACAAATAAAAACTAGTTCTTTGTTTAAAATTGTTTAAACATTGCTTTATCATCTTTTAATAAAGGTTGTGCATGTTATAGTTCATTATGTTGTCTAATTTAATTGGTTGTATTTGAGAAAAAATGTTTCAGTATGATATTTAGTTATGCACCAGTTCGTACAATAACTGCATTTGGCAACATCTTTGAAGTGATTGGATTTCTAACTCAAGAATATTGAATAACATGCTAATTATAGTATAAAGTATAGTTATGCTAGTTAAGTATTTACATTGATTGCAGGTGTCGTTGCTGGTGGTGGTCGTATTGATAAGCCCATATTGAAGGCGGGTCGGGCTTACCACAAATACAAGGCAAAGAGAAACTGCTGGCCACGTGTTCGTGGTGTGGCTATGAATGTAAGTGATACTTCATCTCCTGCTGTTTTTGCCTCACTCTTTGTAAACTGCAGATCACAACTTTTCTGCGGGCACCTATGTGAACCTACATTGTTCCCTTGGATACTGTTATCTTTCAACCTAAAAAAGCACCCTCAACCTCAACACACTTGCAAATCCCTGCTCCAACTGTCTGCAGCCAATCTTTCCCTCTGGTTTTTGAATATGTTGTTAGCTCACATCCATTTTTCCTGGCACTCAGGATTTGAATACTTCTGTTCTGATGAAGACTCACTAGACTCGGAATGTTAACTCTGCTTTATTCTCACCGATGCTACCAGACCTGCTGAGTTTGTCCAGCAATTATTTGTTTGACTTCCAGCCTTGGCAGTTCTTTGTTTTATTTGAATGTCTCTCAGGTTTCTTATCCTCTCAAATATGGTCTCAACCCGAGTTTCAAATCACATTTGCTGTGACTCAAAGTTCCTTGTCCATTTGATTTTTCTAGTCTGTGGTCAACAACAGCAGCTTCATTTATCAGTTCACTCCCTTGTTCAAAATTATAATGTCCTCACTTTTGTTCTATCTAGCAAAACTTCAGATGTTCTCTTCCCATAGTGTAGCTTCTGAAGTTTACAACAAGCAGTTCATGGTTGCCTGATTATTGCTTATTTACTCTCTGTTCCATTGTAAGAAAATTACAGACATTGTCAGGTTCCACAAGAATGTCTATTCTTCCAGTTTTGCATTAAAATGACTGTTGGCAACTTTGTCCTGCCAAGAGGTCTACCATCTATGGACTGTCATACCCCCAAACAGTTTGCTCTACTGATAGCAGCTATGTCTTTCGTCATGAGCTTGGTGGTCCCTTCAAACTTCTATTTCTTTATCCTTTTCAGCAAATTCAGGATTATTCCTAAACCTACCACTTGAACCAAGATTTTAGCTGCACCCTCTTTTTAACCTTTTTGACTTGGTGTCAAATTTGGTTTGATTGTGTATTATCATTTTTCTATGTGTATGCAAACTTTTGTTAGTAACATGCTAATCTAAATTAGATTTGGATTATAATTAAGAAGTGTCCCTTCCATTCACACACTAACTTGCTTCTCCAGATTGGACATGACCTGACTTGTATTTCCATTTGCCCTGGTGCAATTTAATTTTAAAAATACATGTACGGAGGCTTGAAGTAGTTTACCATTTAAGATCCAACTTGGCTGGACCATTCAAATCATTGGTGTAATTTGCTCTAATTAGCCAAAATTGCTTACTATTCCTGGATTATGATAGTTTGCAGCATTATATTTGTATTCTTTGTCTTAAACCCATTTCCCTTTATTCATAATAAGTGCAAAGAATTCATGTTACTAAGATTACCTGTCTCACTACCTTGTCAAGTTAAATTTCCTCTCCAGTTCCACCACAACCCAAAGTAATTTCTATGGTTTTTAAAGTAGGTAAACTTTTTGCATGTACACTATTTAGCATCTTCCAAATTTCTTTTGATTCAGCAAGTATTTGAAAAAAAAAAGCAACTCTTGCTCTGATTTAATAATCATGAGAAAGGGAAATCAGAATCTGCTGATGACATCTCTACAAATGTAGTTTCTATAACTGAGAATTTCTCATTGGGAAATGATATTTATGTAGACTTCCAGAAGGCATTTAGTGAAGTATCTCATATGAGGCTTTAGCTGAAGTTTATGGGATCAAGGGTTAATTATTGACCTGGATAAATAAGTGAGTGGCAGGAACCAGAGTAGGAAGAATGGACAGACATTCTATTTGGCAAAATGTGATCAGTGAAGTCCTGCAAGGGTTACTATTGGATCCTCAACCTTTCATTATTTATGATTAACAAAGCTGATGGTACCCTTCCTAGTTTGTTGATGACACAAAGATCAGCAATTTGGAAAATAAAAATTAAATTAGAAACAATATTGATAAATTGTGAATTTGTGGTACTTCAGACCTCAGAGGCTAAATGAAAGGTTGCTGACTGGAGACTAAAAGAAAAGAACAGGGAGTTTTAGTGAAAATAGGCCCAGAGAGACTGGAGATGAGGAAGTACAGAAAATTAGGATGTATAAGTGACTTGTTCCAGAGGATGCTACGTCTGCTGTCTCCTTAGAAAGAGAGAGACCACTGGTGGTACTTGAATCAAAGGGTCACTATACCTCCAGTGAGGGGAAGGTTTCAGCAGGAGAGTCCTTCCTGTTAATGCAGCTGGTGTGAACAGCTGCATCTATTCTATCTTGTCTGTAGGATCAGGAGTACTGGACAGATGAAGTACAAGCCCCAACTGGACTGAGTGATTGATTTATTTCCATACTCTTTTTTAAATAAAGAGCTTTGCCAACTGTAGAAATGTACAGGAATTGGGGGTATAGAATTTGTGAAAACCATTTTTTTTCTTCCATAGCCTGTAGAACATCCTTTTGGTGGTGGTAACCATCAGCACATCGGGAAGCCATCAACTATCAGAAGGGATGCTCCGGCTGGACGTAAAGTTGGTCTCATTGCTGCTCGTCGTACCGGTAGACTGCGTGGTACCAAGACTGTCCAGGAAAAGGAGAACTAGTTTCTTTGTGTATTTGCATAAATTTGAAAAATAAATATTTTAAAAAAAAAACTTGGTTGTGACTGTAGCTCTTAATCTCTGGGCAGTGTTGATGGGTGATTTGACTGCAGCTTCCCAGCAAAGTATAAGCTCTCTAACAAATAAGCAGGTGGACTGCAAATTTAGAATAGTGTGCAGTCACTGACAAAACTGGAACTCTATGGTTGAGAGGTTATTAAAAATATGCTGGTTCATTACTTTGAACATCAAGGTTAAATTTGGTTGTATACAGTTAGAGCAGTTAGGAGGGATTTGTATCAACCTTGCATAAGCACAACAGTTTCACTCTCGAAAATGATCACTTACAATATTTCACCCATCACTGCATCATTTAACTGTAAGAAATGATGTGGGAGAATTTAATGCTGCAATGAACCATTTGGTAGTATGATGGTAATTGACATGAAAATAGTGATAAAGTAAGTTGGTAAACGCTTCAAATATGTACACTTGGTATAAGTTTGTCTTTATTGTTTTATTCCATTTCCTTCATCGTTGTGCCCCTTTCCTCAGCTAAGAGAACAAACACACATGCAAGCCAAGGGCTTCCTTAATAAGCCTATTAAATATCAGCACTAAAGAAAAGGCTGAAACATTTGCAACAATCTTCAGCTAGAAATGCAGATTGAATGACCCATCTTGGCATCTGTCACAGAATTGGCAGCCTTAAGCCAATT